>NC_139993.1:65417345-65431487 GCF_964263955.1 Coregonus lavaretus
GAGTAAGGCCCGGATTCAATCCGATCGCGCTTGGTCAGCTATGCACCTTTTAAAGGCAAGGTTCCCGCGTTTTCGGCTCAATCGAAAATTACCTTTAAATGGTGCATAGCCGACAGAGTGCAATCGGATCGAGTCCTGGCCTAATTGTACAAAGTGTTGTTTAAGGCAGCGCATCTGTGAATATGACTCTACTGAGAATCAGTGGCCCGATACTCAAATGACCTCTTTTCTCTGTTGTAGAGTTTCATTCTGAATTTATGTGATATCTGAAACACCCATTCAGTACGGTAGAGCCCAAGTACTTCCACACCTTTTGTTTTGTAAATGAGGAAACCACAAATCTGAGAAGAGGAACAGCGAAGTGAGGAGGATCCTGCTCACTGTGGTCCTCTGTAGCTCAATTGGTAGAGCATGGCGCTTCTAACGCTTCTACTTCCTTGTTATTGGACTGTGGGGAATAGGGTGCCCCTTTGGGACGCACACCTTGTCAGTCCCAAGTAGTTGGATGGTTGGACTGACCTGAAACAAGATTCCTGAAGTGGAATGTGATTGGCTGTGTAAGTGATGGGGCTTAAAGAAGCTCTCCAGAAATGCCCATGAGACCCCGGCTGACCCCTCCAGGCTGCGTCCCAAACAACATTTTATTTGTCACGTTCTTTGTAAACAACAGGTGTAGACTAACAGTGAAATGCTTACTTACGGACGAGTAAATGCTTACTCACCCTATGGGCCCTGGTCAAAAGTAGTGCACTATATAGTGAATAGGGTGCCATTTGGGATGCTTGACACCCCGAGCTGGACTGCCTGGGATCAGTGGGATGCTCGGGGCGTCAGAGTAACATTAGACTGGGATCAGTGGGATGCTCGGGGCGTCAGAGTAACATTAGAGGCATTCTGGGAGACACTAGATCCTGCTCTGCTCTCCCTCCCTGGAACACCTAGTCAGAGCTCCAAGCTTCTAGATCAGGGAGGGGAAACTGGCGGAAACTTCCACAAACAAAAACAAACAATCATTTGGTGAGGGAATTCAGTCGGGTTCTCAACTTCCTGTTGAGAGTTAGAATAGTAGAATACACAAGGTGCAATTTCTAAATGTGGTTGTGCATCAGCAGTTATTCTCTTGTTACGTCAGTCACTGACAGTCACTCAATTAGCCATGCCAGCTAACATTTTTTAGATTGGTAAGCTAGTCTAGCCGCCAGCTATTTAAATGTGTAGTAATCATGGCTGAATTACCGACCGGCGGGCCCCAATTGATTTTGTTATTAAAAACTGCAAACATTTCTCTCCACCCTGTGGCAAAATTAGTAGAATTGCATGACATTTTTTATAAAATTGCAACATTTGCTCTACGCCCCATTTTCAGGGTCATGGAATCTACAGCCTCCATGTTAATTTCTCTGCAGTCCGTCTCCATGCGTGGCCTATGTGTTCGGTAAACATGCTGCACCTGTCCATGGAATGAATGCTGGTTGCCAACCAACAATGGAATGCTGGTTGCCAACCAACAATGGAATGCTGGTTGCTAACCAACAAGACTAAATGCTGTGACCATCTCCCTGGCCTCTCTCTCTCTTTTTTCCATGTGTGTTTGTGAGTGCAAGTTTAAGTGGTTTCGTGTGTGTGTATGCATGCATTCATAACAACGTGTTCATAGGGATGTGTGTGGGCCAGAAGATATACAAGATATCTGTCTAGCTGGCTCTCAGGCGAGGGTGATAGAGATTCTCCCCTCCCATCCTCTCCAGGCAGCTGTCAGTGTTGTGTCTGGAGCAGCATGTTGATCTGAACTTGATCTGAGGGAAACGCTTGGGTTGCATCCCAAATGGGACCCTATTCCCTATAAACTGTATATAGTGCCATACTTTTGGTCGAAATCGCACGATGAAAGGATAAGGTCTAGCCACCTGCCGGTTCCAAGTGGAACAATAATAATATCCCATTTAGCAGACGCTTTTATCCGAAGCGACTTACAGTCATGTGCGCATACATTTTTACGTATGGGTGGTCCCGGGGATCGAACCCACTACCCTGGCGTTACAAGCGCCATGCTCTACCAATTGAGCTGCAGAGGACCACATGTACTTTATTTTTCTGATAGACATAACACCATTCTCCATGCGCTGTAATGTACTAATTGATAAGTGGATGAGCTATTGATAAGAGCTATTGATAAGAGCTATTGATAAGAGCTATTGATAAGAGCTGGGTAAATGAGTAAGGCATTTGGATAAGGGGATTGTAAATATAAATGACAATTGTTTTACCTTATGATCGCTGGAGACAAATGTGAAACCAGTCATATGGCAGCAAACTGAAGCATCAACATGTCACATTTTCCACAGTGAAGTTTATGAAATGCTGGCATTATAACTTGGGATGAAATGTGGAGACCCAAGCAATAGGCTTCTGTAGCCATGCACAAATGACAGTAGAGCGCCAAACCTACCGAGTTGATTTATGATTTCTAGAACGTTTTAATTATATGCCCAGACATTTCACTATTTGTTTTGACAATTTATATATTGTTAAATATTAGCCACTATCAGTAGCCACCATCAGTTATACTCACATACATTTATAACGGTCACTGACTTTAGCGTTAGTTTCCTTACGTTGCATTATTATTACATCATTAGTTTACATTTCTTTCTTATTTTACGTTCGTGTGATTGTTCCTGAGGATCGCTAGCAATAGTGGATCATATTAGGCTAACGTATTACAAGTTGTGCAATAATTTGGGACATGTAGCCTATTTGAATCATTATGGAACACAGACCATACGTAGAAGTTTAAACCTGGAGCCTGGTGCCCGGTTCAAGATGACTGGACCGTTGTCATCACAGTTCCATGATTAGTGAGGATTGTTAGGGTAGATTTATAGGACAACTTCTCAACCGCTATTGTACACTTTTCTCACCCTTCCAATATTTCATGGATTGAACATGGCAACTTTCAGGATGAATCAAACCACTGTATCTTTCATCCACCAATATATTTCATTTTTGCAGACGCCCTTATTACAGGAGAAATTAGGGTTAAGTGACTTGCTCAAGAGTTTTCACCTAGCCAGGTTGGGGATTCAAACCAGCGACGTTTTGGTTACTGGCCCAACACCCTTAACCGCTAGGCTACCTGCCGCCCAAACCAGTTTTTTTATTAATATTCATAAATACTTTCCTAACCCTAAATAATATAGAAGATCAGGGTATTTTTTTTAAATCTACCAACTGGAGCTGAAAAGGAGATGAATATGTAAGTATTTAGGCATACATGGCTTTCTGTCATTGGGGAAGGGATGCCTAGTCAGTTGCACATCTGAATGCATTCAACTGAAATGTGTATTCTGCATTTAACCCAACCCCTCTGAATCGACATCCACAGCGCCCAGGGAGCAGTTGTTGTTGGGGATTAACGGCCTTGCTCAAGGGCAGAATGGCAGATTTATTCACCTTGCCAGCTCGGGGATTTGAACCATCCACTTTTCAGTTACTGGCCCAACGCTCTTAACCGCTAGGGTACCTGCCGCCCCCAGGAGTAAGCAGAACTTCTAGAGCTGCCGGCTCCTTGAAATAGAACCGTTCTCTCCATATATTCTAGTCAGTCTGTTGATAAAATTCAAACTAAAGGTACACCAAATCTAAAGGTGTGATATAGACGTGGCGCTGCTAGGGGGGAGGGGTGTGTCTCTTTGTTAACAGCAGGTGGCTAAATGCCTTCTATACTCGTTTCGAGGCAAGCAACAATGAACCATGCTTGAAGGCACCAGCTGTTCCGGATGAATGTGTGAGTAAAAAACCTTTAAACAGGTCAACATTCACAAGGCCGCAGGGCCAGATGGATTACCGGGACGTGTACTCAGAGCATGTAATAAAATCTTTAAACAGGTCAACATTCACAAGGCCGCAGGGCCAGATGGATTACCGGGACGTGTACTCAGAGCATGTAATAAAATCTTTAAACAGGTCAACATTCACAAGGCCGCAGGGCCAGATGGATTACCGGGACGTGTACTCAGAGCATGTAATAAAATCTTTAAACAGGTCAACATTCACAAGGCCGCAGGGCCAGATGGATTACCGGGACGTGTACTCAGAGCATGTAATAAAATCTTTAAACAGGTCAACATTCACAAGGCCGCAGGGCCAGATGGATTACCGGGACGTGTACTCAGAGCATGTAATAAAATCTTTAAACAGGTCAACATTCACAAGGCCGCAGGGCCAGATGGATTACCGGGACGTGTACTCAGAGCATGTAATAAAATCTTTAAACAGGTCAACATTCACAAGGCCGCAGGGCCAGATGGATTACCAGGATGTGTACTCAGAGCATGTAATAAAATCTTTAAACAGGTCAACATTCACAAGGCCGCAGGCCCAGATGGATTACCAGGATGTGTACTCAGAGCATGCAGTGACCAGCTGGCAAGTGTTTTCAGTGACATTTTCAACCTCTCCCTGACCCTGTCTGTAATATTTACGTTTCAAGCAGACCACCATAGTCCCTGTGCCCAAGAACGCCAAGGTAACCTGTCTAAATGACTATCATTCCCGTAGCACACACATCTGTAGCCATAAAATTTCTTTTAAAGACTGGTCATGGTTACCAACCCTATTATCCCAGACACCCTGGACCCACTCCAATTCCCATACTGCCCCAACAGATCCACAGATGACGCAATCTCTATTGCACTCCACACTGCCCTTTCCCACCTGGACAAAAGGAACACCTATGTGAGAATCCTGTTCATTGACTACAGCTCAGCGTTCAACACCGTAGTGCCCACCAAGCTTATCACTAACTCAGGACCCTGGGATTGAACACCTCCCTCTGCAACTGGATCCTGGACTTCCTGACGGGCCGCCCCCAGGTGGTAAGGGTAGGCAACAACACATCTGCCACGCTGAACTTTAACACGGGGGCCCCTCAGGGGTGCGTGCTTAGTCCCCTCCTGTACTCCCTGGTTCACCCACGACTGCGTGGCCAAGCACGACTCCAACACCATTGTTAAATTTGCTGACAACACGACAGTGGTACGCCTGATCACCAACGGCGATGAGACAGCCTATAGGGAGGAGGTCAGTGACCTGTCAGTGTGGAGCCATGACAAAAACCTTTCCCTCACACACACCAACACGTGAAGAAGGCACGACAATGTCCTCTTCCGCCTCAGGAGGCAAGCGGCAAGCGGTACCGATGCACCAAGTCTGGAACCAACAGCACCCTGAACAGCTTCTACTCCCAAGCCATAAGACTGCTAAATAGTTAACCAAATAGCTACCCGGACTATCTGCATTGACCACCCTTTGCACAAATTGTTTTGACTCATCACATACGCTGCTGCTATTGCGGCTTATTATCTATTTCGGCTTATTATCTATTGCTGCTTATTATCTATTGCTGCTTATTATCTATTGCTGCTTATTATCTAATGCTGCTTGTTATCTATTGCTGCTTGTTATCTATTGCTGCTTATTATCTATTGCTGCTTATTATCTATCCTGTTGTCTAGTCACTTTAGCTCATATGTACATAATTACCACGAGAATCTGAGGGAGGATTTTCAGCAGTTAAATTACATTTATTCAGTGCGCACAAGAGAACCACACCTGCAAAGCCCGCACCTATATTAGTTAAGTCTGAACACCAACTACTGAGAAGTGCATAGGAAAGGTGTGAGTAGGGAAGGTGTGCGTAGGAAAGGTGTGCTTTTCCTAAGTCTGAATCATGCCCTATGTGAGGAATAAGGTGCCATTAGGGACATGGCCAAGGAGAACCATCAACCTCTCCAGTCCTCTCCAACCTCTCCAACCTCTACAGTCCTCTCCAGTCCTCTCCAACCTCTCCAACCTCTCCAGTCCTCTCCAACCTCTCCAACCTCTACAGTCCTCTACACTCCTCTCCAACCTCTCCAACCTCTACAGTCCTCTCCAGTGCTCTCCAACCTCTCCAACCTCTACAGTCCTCTCCAGTCCTCTCCAACCTCTCCAACCTCTACAGTCCTCTCCAGTCCTCACCAGTCCTCTCCAACCTCTACAGTCCTCTCCAGTCCTCTCCAACCTCTCCAACCTCTACAGTCCTCAACACTCCTCTCCAACCTCTCCAGTCCTCTCCAACCTCTCCAACCTCTCCAACCTCTGCATTCCTCTCCAACCTCTCCAACCTCTACAGTCCTCTCCAGTCCTCTCCAACCTCTACAGTCCTCTCCAACCTCTCCAACCTCTACAGTCCTCTCCAGTCCTCACCAGTCCTCTCCAACCTCTCCAGTCCTCTCCAACCTCTACAGTCCTTTCCAACCTCTCCAGTCCTCTCCAACCTCTCCAACCTCTCCAACCTCTACAGTCCTCTCTAACCTCTCCAACCTCTCCAACCTCTCCAAACTCTACAATCCTCTCCAACTTCTCCAACCTTTACAGTCTTCTCCATCCTCTCCAACCTCTACAGTCCTCTCCAACCTCTACAGTCCTCTCCAACCTCTCCAGTCCTCTCCAACCTCTCCAACCTCTCCAGTCCTCTCCAACCTCTCCAACCTCTCCAGTCCTCTCCAACCTCTCCAACCTCTCCAGTCCTCTCCAACCTCTCCAACCTCAACAGTCCTCTCCAACCTCTCCAACCTCTCCAACCTCTCCAGTCCTCTCCAACCTCTCCAACCTCTCCAGTCCTCTCCAACCTCTCCAACCTCTCCAGTCCTTTCCAACCTCTCCAACCTCAACAGTCCTCTCCAACCTCTCCAACCTCTCCATCCTCTGCATTCCTCTCCAACCTCTCCAACCTCTACAGTCCTCTCCAACCTCTCCAACCTCTCCAGTCCTCTCCAACCTCTCCAACCTCTACAGTCCTCTCCAACCTCTCCAACCTCTCCAGTCCTCTCCAACCTATCCAACCTCTCCAGTCCTCTCCAACCTCCAACCTCTCCAGTCCTCTCCAACCTCTAAAACCTCCTCCAGTCCTCTCCAATCTCTCAAACTTCTCCAGTCCTCTCCAACCTGTAAAACTTCTCCAGTCCTCTCCAATCTCTAAAACCTCCTCCAGTCCTCTCCAACTTCTCCAACCTCTCCAGTCCTCTACAACCTCTAAAACCACTCCATTCCTCTCCAACCTCTCCAGTCCTCTCCAACCTCTCCAACCTTTCCAGTCCTCTCCAACCTTTCCAGTCATCTCCAACCTCTCCAACCTTTCCAGTCCTCTCCAACCTCTCCAACCTCTCCAGGCATCTCCAACCTCTAAAACATTTCCAATCCTCCAGATATGTAGAATGTTAGAGAGCTAGAGAACACACCCTATTCCTCTACATCATGGAAAACAATAGCTCTGAGGAATATGTTAGAA
The DNA here is from genome assembly GCF_964263955.1 of Coregonus lavaretus. Taxonomy (NCBI): domain Eukaryota; kingdom Metazoa; phylum Chordata; class Actinopteri; order Salmoniformes; family Salmonidae; genus Coregonus; species Coregonus lavaretus. Next base: position 65,424,679 of record NC_139993.1, read on the forward strand.
ATGTCTGACTTGTCTATTTGGATGTACTGTGAACTAGTCACTGGTGCTATGTGCTGTTATTTACAACCAAGATAAACGTTCTACCCAGACTTGAATTCTAACTCCACATGAATCTAATGGGAGAGGCTGCAGGGGAAATCCAGACTTTTGAAATATAGTGGAATGGATGACATTGTAGTACAGTAGCAGTTGGTATAACTGTTTCTGTTTATAACCTCTGTTTATAACCTCTGTTTATAACCTCATGTTTATAACCTATGTTTATAACCTCTGTTTATAACCTCATGTTTATAACCTATGTTTATAACATCTGTTTATAACCTCATGTTTATAACCTATGTTTATAACCTCTGTTTATAACCTCATGTTCATGGTGACAGAAATCAAAGTGTTAACAATTAATCAATTATATATCGGTATGTTTTTATTGATTGATCTAGGTTCTGATCAATGTTCCAGATGACTAATTGTCATTCATGCATGTGCACGGAGAAGCTTGATAAGCAATCCTATTGACAATCTGCTATAATCATTCAATCAAAGGAGTGTTGTCTCGCATAGCAGCGCTTGACATTTAAAGGTGATTTCAAAAAAATTAGGTAATTTCCACTTTTAGGTAATTTCCTGAATTGATCAGGAACCATAACAGGGCAAATTGTCTGTAGTGCGACAATGTAGCACCTCTGATTGAATCCAAGCTTTAGTAAGTTATGGTTAACGCAGATGCAGTATAACTTGGTTGGTTAATCCTACAGTTTCTCGTGAAGGTTTAAAAACGTAATAAAAACCTTTGGTCCAGGGACCTCCAGTGTTTAGTTCTCCTGAGCCATGTGTGTTGACAGGGATCAACTCTATCAATACTCCCTTTGTGATTGAACTTCAGGCTGAACCACAGGGAAAGGGCTGAGTAAACAGTGAAATAGAATAGCTTCTAACACACACACACACACGCAGAGAGACACACACACACGCACACACACAGACACACACACACACACACACAGACACACACACACACACACACACACACACACACACACACAGACACAGAGAGACACACACACGCACACACAGACACACACAGACACACACACACACACACACACACACACACGCACACACACAGACACAGACACAGACACACACACACGCACATGCACACACACAGACACACACACACACGCATACAAAACACACACACACACGGGACGAAGATGCTGTCAATGGGGCACTATGTCACCACTCACTAATTTGCCCTGTGGTCCTTTTGCAAATAGTTTTCAAGACCTTGGGCTCTATTTTCAGCTGGTATTAAGGCGGCGCTAGCGGCCATTTCTACTTGTAAAAGCCAGCGCTCTGCTATTTTCCAACCCTGGCACCAGGGTTGGTCATTTACCGGTCTTACATCAGTTCGCTTGCGCTGATGTGAGCAGGGTGGATATATTTTTGAAGTGTGTATTTGAAACGGTGCGTCAATGTGCCAATGTCAAGCAGCACTACTGTTGAAGCTTGTCTTAGCGGTCCTCTGTAGCTCAATTGGTAGAGCACGGCGCTTGTAACGCCAGTGTAGTGGGTTCGATTCCCGGCACCACCCATACGTAAAAATGTATGCGCACATGGCTGTAAGTCGCTTTGGATAAAAGCGTCTGCTAAATGGCATATTATTATTTAACGTTAACGCAATTGCTGATTTTGCCAGCGGAGGCACGACAGCCCTAATATCACGAGCAGTAAAACTGTCTTGCTTTTTCTTCATATTTGGACATTATTTCTGTCCATGCAGCTTCTGTGAAAAGTTTGGACTCATTAGGTCTATGTGCGATGCCCAGTTGAATGAAAGGTGTCAGTGACTGTAGGAAGTCTGTATAGGATCATCAGGTCATTACAACAGACTACACATTGTTTTACCTTTATCATTTTGTAAAAAAAAAAAAAAAATTGCATCTTGTTAGACCTAACTGTCAAATGGATGCGAATTTTGATCGTTGTCCTTAGCGCTGAATCCACTTGTAGCCTGTTTGTTTACCTTTAAGGTGGCAAAGTCACCAACAGGACATATCAACGTCGACGGTAGACTAATATTATTATAACATTTGGGCAATGTCCAATTGTCCATGGCTCGAACATGCAGGGGATTTTCTAAATGTGTAGATGAATATTGTATTTCCATTTTGAAGCCAATAAAGAAAATGGCAACACTTTATTTTAAGGGTCCGTAATAAAACCATTTATACGGCATTCAGAAAGCCTGCGTTCAACATTTATTAATCAATACTAATCATTAATAAAGTATTTTTGCAGTCCCTAATCTAAAGTGAGTGATAATTATACTTTATAAATATTTTATAAATGTTTTTTGAGTGACCAGTGTAATTTCTCACATAAAGATGGTCATGCCATCCAGGCTCTGTCGTAGCCGGCCGCGACCGGGAGACCCATGGGCCGGCCCACAATTGGCCCAGCGTCGTCCAGGGTAGGGGAGGGAATGGCCGGCAGGGGATGTAGCTCAGTTGGTAGAGCATGGCATTTGCAACGCCAGGGTTGTGGGTTCGATTCCCACGGTGGGGCCAGTATGAAAAAATTAAAATAGTAATGTATGCACTCACTAACTGTAAGTAGCTCTGGATAAGAGCGTCTGCTAAATGACTAAAAAATAAAAATGTAAACATTTGTAGACTGACCTGATGTCCAACTTAATCCTATTTTGCATGCAGTTTACTGTGAATCTTTTGAAAACAAATTACTTCCTCCATCAATGAACTAAGCATGCATCTCATTACTGTTAAAACCCAATAAAGACCTATCCTAATGGTTGGAGACAATTATTCAACAGATAATATAATTGGACCAAACTGGATTTATAGGTTACAGCCTTATTCTAAAATGGATTACCATTTTTTTTTAATCCTCATAAATCTACACACAATACCCCATAATGACAAAGCGAAAACAGGTTTTTAGAAATGTTTGCAAATGTATTAAAAATAAAAAACAGAAATACCTTATTTACATAAGTATTCAGACCCTTTGCTATGAGACTCGAAATTGAGCTCAGGTGCATCCTGTTTCCATTGATCATCCTTGAGATGTTTCTACAACTTGATTGGAGTCCACCTGTGGTAAATTCAACTGATTGAACATGATTTGGAAAGAAACACATCTGTCTATATAAGGTCCCACAGTTGACAGTGCATGTCAGAGCAAAAACCAAGCCATGAGGTCGAAGGAATTGTCGGTAGAGCTCTGAGAAATGATTGTGTCGAGGCACAGATCTGGGGAAAGGTACCAAAACATTTCTGCAGCATTGAAGGTCCCCAAGAACACATTGGCTTAATCATTATTTAAATGGAAGAAGTTTGGAACCACCAAGTGCTTCAACAAAGTACTGAGTGAAGGGTCTGAATACTTATATAAATGTGATATTTCCGTTTTCTTTTTAATACAAATTTGATTTTTTTTATAAAAACCTGGATTTGATTTGTTATTATGGGTATTGTGTGTGGATTAATGAGGGAAAACATCGATTTAATTCATTTTAGAATAAGGCTGTAACGTAACAAAATGTGGAAAAAACTATTTAACTAACTATTTATGTATGTAAATAATAAATATGATAATATGTAAATATGTAAATATGAGAGAGAGAGACAGAGAGGGAGAGAGAGAGGGAGAGAGAGAGTGAGAGAGAGAGAGAGGGGGGGAGAGAGAGAGAGAGAGAGAGAGAGGGGGGGAGAGAGAGAGAGAGAGAGAGAGAGAGAGAGAGAGAGAGAGAGAGAGAGAGAGAGAGAGAGAGAGAGAGAGTGAGAGAGAGAGAGAGAGAGAAAGATCACTGTCTGTTACTGGTATTTTAGATACTAATGCTCTGCCATAAGTGACTATCCTGTTTCCTGTCAGGTATTCTAAGCCATCTTGGAATCAGTTAGTATCTAACTATTTATGTTGATACAGTACATTGTTTTTATATTTTATTGAAGCAGCTCGTCTCCCTTGTAATGATCATACATTTGTATGACCTCAAATGAGAAAAAGAACAAAGCATTTGACACATCAATTGAGATACAACTGATATTTTTGTGATGCAAAAGTTTATCTGCACACAAAATCTCTGTTCGGATCACAACTGTTTTGTCAAATGCGTTGTAGGGGAGATTGGGGTAAATTGAGCCAATTTTTACATTAAGCATCACTCCGTCAAGGGAAATATAGTATTCTTTCTCTCAAAGATATCTACATATATTTTAGGATGTTCTTTATCCCTGGAAATAATCAGAATTCATGTAAACAGTACAGTTTTGAAAACATAAAACAACAACTTACCCTTTGGATTTAGGGTAAATTAAGCCACCTACACATTTCTGCACTGAATTAAATATTACCACTACCTTTTTTGAAACCATGTCTATCTTTATTTCCCAAACACAATTCAACACAATCGCTTTTTTTTTGTCTTTTCATCATTTCAAACATATTTTTTAACACCTAACAAACACTTTGTCCTTTTAACATCGGCCCTGTTGTTACCACCATAATGCCTTGCAATACACCTTGGAAGAAAACACTTCAATTTGCTCAACTAGCCATTGGCTCTTATCCAGAGCGACTATGCTATGCAATTGTCTGAGAAAACAGAGTTTTGATGGCCTCTATTAAAAAGAGGATGATCCCATCGGCTAGGCCTACTATATATATATATATATTTTTTTTTGTCATTTAGCAGACACTCTTATCCAGAGGGACTTACAGGAGCAATTAGGGTTAAGTGCCTTGCTCAAGGGCACATCGACAGATTTTTTCACCTAGTTGGGTCGGTGGGATTAGAACCAGCGACCTTTCGGGTACAGTCACAACGCTCTTAACCACTAAGCTACCCGCCGCACCCTTTCACATTTAGGTCATCAGAAGCTCTTATCCAGAGTTTAGTTGTGCAGCTAAACTAACTAGTGCGCCCTGCGGTCATGTAACAGGCATTTACATATTTGTTTATTGTTACATTCCTGTGGGGTTTTGAGTCGTATCCATGTGTCTGTTGGAAGTGCTCAGAGTGCGCTTCAAGTTGATAATGAGAATAGCAATAAAAGTGTTCTTTGTAGTCATAACAGAGTAGAACCAACTGATCAAGCTGTAATTGGCCAGTTGTGAAAGAGAAGGAAGGCTTCTAGGGCAGTGGACCAAATGGCACCCTATTCCCTATATAGTAGCTACTGTTGACCAGAGCCCCTATGGGCCTCTATAAAGTAGTGCACTTTAAAGGGAATTGGGGTGTCATTTGGGAGGCCTCTAGGAAAACATGCAGGTAAGATAAGGATCTAGAATGTACCTCGTGGTAGATGAACGTCAGTCTGCTGGCTAATACGTCCTCTCCTTTTCTCAGGAAGACACATTCACTAACCCCTATACACACAACTGAGGTTCTGGACCCTTTGTTATTTGGGGTGATTATGGGAGGCTCTATTTGGCTATTTAGAAGTTTGACATGGGCAATCGTAATTCTGGAGTTTACAATATGGGCTTAACTAGAAGCAAAACGTTTGTAAGGTGCTGAGTAATGTATATTTTATGCCCATTGTCCATCTGCATTTAGTGAAAAATGCGTTTAGCTTTATATGTGTTTTTGGGGGATCACAGTAAAATAATTAAAACGATGTTGGATCTATTTTATGAATCTATGTTGCTGGGCAGTCATTCACCCTGCTACTCTTTTTACGATCCCCCATTAGTGGGCTGGCGAAAACAGAGAGAAGGCGAGATGGAAAGAGAGAGAGAGAGAGGAGAGAGAGGCCAATACCCGCTAATTATCAAAATCCAGAAAAGAGCCGTTAAATTCTATAACCACTTAAAAGGAAGCGATTCCCAAACCTTCCATAACAAAGCCATCACCTACAGAGAGATGAACTTGGAGAAGAGTCCCCTAAGTAAGCTTGTCCTGGGGCTCTGTTCACAAACACAAACAGACCCCACACAGCCCCAGGACAACAACAACAACAACACAACTAGACCCAACCAAATCATGAGAAAACAAAAAGAGAATTACTTGACACATTGGAAAGAACAAACAGAAAAACAGAGCAAACTAGAATCCTATTTGGCCCTAAACAGAGAGTACACAGTGGCAGAATACCTGACCACTGTGACTGACCCAAACTTAAGGAAAGCTTTGACTATGTACAGACTCAGTGAGCATAGCCTTGCTATTGAGAAAGGCCGCCGTAGGCAGACCTGGCTCTCAAGAGAAGACAGGCTATGTGTACACTGCCCACAAAATGAGGTGGAAACTGAGCTGCACTTCCTAACCTCCTGCCAAATGTATTACCATATTAGAGACACATATTTCCCTCAGATTACACAGACCCACAAAGAATTCGAAAACAAACCCAATTTTGATAACTCCCTTATCTACTGGTGAAAAACCACAGTGTGCCATCACAGCTGCAAGATTTGTGACCTGTGCCACAAGAAAAGGGCAACCAGTGAAGAACAAACACCATTGTAAATACAACCCATATTTTTGTTTATTTATTTTCCCATTGTACTTTAACTATTTGCACATTGTGACAACACTGTATATATACATAATATGACATTTGAAATTTCTTTATTCTTTTGAAACTTCTGAGTGTAATGTTTACTGTTAATATTTATTGTTTATTTCACTTTTGTTTACTATCTACTTCACTTGCTTTGTCAATGTAACATACGTTTCCCATGCCAATAAAGCACTTAAATTGAATTGAAATTGAAATTGAATTGAAATTGAAATTGAATTGAGAGAGAGATGCCAGGGTGGATAGGGACAGAGACAGGGGGAGAGA
>NC_139993.1:65431687-65478806 GCF_964263955.1 Coregonus lavaretus
GGTTCCATAACCGCAGGCAGAACAGTTTAAACTGGAATAGCAGCAAGGCCAGGCGGACTGGGGATAGCAAGGAGTCACCACGGCCGGTAGTCCCGACGTATGGTCCTAGGGCTCAGGTCTCTCAGTTGGCTTTTCATAGCCGATCATTTAGAGTTGAAAACAGCAGGTCTGGGACAGGTAGGGGTTTCGTAGCCGCAGGCAGAACAGTTGAAACTGGAATAGCAGCAAGGCCAGGCGGACTGGGGGCAGCAGGGTGTCATCATGCCCGGTAGTCCTGACGTATGGTCCTAGGGCTCAGGTTCTCAGAGAGAAAGAGAGAACGAGAGAATTAGAGAGAGCATACTTAAATTCACACAGGACACTGGATAAGACAGGAGAAGTACTCCAGGTATAACCAACTAACCCCAGCCCCCCGACACATAAACTACTGCAGCATAAATACTGGAGGCTGAGACAGGAGCGGTCCGGAGACACTGTGGCCCCATCCGAAGAAACCCCCGGACAGGGCCAAACAGGAAGGATATAACCCCACCCACTCCGCCAAAGCACAGCCCCCGCACCACTAGAGGGATATCCCCAACCACCAACTTACAATCCTGAGACAAGGCCGAGTATAGCCCACAGAGGTCTCCACCACAGCACAAACCAAGGGGGGGGGGGCGCCAACCCAGACAGGAAGATCACGTCAGTAACTCAACCCACTCAAGTGACGCACCCCTCCCAGGGACGGCATGAAAGAGCACCAGCAGGCCAGTGACTCAGCCCCTGCAACAGGGTTAGAGGCAGAGAACCCCAGTGGAGAGGGGAACCGGCCCGGCAGAGACAGCAAGGGCTGTTCGTTGCTCCAGCCTTTCCGTTCACCTTCACACTCCTGGGCCAGACTACACTCAATCATATGACCTACTGAAGAGATAAGTCTTCAGTAAAGACTTAAAGGTTGAGACCGAGTCTGCGTCTCTCACATGGGTAGGCAGACTGTTCCATAAAAATGGAGATCTATAGGAGAAAGCCCTGCCTCCCGCTGTTTGCTTAGAAATTCTAGGGACAATTAGGAGGCCTGCGTCTTGTGACCGTAGCGTACGTATTGGTATGTACGGCAGGACCAACTCGGAAAGATAGGTAGGAGCAAGCCCATGTAACGCTTTATAGGTTAACAGTAAAACCTTGAAATCAGCCCTTGCCTTAACAGGAAGCCAGTGTAGGGAAGCTAGCACTGGAGTAATATGATCAAATTTCTTGGTTCTAGTCAGGATTCTAGCAGCCGTATTTAGCACTAACTGAAGTTTATTTAGTGCTTTATCCGGGTAGCCGGAAAATAGAGCATTGCAGTAGTCTAATCTAGAAGTAACAAATGCATGGATTAATTTTTCTGCATCATTTTTGGACAGAAAATTTCTGATTTTTGCAATGTTACGTAGATGGAAAAAAGCTGTCCTTGAAACAGTCTTGATATGTTCGTCAAAAGAGAGATCAGGGTCAAGAGTAACGCCTAGGTCCTTCACAGTTTTATTTGAGACGACTTTACAACCATCAAGATGAATTGTCAGATTTAACAGAAGATCTCTTTGTTTCTTGGGACCTAGAACAAGCATCTCTGTTTTGTCCGAGTTTAAAAGTAAAAAGTTTTCAGCCATCCACTTCCTTATGTCTGAAACACAGGCTTCTAGCGAGGGCAATTTTGGGGCTTCACCATGCTTCATTGAAATGTACAGCTGTGTGTCATCCGCATAGCAGTGAAAGTTAACATTATGTTTTCGAATAACATCCCCAAGAGGTAAAATATATAGTGAAAACAATAGTGGTCCTAAAACGGAACCTTGAGGAACACCGAAATGTACAGTTGATTTGTCGGAGGACAGACCATTCACAGAGACAAACTGATATCTTTCCGACAGGTAGGATCTAAACCAGGCCAGAACTTGTCCGTGTAGACCAATTTGGGTTTCCAGTCTCTCCAAAAGAATGTGGTGATCGATGGTGTCAAAGGCAGCACTAAGGTCTAGTAGCACGAGGACAGATGCAGAGCCTCGGTCTGACGCCATTAAAAGGTCATTTACCACCTTCACAAGTGCAGTCTCAGTGCTATGATGGGGTCTAAAACCAGACTGAAGCATTTCGTATACATTGTTTGTCTTCAGAAAGGCAGTGAGTTGCTGCGCAACAGCTTTTTCTAAAATTTTTGAGAGGAATGGAAGATTCGATATAGGCCGATAGTTTTTTATATTTTCCGGGTCAAGGTTTGGCTTTTTCAAGAGAGGCTTTATCACTGCCACTTTTAGTGAGTTTGGTACACATCCGGTGGATAGAGAGCTGTTTATTATGTTCAACATAGGAGGGCCAAGCACAGGAAGCAGCTCCTTCAGCAGTTTAGTAGGAATAGGATCCAGTATGCAGCTTGAAGGTTTAGAGGCCATGATTATTTTCATCATTGTGTCAAGAGATATAGTATTAAAACACTTAAGTGTCTCTCCCGATCCCAGGCCCTCGCAGAGCTGTGCAGATCCAGGACAGCTAAGCCCTGGAGGAATACGCAGATTCAAAGAGGAGTCCGTAATTTGCTTTCTAATGGTCATGATCTTTTCCTCAAAGAAGTTCATGAATTTATCACTGCTGAAGTGAAAACCATCCTCTCTTGGGGAATGCTGCTTTTTAGTTAGCTTTGCAACAGTATCAAAAAGAAATTTTGGATTGTTCTTATTTTCCTCGATTAATTTGGAAAAGTAGGATGATCGAGCAGCAGTGAGGGCTCTTCGGTACTGCACGGTACTGTCTTTCCAAGCTAGTCGGAAGACTTCCAGTTTGGTGTGGCGCCATTTCCGTTCCAATTTCCTGGAAGCTTGCTTCAAAGCTCGGGTATTTTCTGTATACCAGGGAGCTAGTTTCTTATGACAAATGTTTTTCGTTTTTAGGGGTGCAACTGCATCTAGGGTATTGCGCAAGGTTAAATTTAGTTCCTCAGTTAAGTGGTTAACTGATTTTTGTCCTCTGACGTCCTTGGGTAGGCAGAAGGAGTCTGGAAGGGCATCAATGAATTTTTGTGTTGTCTGAGAATTTATAGCACGACTTTTGATGCTCCTTGGTTGGGGTCTGAGCAGATTATTTGTTGCGATTGCAAACGTAATAAAATGGTGGTCCGATAGTCCAGGATTTTGTGGAAAAACATTAAGATCTACAACATTTATTCCATGGGACAAAACTAGGTCCAGAGTATGACTGTGGCAGTGAGTAGGTCCAGAGACATGTTGGACAAAACCCACTGAGTCGATAATGGCTCCGAAGGACTTTTGGAGTGGGTCTGTGGACTTCTCCATGTGAATATTAAAATCACCAAAAATTAGAATATGATCTGCTATGACTACAAGGTCTGATAGGAATTCAGGAAACTCAGAGAGGAACGCTGTATATGGCCCAGGAGGCCTGTAAACAGTAGCTATAAAAAGTGATTGAGTAGGCTGCATAGATTTCATGACTAGAAGCTCGAAAGATGAAAACGTCATTTTTTTTTTTGTAAATTGAAATTTGCTATCGTAAATGTTAGCAACACCTCCGCCTTTGCGGGATGCACGGGGAATATGGTCACTAGTGTAACCAGGAGGTGAGGCCTCATTTAACACAGCAAATTCATCAGGCTTAAGCCATGTTTCAGTCAGGCCAATCACATCAAGATTATGATCAGTGATTAGTTCATTGACTATGACTGCCTTTGAAGTGAGGGATCTAACATTAAGTAACCCTATTTTGAGATGTGAGGTATCACGATCTCTTTCAATAATGGCAGGAATGGAGGAGGTCTTTATCCTAATAAGATTGCTAGGGTGAACACCACCATGTTTAGTTTTGCCCAACCTAGGTCGAGGCACAGACACAGTCTCAATGGGTATGGCTGAGCTGACTACACTGACTATGCTATTGGCAGACTCCACTAAGCTGGCAGGTTGGCTAACAGCCTGCTGCCTGGCCTGCACCCTATTTCACTGTGGGGCTAAAGGATGGTGGTGTTACCTTGAGAGAGAGGCAGATCAGTTAAAAGATCAACACTCAAATGAGACCATGGTCATTGTGGAACTGGTAAAGATTTTTAACTTACCCGCTGGGAGGTACCTAGGTGCCTAGGAGAGGTCTCTGGGCCTCTCCTCTGTATCATACAGCCGGGACAGTGCGGGGACAGTGCGTCTGCCTTCACATTCTTCGTACCCGGAATGTATGACAGAGTGAAATCAAACCGGGTGAAGAATAGGGCCCACCTGGCCTGGCGAGGGTTCAGCCTCCTCGCTGCCCGGATGTACTCCAGGTTACGGTGGTCCGTCCAGACGAGGAATGGGTGTTTCGCCCCCTCGAGCCAATGTCTCCACACTGTCAGAGCTCGGACAACAGCCAACAGCCAACAGCTCCCGATCACCAACACCGTAGTCCTGCTCTGCCGGGCTGAGCTTCTTTGAGAAGAACACACAGGGGTGGAGCTTGGGTGGCGTGCCCGAGCGTTGAGACAGGACTGCTCCCATCCCAACCTCGGATGCATCCACCTCCACTACGAACGGTAGTGATGGATCGGGGTGGGCCAGTACCGGGGCCGAGGTGAACAGTCCCCTCAGGTTACTGAAGGCCCTGTCAGCCTCAGCAGACCAGCGGAGCTGGGATGGCCCACCCTTCAACAGGGATGTAATGGGAGCTGCGACCTTGCCAAAGCCCCGGATAAACCTCCGATAATAGTTTGGCAAAGCCAAGGAAGCGCTGCACCTCCTTTACCGTGGTTGGAGTCGGCCAATTACGCACGGCTGCAATGCGGTCGCCCTCCATCTCCACACCTGTGGTAGAAATGCGGTATCCGAGGAAGGAGACGGACTGCTGGAAAAACTTATACTTTTCTGCCTTGGCATAAAGGTCATTCTCCAACAGTCGGGCCAGTACTTTGCGAACCAGGGACACATGCTCGGCGCGCGTAGCGGAATACACCAAGATGTCGTTGATGTAGACCACTACACTGCGACCAAGCATGTCCCGAAACACCTCATTCACAAAGGACTTGAAGACTGAGGGAGCATTCATCAAACCATAGGGCATCACCAGGTATTCATAATGCCCCGTGGTTGTGCTGAATGCTGTCTTCCACTCATCTCCCTCTCAGATACGCACCAGGTTGTACGCACTCCTGAGATCTAATTTAGTGAAGAAGCGCGCCCCATGCAATGACTCAACCACTGACGGAATGAGGGGGAGAGGATAACTAAATCTTATTGTCTCCCTGTTCAGTGGTCGATAATCAATGCACGGGTGCAGTCCGCCTTCTTTCTTCTTCACAAAAAAGAAACTCGAGGAGGCGGGTGAAGTGGAGGGACGTATGTACCCCTGGCGCAGGGACTCGGTGACGTATTTCTCCATAGCCTCCGTCTCCGCCTGCGACAGGGGATACACATGACTCCTGGGAGGTACAGCGTCTACCCGAAGGTTTATTGCGCAATCCCCCGCCCGATGATGTGGTAATTTAGTCGCTTTATTTTTAGAGAAGACTTGTGCCAGATCGAGGAATTCGCAGGGAATGCGCACGGTGGAGCCACCGTCTGGACTTTCCACCGTGGTTGCACCAACGGAAACACCGAGACACCTACTCTGACACTCTCGCGACCACCCCGTGAGAACCCTCTGCGGCCATGAGAAAGTGGGGTTGTGGAGTGCTAGCCATGGAATACCTAACACCACAGGAAAAGCAGGAGACTCAATGATGGAAAAAGTGACCTGCTCACAATGCGTCTCCTGGGTAATCATGGTGACTGGTGCAGTAACTTCCTTAACCAACCCGGACCCTAATGGTCGACTATCAAGTGCTCTGATGGGGTGTGGAATGGATAATCGAACTAATGAAATGCCCTGGCGGCGTGCGAAAGTTTTGTCCGTAAAGTTCCCAACTGTGCCTGAATTGACTAGCGCCTTACACTGGGGAACTCTCATGTGATCAGGGAAGTATATGGGTATGGTACAGTGCTCAGCAGAGGGCTCTGAACAAGAGTGGGTGCTCAATACCTGGGGTGATGCGAGAGTGCCCTGACGGCCACTCCTGACCCAAAACGTGTGGTGGAATGTCCCTTCGTGCCATCCGAGTGGCACTGGCGCTGTCGTCCTCCGCTCTCTCGGTGCGCGGTACCACCCAGCTCCATGAGCTCTGGATCCGCGTCGTTTGGGGCGGGAACGGGCAGACCTCCTCCAGGACGTCCTCTGGTTGCCAGCAGGTTATCCAGACGAATGGCCATGTCCACCAGTTCGGTAAAAGACAAACTGGTGTCACGGCAGGCTAGCTCCCGTCGGACGTCCTCCCGTAGATGGCACCGGAACTGGTTGATCAGGGCCCGCTCGTTCCACCCGGACCCTGCTGCCAGGATCTGGAACTCCAGCGCGAACTCCTGTACTGTCCTCGTCCCCTGCCTCAAGTGGACCAGCTGTTCACCCGCCTCTCGACCCTCGGGCGGGTGATCGAAAACCGCCCGAAATAGGTGGGCGAACTACGGAGGACACAGAGGGTACACTACAGAGGGTACACTACAGAGGGTACACTACAGAGGGTACACTACAGAGGGCACACTACAGAGGGTACACTACAGAGGGTACACTACAGAGGACACAGAGGGTACACTACAGAGGGTACACTACAGAGGGTACACTACAGAGGACACAGAGGGTACACTACAGAGGGTACACTACAGAGGGTACACTACAGAGGGCACACTACAGAGGGTACACTACAGAGGGTACACTACAGAGGGTACACTACAGAGGGCACACTACAGAGGGTACACTACAGAGGGTACACTACAGAGGGTACACTACAGAGGGTACACTACAGAGGGTACACTACAGAGGACACAGAGGGTACACTACAGAGGGTACACTACAGAGGGTACACTACAGAGGATACACTACAGAGGGTACACTACAGAGGGTACACTACAGAGGGTACACTACAGAGGGTACACTACAGAGGGTACACTACAGAGGGTACACTACAGAGGGCACACTACAGAGGGTACACTACAGAGGGTACACTACAGAGGGTACACTACAGAGGACACAGAGGGTACACTACAGAGGGTACACTACAGAAGGCACACTACAGAGGACACAGAGGGTACACTACAGAGGGTACACTACAGAGGGTACACTACAGAGGGTACACTACAGAGGGTACACTACAGAGGGCACACTACAGAGGGTACACTACAGAGGGCACACTACAGAGGACACAGAGGGTACACTACAGAGGGTACACTACAGAGGGTACACTACAGAGGGTACACTACAGAGGGTACACTACAGAGGGTACACTACAGAGGACACAGAGGGTACACTACAGAGGACACAGAGGGTACACTACAGAGGGTACACTACAGAGGGTACACTACAGAGGGTACACTACAGAGGGTACACTACAGAGGGCACACTACAGAGGACACAGAGGGTACACTACAGAGGGTACACTACAGAGGACACAGAGGGTACACTACAGAGGGTACACTACAGAGGGTACACTACAGAGGGTACACTACAGAGGGTACACTACAGAGGGTACACTACAGAGGGTACACTACAGAGGACACAGAGGGTACACTACAGAGGGTACACTACAGAGGGCACACTACAGAGGGTACACTACAGAGGGTACACTACAGAGGGTACACTACAGAGGACACAGAGGGTACACTACAGAGGGTACACTACAGAGGGTACACTACAGAGGGTACACTACAGAGGGCACACTACAGAGGGTACACTACAGAGGGTACACTACAGAGGACACAGAGGGTACACTACAGAGGGTACACTACAGAGGGTACACTACAGAGGGTACACTACAGAGGGTACACTACAGAGGGTACACTACGGAGGACACACTACAGAGGGCACACTACAGAGGGTACACTACAGAGGACACACTACAGAGGGTACACTACAGAGGGTACACTACAGAGGGTACACTACAGAGGGTACACTACAGAGGGTACACTACAGAGGGCACACTACAGAGGGTACACTACAGAGGACACACTACAGAGGGTACACTACAGAGGGCACACTACAGAGGGTACACTACAGAGGGCACACTACAGAGGGTACACTACGGAGGACACAGAGGGTACACTACAGAGTGTACACTACAGAGGGTACACTACAGAGGGCACACTACAGAGGGTACACTACAGAGTGTACACTACAGAGGGTACACTACAGAGGGCACACTACAGAGGGTACACTACAGAGTGTACACTACAGAGGGTACACTACAGAGGGCACACTACAGAGGACACAGAGGGTACACTACAGAGGGTACACTACAGAGGGTACACTACAGAGGGTACACTACAGAGGGTACACTACAGAGGGCACACTACAGAGGGTACACTACAGAGGGTACACTACAGAGGACACAGAGGGTACACTACAGAGGGTACACTACAGAGGGTACACTACAGAGGGCACATTACAGAGGGTACACTACAGAGGGCACACTACAGAGGGTACACTACAGAGGGTACACTACAGAGGGTACACTACGGAGGACACAGAGGGTACACTACAGAGGGTACACTACAGAGGGTACACTACAGAGGGCACATTACAGAGGGTACACTACAGAGGGCACACTACAGAGGGTACACTACAGAGGGTACACTACAGAGTGTACACTACAGAGGGTACACTACAGAGGGCACACTACAGAGGACACAGAGGGTACACTACAGAGGGTACACTACAGAGGGTACACTACAGAGGGTACACTACAGAGGGTACACTACAGAGGGCACACTACAGAGGGCACACTACAGAGGGTACACTACAGAGGACACAGAGGGTACACTACAGAGGGTACACTACAGAGGACACAGAGGGTACACTACAGAGGGTACACTACAGAGGGCACACTACAGAGGGTACACTACAGAGGGCACACTACAGAGGGTACACTACAGAGGGTACACTACAGAGGACACAGAGGGTACACTACAGAGGGTACACTACAGAGGGTACACTACAGAGGGTACACTACAGAGGACACAGAGGGTACACTACAGAGGGCACACTACAGAGGGTACACTACAGAGGGCACACTACAGAGGGTACACTACAGAGGACACAGAGGGTACACTACAGAGGACACACTACAGAGGGTACACTACAGAGGGTACACTACAGAGGGTACACTACAGAGGGCACACTACAGAGGGTACACTACAGAGGGCACACTACAGAGGGTACACTACAGAGGGCACACTACAGAGGGTACACTACAGAGGGTACACTACAGAGGGTACACTACAGAGGACACAGAGGGTACACTACAGAGGGTACACTACAGAGGGTACACTACGGAGGACACAGAGGGTACACTACAGAGTGTACACTACAGAGGGTACACTACAGAGGGCACACTACAGAGGGTACACTACAGAGTGTACACTACAGAGGGTACACTACAGAGGGCACACTACAGAGGACACAGAGGGTACACTACAGAGGGTACACTACAGAGGGTACACTACAGAGGACACAGAGGGTACACTACAGAGGGCACAGAGGGCACACTACAGAGGGCACACCACAGAGGACACAGAGGGTACACTACAGAGGGCACAGAGGGTACACTACAGAGGGTACACTACAGAGGACACAGAGGGTACACTACAGAGGGTACACTACAGAGGGCACAGAGGGTACACTACAGAGGGCACACTACAGAGGGTACACCACAGAGGGTACACTACAGAGGGTACACTACAGAGGGTACACTACAGAGGGTACACTACAGAGGGCACACTACAGAGGGTACACTACAGAGGGTACACTACAGAGTGTACACTACAGAGGGTACACTACAGAGGGCACACTACAGAGGACACAGAGGGTACACTACAGAGGGTACACTACAGAGGGCACACTACAGAGGGTACACTACAGAGGGCACACTACAGAGGGTACACTACAGAGGGCACACTACAGAGGGTACACTACAGAGGGCACACTACAGAGGACACAGAGGGCACACTACAGAGGGTACACTACAGAGGGTACACTACAGAGGGTACACTACAGAGGGTACACTACGGAGGACACACTACAGAGGGCACACTACAGAGGGTACACTACAGAGGACACAGAGGGTACACTACAGAGGGTACACTACAGAGGGTACACTACAGAGGGTACACTACAGAGGGTACACTACAGAGGGTACACTACAGAGGACACAGAGGGTACACTACAGAGGACACAGAGGGTACACTACAGAGGGTACACTACGGAGGACACACTACAGAGGGCACACTACAGAGGGTACACTACAGAGGGTACACTACAGAGGGTACACTACAGAGGGCACACTACAGAGGGTACACTACAGAGGGTACACTACAGAGGACACAGAGGGTACACTACAGAGGGTACACTACAGAGGGTACACTACAGAGGGTACACTACAGAGGGTACACTACAGAGGGCACACTACAGAGGGTACACTACAGAGGACACAGAGGGTACACTACAGAGGACACAGAGGGTACACTACAGAGGACACAGAGGGTACACTACAGAGGACACAGAGGGTACACTACAGAGGGCACACTACAGAGGGTACACTACAGAGGACACAGAGGGTAGTGAGTCAGACACTTTTAGCCAATGGAAACACAGAGCAATAACAAACACGCAAGGTGTTATGAATATTTTTTAAATGTATGAAATATCCATGCATTCTATGCTATTTACAATATACAGAGGCTTTAGGGGCTTTAGAAACATCTGTTTCTGTGACATATGTTCACTTTATGACAGACGGAGTCATCTGGGACGAACTGTAGTCTAATTCAGCTGGGGGCAATCTTCAAGCAAAGTTAATGAGAAGCTATAGATCTTATACCCTGGTAATAAAGGATGACTGGCAAATCAAGCACATTTCCACAGCCTTCCCCTCCCTGTGAAAACAGAATGTTCTTGTAAAAGAGGTGAGAGACCGAGAGAGCGAGAGAGAGAGAGAGAGAGAGAGAGAGAGCGAGAGAGAGAGAGAGAGAGAGAGAGAGAGAGAGAGAGCGTGAGAGAGAGAGAGAGAGAGAGAGAGAGAGAGAGAGAGAGAGAGAGAGATAGCATGAAGCCAAACGAGAGTTTAATGTGGGTGTCTCTGGTGTGTGTTCGCACATGGCAAGCGTTTGTACTTCCACTCTGCCAAAACAATACACAGTTGCAGTCACTCACCCTCACTCATAACTTGAAACAGTCTAACCAGGTCTTGTGTCTGGAAGCAGCCTAGACTAGTTAGTGCTAGCCAACTTATTTAGCCAATTAGCTCCATCAGGCCGGTGTGCGACTGTGGCAAAGTTGGTTTGACTTTGGATAGCCTAGCTCAGGGGCTAGTTAGGGACCGTCAATCAATTACACAATGTAAATGGGACAATATTTTTATGTTGCACATCTTTTAGTTTTCTCATTAAATCCTTTTAATATTTTTATATTAATCTCTACAATTTACAGTTGGTTTGAGGTTTTTAAGTCATTGAAATTTGGAGCGATTGACATTTTAAAATATTGTCCCATGTACATTGTGTTAATATACTGATGGTCCATAACAAGCCCCATAGGGATATCGAATGTCAAACCAAATTGACCATGGGGGCGTTACGATCTGGTCACGTGCAGCTGTGCTCTGAATTGATGATTACTTGGGTGCTGCCAGCTGTGCTCTGAATTGATGATTACTTGGGTGCTGCCAGCTGTGCTCTGAATTGATGATTCCTTGGGTGCTGCCAGCTGTGCTCTGAATTGATGATTCCTTGGGTGCTGCCAGCTGTGCTCTGAATGGATGATTACTTGGGTGCTGCCAGCTGTGCTCTGAATTGATGATTCCTTGGGTGCTGCCAGCTGTGCTCTGAATTGATGATTCCTTGGGTGCTGCCAGCTGTGCTCTGAATTGATGATTACTTGGGTGCTGCCAGCTGTGAGCAGGACTGAAACAAACCCAACCCAAGGAAAACCGTTTCGGTACCCTTCATTCCGTGACAGACTATTCTTTTCCTATCATCTCGCAAATCTCTGTTTTGGACGAGACTGACTTTATGATCAAAATTATCCTATTTACACTTTGTAGTACATTTTGACCCTAGAATAAAATGTTTGTGACTCATATCGATGCCACTTAGGCCCTTTTCAAAATGAGGAGTTGCTTTTTTAGGGACAGTCGCTCGCTCTTTAAGCTATCGTCCTTTACGTTCAAACATTAACTTAATCTTATTAATGATTGGATGAAAAACTCAGCAAACTTTGAAATCGGCATTGCAACCTGAAACGTCAGCTAGACATTGGAGGAGCCGGTACGCAGCGGTGGGTTGGCAATGAGTGTTTCAACACATCAATTAAGGTGACCAGTTGAGTGTGGTTTGAATATTACTGACGGAAGTCACACTTTGTTCCCTGCAGTAGAGGACAAGAGGTCTCTGAGATCTTTATCAGCTGTGTGTGTGTGTGTGTGTGTGTGTGTGTGTGTGTGTGTGTGTGTGTGTGTGTGTGTGTGTGTGTGTGTGTGTGTGTGTGTGTGTGTGTGTGTGTGTGTGTGTGTGTGTGTGTGTGTGTGTGTGTGTGTGTGTGTGTGTGTGTGTGTGTGTGTGTGTGTGTGTGTGTGTGTGTGTGTGTGTGTGTGTGTGTGTGTGTGGGTGTGTGGGTGTGTGGGTGTGTGTGTGTGTGAGAGAGAGAGAGTGTGAGAGAGAGTGAACCGTGTGAGCTGTATACTACCACTGGTCTCCTGTTTGGAGGAAAGACAGAGAGTCAAAGGTCACCCTTATCCTTATCCCCCACAAGCTACTGCAGGAAGATCTGACTTCTCACCCACTGATTTCTTTTAAATGACAGCTCTGCCAGTACTACTACAACCTCTGTTAAAAAGGACCTCTGTGTCTTTCTCCATTTATACTGCAGTGCCATCGATCTACATCGACCTCAATTGAACATTTGTTAATATACAAAATACTGCCAGCCATTTCAAATCATGCTAATCAACTCTTTCTCAAACATTCTCACAGTCAACCTCTTCTCACTCAAAGCTGAAGAGGAAGGTTAGCTGTAAAGGAAGATAGGCGTGATGTAGGGTTATAATACGTACACTACCGGTCAAAGGTTTTTGAACACCTGCTCATTCAAGGGTTTTTCTTTATTTTTTACTATTTTCTACATTGTAGAATAATAGTGAAGACATCAAAACTATGAAATAACACATATGGAATCATGTAGTAACCCAAAAAAAGTGTTAAACAAATCAAAATATATTTTATATTTGAGATTCTTTAAATAGCGACCCTTTGCCTTGATGACAAGGACCCTGTAGCTCAGCTGGTAGAGCACGGCGCTTGTAACGCCAGGGTAGTGGGTTCGATCCCCGGGACCACCCATACACTAAAATGTATGCGCACATGACTGTAAGTCGCTTTGGATAAAAGCGTCTGCTAAATGGCATATTATTATTATTTCCTTCTTAATGCGTTTGAGCCAATCAGTTGTGTTGTGACAAGGTAGGGGAGGTATACAGAATATATCCCTATTTGGTAAAAGACCAAGTCCATATTATGGCAAGAACAGCTCAAATAAGCAAAGAGAAACGACAGCCCATCATTACTTTAAGACATGAAGGTCAGTCAATACGGAACATTTCAAGAACTTTGAAAGTTTCTTTAAGTGCATTCGCAAAAACCATCAAGCGCTATGATGAAACTGGCTCTCATGAGGACCGCCACAGGAATGGAAGACCCAGAGTTACCTCTGCTGCAGAGGATAAGTTCATTAGAGTAACCAGCCTCAGAAATTGCAGCCCAAATAAATAATTCACAGAGTTCAAGTAACAGACACATCTCAACATCAACTGTTCAGAGGAATCAGGCCTTCATGGTCGAAAGAAATCACTACTAAAGGACACCAACAAGAATAAGAGACTTGCTTGGGCCAAGAAACACGAGCAATGGACATAAGACCGGTGGAAATTTGTCCTTTGGTCTGGAGTCCAAATTTAAGATTTTTGGTTCCAACCACCGTGTCTTTGTGAGACGCGGTGTAGGTGAACGGATGTTCTCCGCATGTATATTTCCCACCGTAAAGCATGGAGGAGGAGGTGTTATGGTGTGGGGGTGCTTTGCAGGTGACATTGTCAGTGATTTATTTAGAATTCAAGGCACACTTAACCAGCATGCCTACCACAGCATTCTGCAGCGATACGCCATCCCATCTGGTTTGGGCTTTGTGGGACTATCATTTGTTTTTCAACAGGACAATGACCCAACACACCTCCAGGCTGTGTAAGGGCTATTTTACCAAGAAGGAGAGTGATGGAGTGCTGCATCAGATGACTTGGCCTCCACAATCCCCCGACCTCAACCAAATTGAGATGGTTTGGGATGAGTCGGACCGCAGAGTGACGGAAAAGCAGCCAACAAGTGCTCAGCATATGTGGGAACTCCTTCAAGACTGTTGGAAAAGCATTCCAGGTGAAGCTGGTTGAGAGATTGCCAAGAGTGTGCAAAGCTGTCATCAAGGCAAAGGGTGGCTATTTGAAGAATCTCAAATATGAAATATATTTTGATTTGTTTAACACTTTTTTGGTTACTACATGATTCCATATGTGTTATTTCATAGATTTGATGTCTTAACGATATTCTACAATGTAGAAATAAGTAAAAATAAAGAAAAACCCTTGAATGAGTAGGTGTTCTAAAACTTTTGACCAGTAGTGTATATATATTATAACCCTACGCAGACCCACGAGCAACTGCGGCCCCTCATGAGGAATAGTCTGACTCTCAGCTGGAGGATCCCACATGGCCAGGAATAAACTGACTCTCAGCTGGAGGATCCCACATGGCCAGGAATAAACTGACTCTCAGCTGGAGGATCCCACATGGCCAGGAATAGTCTGACTCTTAGCTGGAGGATCCCACATGGCCAGGAATAGTCTGACTCTCAGCTGGAGGATCCCACATGGCCAGGAATAAACTGACTCTCAGCTGGAGGATCCCACATGGCCAGGAATAGTCTGACTCTTAGCTGGAGGATCCCACATGGCCAGGAATAAACTGACTCTCAGCTGGAGGATCCCACATGGCCAGGAATAAACTGACTCTCAGCTGGAGGATCCCACATGGCCAGGAATAGTCTGACTCTTAGCTGGAGGATCCCACATGGCCAGGAATAGTCTGACTCTCAGCTGGAGGATCCCACATGGCCAGGAATAAACTGACTCTCAGCTGGAGGATCCCACATGGCCAGGAATAGTCTGACTCTCAGCTGGAGGATCCCACATGGCCAGGAATAGTCTGACTCTTAGCTGGAGGATCCCACATGGCCAGGAATAGTCTGACTCTCAGCTGGAGGATCCCACATGGCCAGGAATAGTCTGACTCTTAGCTGGAGGATCCCACATGGCCAGGAATAAACTGACTCTCGGCTGGAGGATCCCACATGGCCAGGAATAGTCTGACTCTTAGCTGGAGGATCCCACATGGCCAGGAATAAACTGACTCTCGGCTGGAGGATCCCACATGGCCAGGAATAGTCTGACTCTTAGCTGGAGGATCCCACATGGCCAGGAATAGTCTGACTCTTAGCTGGAGGATCCCACATGGCCAGGAATAGTCTGACTCTTAGCTGGAGGATCCCACATGGCCAGGAATAGTCTGACTCTTAGCTGGAGGATCCCACATGGCCAGGAATAGTCTGACTCTTAGCTGGAGGATCCCACATGGCCAGGAATAGTCTGACTCTTAGCTGGAGGATCCCACATGGCCAGGAATAGTCTGACTCTTAGCTGGAGGATCCCACATGGCCAGGAATAGTCTGACTCTTAGCTGGAGGATCCCACATGGCCAGGAATAAACTGACTCTCAGCTGGAGGATCCCACATGGCCAGGAATAAACTGACTCTCGGCTGGAGGATCCCACATGGCCAGGAATAAACTGACTCTCAGCTGGAGGATCCCACATGGCCAGGAATAGTCTGACTCTTAGCTGGAGGATCCCACATGGCCAGGAATAGTCTGACTCTTAGCTGGAGGATCCCACATGGCCAGGAATAGTCTGACTCTTAGCTGGAGGATCCCACATGGCCAGGAATAGTCTGACTCTTAGCTGGAGGATCCCACATGGCCAGGAATAGTCTGACTCTTAGCTGGAGGATCCCACATGGCCAGGAATAGTCTGACTCTTAGCTGGAGGATCCCACATGGCCAGGAATAGTCTGACTCTTAGCTGGAGGATCCCACATGGCCAGGAATAGTCTGACTCTCAGCTGGAGGATCCCACATGGCCAGGAATAGTCTGACTCTCAGCTGGAGGATCCCACATGGCCAGGAATAAACTGACTCTCGGCTGGAGGATCCCACATGGCCAGGAATAGTCTGACTCTTAGCTGGAGGATCCCACATGGCCAGGAATAGTCTGACTCTTAGCTGGAGGATCCCACATGGCCAGGAATAGTCTGACTCTTAGCTGGAGGATCCCACATGGCCAGGAATAGTCTGACTCTCAGCTGGAGGATCCCACATGGCCAGGAATAGTCTGACTCTCAGCTGGAGGATCCCACATGGCCAGGAATAAACTGACTCTCGGCTGGAGGATCCCACATGGCCAGGAATAAACTGACTCTTAGCTGGAGGATCCCACATGGCCAGGAATAAACTGACTCTCAGCTGGAGGATCCCACATGGCCAGGAATAGTCTGACTCTTAGCTGGAGGATCCCACATGGCCAGGAATAGTGTCTGGCTAACGGCTGGAGGATCCCACATGGCCAGGAATAGTGTCTGGCTAACGGCTGGAGGATCCCACATGGCCAGAAAAAGTCTGACTTACGACTGGAGGATCCCACATGGCCAGGAATAGTGTCTGGCTAACGGCTGGAGGATCCCACATGGCCAGAAATAGTGTCTGTCTTACGGCTGAAGGATCCCACATGGCCTGAAATAGTGTCTGTCTTACGGCTGAAGGATCCCACATGGCCAGAAATAGTGTCTGTCTTACGGCTGAAGGATCCCACATGGCCAGGAATAGTCTGACTCTCGGCTGAAGGATCCCACATGGCCAGGAAATATGTCTTACTCACGGCTGGAGGATCTCACCTGGCCAGGAAAATTGTCTGACTCTTGGCTGGAAGATCCCACATGGCCAGGATTAGTATCTTACTCATGGCTGGAGGAACCCACATGGCCAGGAATAGTCTGACTCCCCGCTGGAGGATCCCACATGGCCAGGAAAATGTCTGACTCACGGCTGAAGGATCCCACCTGGCCAGGAAAAGTTTCTAACTCACAGCTGGTGGAATATATATGGTCAGGAAATATGTCTTACTCCCGGCTGGAGGATCCCACATGGCCAAGAATTGTGTCTGACTCTCGGCTGGAGGATCCCACCCAAGAACTCAAAATGGAGCACAGCACACAAGATCATATGTCTGACATTGTTTTCTTTTTTAATATCATCTATATGGGCATTAATATGGAGTTGGTCCCCCTTTTTGCTGCTATAACAGCCTCCACTCTTCTGGGAAGGCTTTCCACTAGATGTTGGAACATTGCTGTGGGGATTTGCTTCCATTCAGCCACAAGAGCATTAGTGAGGTCGGTCACTGATGTTGGGCGATTAGGCCTGGCTCGCAGTCGGTGCTCCAATTCATCCCAAAGGTGTTCGATGGGGTTGAGGTCAGGGCTCTGTGCAGGCCAGTCAAATTCTTCCACACCGATCTCGACAAACCATTTCTGTATGGACCTCGCTTTGTGAACGGGGGCATTGTCATGCTGAAACAGGAAAGGGCCTTCCCCAAATTGTTGCCACAAAGTTGGAAGCACAGAATCGTCTAGAATGTTATTGTATGCTGTAGCGTTAAGATTACCCTTCACTGGAACTAAGGGGCCTAGCCCGAACCATGAAAAACAGCCCCAGACCATTAGTCCTCCTCCACAAAACTTTACAGTTGGAACTATGCATTCGGGCAGGTAGCGTTCTCCTGGCATCCGCCAATCCCAGATTCGTCCGTCAGGCTGCCAGATTGTGAAGCGTGATTCATCACTCCAGAGAACGCGTTTCCACTGCTCCAGAGTCCAATGGCTGCGAGCCTTACACCACTCCAGCCAACGCTTGGCATTGCGCATGGTGATCTTAGGCTTGTGTGCGGCTGCTCAACCATGGAAACCCATTTCATGAAGCTCCTGACAAACAGTTATTTTGCTGACGTTGCTTCCAGAGGTAGTTTGGAACTTGGTAGTGAGTGTTGCAACTAAGGACACTCGGTGATCCCGTTCTGTGAGTTTGTGTGGCCTACCACTTCGCAGCTGAGCCGTTGTTGCGCCTAGACGTTTCCACATCACAATAACACCACTTACAGTTGACCAGGGCAGCTCTAGAAAGGCAGAAATTTGACAAACTGACTTGCTGGAAAGGTTGCATCCTATGACGGTGCCACGTTGAAAGTCACTGAGCTCTTCAGTACGGGCCATTCCACTGCCAATGTTTGTCTATGGAGATTGCATGACTGTGTGCTCGATTTTATACACCTCTCAGCAACAGGTGTGGCTGAAATAGCCAAATTCACTAATTTGAAGGGTTGTCTACATACTTTTGACAATTTAGTGTTTTTAGAAAGAAATGCTGTGAAAACCTTTGAATACTTAGGGGCATGAAACAGAGATTTGTCTATTTCAATAAAGTGTCTCAATGTCATACTGCAATACAGCACCACCTGAACCTATTTCAGATGCTACAGCACCACCTGAACCTATTTCAGACGCTACAGCACCACCTGAACCTATTTCAGACACTACAGCACCACCTGAACCTATTTCAGACGCTACAGCACCACCTGAACCTATTTCAGACACCACAGCACCACCTGAATCTATTTCAGACGCTACAGCACCACCTGAACCTATTTCAGACACCACAGCACCACCTGAACCTATTTCAGATGCTACAGCACCACCTGAACCTATTTCAGATGCTACAGCACCACCTGAACCTATTTCAGACACCACAGCACCACCTGAACCTATTTCAGACACCACAGCACCACCTGAACCTATTTCAGACACTACAGCACCACCTGAACCTATTTCAGACACTACAGCACCACCTGAACCTATTTCAGACACTACAGCACCACCTGAACCTCATACCACTTTTTTTATTTTCTTCATCCTATAATCTTCAATACATTAACTTAAAATGAGAGACATTACATAAATCTATGTGCATAAGTCCTATGTGCCCTGGTCAAAGGTAGTGCACTAAATAGGGAATAGGGTGCCATTTGGGACTGTTTCTTCCTGGATCTAGTAATAGGAGCTAGAGACCCAGCCCGTCAAATCAGCTAGTAAGGGTCTGCTCAGGCTCAACCCCTGTCTGTTACAGGGGGTCCGGTAGGCCATTTCTGGGGTCAGGCCACCAGGCCCAGCTGGGTACACTCAACTCCCTGGTTGCGTCTCAAATGGCACCCTATTCACAATATAGTGCACTACTTTTGACCAGGACCCTATTGAATAGGGTGCCATTTGGGACGCATTCATTGTTTTCAGAAGGACCCGCTGGGGCTGCAGGTACAGATCCTTCATCCAGCCTTTCCCTCTGACCTACTACTCTCTAGTGTTTGCTGCTGGTGATCAAACTTTAGTCCAGCTCATTTACTACCACACATTATTACACCATTTGATTAACTGTTCAGCAGTCTTATGGCTGTTCAGTAGCCTTTTGGTCCCAGACTTGGCGCTCCGGTATCGCTTACCGTGCGGTAGGAGAGAGAACAGACCATGACTTGGGTGGCTGGAGTCTTTGACAATTTATAGGACCTTCCTCTGACACTGCCTGGCATATAGGTCCTGGATGACAGGGAGCTCGGCCCCAGTGATGTACTGGTCGTATGCACTACCCTATGTAGTGCCTTGCAGTAGGATGCCGAGCAGTTGCCAAACCAAGCGGTAATGCAGCCAGTCAAGATGCTCTCAATGATGTACCTGCATATATTGTTTTGTTATTATTTATTTTAATTGTATTTTTACCCCTTTTTCTCCCCAATTTTGTGATATCCAATTGGTAGTTACAGTCTTGTCCCATCGCTGCAACTCCCGTACGGACTCGGGAGAGGCGAAGGTTGAGAGCCAATGCGTCCTCCGAAACATGACCCTGCCAAGCCATACTGCTTCTTGACACACGGCTGGCTTAACCCGGAAACCCTGTCAGCGTGCATGCGCCATAGCAGTCGCTACAGCGAGGACATCCCTGCCAGCCAAACCCTCCCCTAACCCGGACGCGCTGTCTCATCGTTGTTGGTGATCAGGCCTACCACCGTCGTGTCGTCGGCAAACTTAATGATGGTGTTGGAGTCATGTGCGCCCACGCAGTCGTGGGTGAACAGGGAGTACAGGAGGGGACTAAGCACGCACCCCTGAGGGGCCCCCGTGTTGAGGGTCAGCGAGGCAGATGTGTTGTTGCCTACCCTCACCACCTGGGGGCGGCCCGTCAGAAAGTCCAGGATCCAATTGCAGAGGGAGGTGTTTAATCCCAGGGTCCTTAGCTTACTGATGAGCTTGGAAGGCACTATGGTGTTGAACGCTGAGCTGTAGTCAATGAACAGCATTCTCACGTAGGTGTTCCTTTTGTCCAGGTGGGAAAGGGCAGTGTGGAGTGCAATAGAGATTGCGTCATCTGTGGATCTGTTGGGGCGGTATGTGAATTGGAGTGGGTCCAGGGTGTCTGGGACGATGGTGTTGATGTGAGCCATGACCAGCCTTTCAAAGCATTTCATGGCTACAGACGTGAGTGCTACGGGGCAATAGTCATTTAGGCAGGTTACCTTGGCATTCTTGGGCACGGGGACTATGGTGGTCTGCTTGAAACATATCAGTATTACAGACAGGGTCAGGGAGAGGTTGAAAATGTCAGTGAAGACACTTGACAGTTGGTCGTCGCATGCTCTGAGTACGCGTCCCGGTAATCTGTCTGTCCCTGAGGCCTTGTGAATGTTAACCTGTTTAATGGTCATGCTCTGAGTACGCGTCCCGGTAATCTGTCTGTCCCTGAGGCCTTGTGAATGTTAACCTGTTTAAAGGTCTTACTCACCATGGCTACGGAGAGCGTGATCACACAGTCGTCCGGAACAGCTGGTGCTCTCATGCATGGTTCAGAGTTGCTTGCCTCGAAGTGAGCATAGAAGGAATTTAGCTTGTCTGGTAGGCTCGCGTCACTTGGCAGCTCGCGGCTGTGCTTCCCTTTGTAGTCTGTAATAGTTTGCAAGCCCTGCCACATCAGACGAGTGTTGGAGCCGGTGTAGTACGATTCAATCTTAGTCCTGTATTGACACTTTGCCTATTTTTGTCACGGTTTCGGCCGAGGCTGCTCCTCCTCCTGGTTCGGGCAGGCTTCGGCGGTCGTCGTCCCCGGAGTACTAGCTGCCACCGATCGATGTTTCATGTTCGTTTGGTTTTGTCTTTATGTTGTACACCTGTGTCTTGTTAGTCCTCGTTAGTGTCCTATTTAGTTCTCGTTGGTTGTGTTTGTCTTTGTGTGTGATTGCTCTTCTGTTTTCGTGTTGGAGCTACGTACTTCCCTCCAGTGTTTTGGAGAGGGTTTTCGCACATGTTAGTGCGCCGTTTGTTTGACGCCTGTGTGCGCCGTGATTTCGCCTTCGGGCTTATTGTGCTTATTTTCTACGTGATTATTGCACTAAAGTCTTTTGGACTGAGCTTCTGCGTCCTGCGCTTGATTCATGCACCACACCCACCTTCAGCACCCCTTGACAGAATCACACACCAGAATGGAATCAGCAGGATCTGCAGTTACGCCTGAGTCGCTCGAGGAGGTGGTAAGGGATTGAGAACAGCGCCGGAGAAGATGGCTGCCGTTTTACAGCCCTCTAACCAACCCTCTAACCAATTGTACTATTATGTGTGTTTTTCCGCGTTATTTGTAATTTATTTTGTACATAATGTTTCTGCCATCGTCTCTTATAACCAAAAAGAGCTTCTGGATATCAGGACAGCGATTACTCACCTCGCATTGGACGAAGATTTCTTCAACGAGGCGGCCGCGAAGGATATCATACAGACACCCGACAAGGCCCAAATCCCCGTCATTCGCGTGAGGAAGAGACGGAGATATCGCGGACGCAGATCCGGGTGCCTTGTAAGGATCCGACGGCGAGCGAGTAAACTGCCTCTTCCATCAATCCTATTAGCCAACGTTCAAGCTTTTGAGAATAAAATGGACGATTTAAGATTACGGTTATCCTACCAACGGGACATTAAAAACTGTAATATCTTATGTTTCACGGAGTCGTGGCTGAACGACAACAATGATAACATTCAGCTAGCAGGCTATACGCTACATCGGCAGGACAGAACGGCTGACTCTGGTAAGACAAGGGGTGGCGGTCTGTGTATATTTGTAAACAACAGCTGGTGCACAAAATCAAATACTAAGGAAGTCTCGAGGTTTTGCTCGCCTGAGGTAGAGTATCTTATGATAAGCTGTAGACCACACTATTTACCAAGAGAGTTTTCATCTATATTTTTCATAGCTGTCTATTTACCACCACAAACCAATGCTGGCATTAAGATTGCACTGAATGAGTTGTACAAGGCCATTAATCAACAGGAAAACGCTCATCCAGATGCAGCGCTCCTAGTGGCCGGGGACTTTAATGCAGGGAAACTTAAATCCGTTCTACCTCATTTCTACCAGCATGTTAAATGTGCAACCAGAGGGAAAAAAACTCTAGACCACCTTTACTCCACACACAGAGACGCATACAAAGCTCTCCCTCGCCCTCCATTTGGCAAATCTGACCATAACTCTATCCTCCTGATTCCTGCTTATAAGCAAAAACTGAAGCAGGAAGCACCAGTGATTCGGTTAATAAAAAAGTGGTCAGATGACGCAGATGCTAAGCTACAGGACTGTTTTGCTAGCACAGACTGGAACATGTTCCGGGATTCTTCAGACAGCATTGAGGAGTACACCACATCAGTCACTGGCTTCATCAATAAGTGCATCGATGATGTCGTCCCCACAGTGACCGTACGTACATACCCCAACCAGAAGCCATGGATTACAGGAAACATCCGCACTGAGCTAAAGGGTAGAGCTGCCGCTTTCAAGGAACGGGACTCTAACCCGGACGCTTATAAGAAATCCCGCTATGACCTCCGACGAACCATCAAACAGGCAAAGAGTCAATACAGATCTAAGATTGAATCATACTACACTGGCTCTGACGCTCGTCGGATGTGGCAGGGCTTGAAAACTATTACAGACTACAAAGGGAAGCACAGCCACGAGCTGCCCAGTGACACAAGCCTACCAGACGAGCTAAACCACTTCTATGCTCGCTTCGAGGCAAGCAACACTGAAGCATGCATGAGAGCACCAGCTGTTCCGGATGACTATGTGATCACGCTCTCCGTAGCCGATGTGAGTAAGACTTTTAAGCAGGTCAACATTCACAAGGCCGCAGGGCCAGACGGATTACCAGGACGTGTACTCCGAGCATGTGCTGACCAACTGGCAAGTGTCTTCACTGACATTTTCAACATGTCCCTGACTGAGTCTGTAATACCAACATGTTTCAAGCAGACCACCATAGTCCCCGTGCCCAAGAACTCTAAGATAACCTGCCTAAATGACTACCGACCCGTAGCACTGACGTCTGTAGCCATGAAGTGCTTTGAAAGACTGGTCATGGCTCACATCAACAGCATAATCCCAGAAACCCTAGACCCACTCCAATTTGCATACCGCCCCAACAGATCCACAGATGATGCAATCTCTATCGCACTCCACACTGCCCTTTCCCACCTGGACAAGAGGAACACCTATGTGAGAATGCTATTCATTGACTACAGCTCAGCATTCAACACCATAGTGCCCTCTAAGCTCATCACTAAGCTAAGGATCCTGGGACTAAACACCTCCCTCTGCAACTGGATCCTGGACTTCCTGACGGGCCGCCCCCAGGTGGTAAGGGTAGGTAACAACACATCTGCCACACTGATCCTCAACACGGGGGCCCCTCAGGGGTGCGTGCTCAGTCCCCTCCTGTACTCTCTGTTCACCCATGACTGCATGGCCAGGCACGACTCCAACACCATCATTAAGTTTGCCGACGACACAACAGTGGTAGGCCTGATCACCGACAACGATGAGACAGCCTATAGGGAGGAGGTCAGAGATCTGGCCGTGTGGTGCCAGGACAACAACCTCTCCCTCAACGTGACCAAGACACGTTGGGCACGGGGACTATGGTGGTCTGCTTGAAACATAGCAGTATTACAGACAGGGTCAGGGAGAGGTTGAAAATGTCAGTGAAGACACTTGACAGTTGGTCGTCGCATGCTCTGAGTACCCAGTAATCTGTCTGTCCCTGAGGCCTTGTGAATGTTAACCTGTTTAAAGGTTGGTGACCAAGACAAAGGAGATGATTGTGGACTACAGGAAAAAAAAGAGGACTGAGGACATTCTCATCGACGGGGCTGTAGTGGAACAGGTTGAGAGCTTCAAGTTCCTTGGTGTCCACATCACCAACGAACTATCATGGTCCAAACACACCAAGACAGTCGTGAAGAGGGCACGACAAAGCCTATTCCCCCTCAGGAGACTAAAAAGATTTGGCATGGGTCCTCAGATCCTCAAAAAATTCTACAGCTGCACCATCGAGAGCATCCTGACTGGTTGCATCACCGCCTGGTATGGCAACTGCTTGGCCTCTGACCGCAAAGCACTACAGAGGGTAGTGCGTACGGCCCAGTACATCACTGGGGCAAAGCTTCCTGCCATCCAGGACCTCTATACCAGGCGGTGTCAGAGGAAGGCCCTCAAAATTGTCAAAGACTCCAGCCACCCTAGTCATAGACTGTTCTCTCTGCTACCGCACGGCAAGCGGTACCGGAGTGCCAAGTCTAGGTCCAAAAGACTTCTCAACAGCTTCTACCCCCAAGCCATAAGACTCCTGAACAGCTAATCATGGCTACCCGGACTATTTGCACTGCCCCCCCACCCCATCCTTTTTACGCTGCTGCTACTCTGTTAAGTATTTATGCATAGTCACTTTAACTCTACCCACATGTACATATTACCTCAACTACCTCAACTAGCCGGTGCCCCCGCACATTGACTCTGCAACGGTACCCCCCTGTATATATAGCCTCCCTACTGTCACTTTATTTTACTTCTGCTCTTTTTTTCTCAACACTTTTTTTGTTGTTGTTTTATTCTTACTTTTTTTTGTTTAAAATAAATGCACTGTTGGTTAAGGGCTGTAAGTAAGCATTTCACTGTAATGTCTGCACCTGTTGTATTCGGCGCAAGTGACCAATAAAATTTGATTTGATTTGATTTGAGGAGCATGTCCGCGGCCAAGATGACCAGATACGACAACTGGGGACCGCTCTACAGGACGTCATCAACACCTTGCACCGATGGGAGGCCAGCGGGGTACCCACGCCTCCACCTACCCTGCCAACCCCATCGGCCGGTCCACCAGTCCCAGGTCCGGAACCCAGGGGGATTCGGCTCTCGCTCCCGAGGGCGTATGACGGAACAGCTGCCGGGTGTCAGGGGTTCCTCCTGCAGGTGGAGCTCTACCTGGCCACTGTACACCCGGTGCCCTCGGGACACGAGAGCGTTTCCGCCCTCATCTCCTGTCTCACGGGCAAGGCGTTGGAGTGGGCTAACGCCGAGTGGAGGAAGATGGACGCCAACACCATCTCCTACGCCGAGTTCTCCCGTCGCTTCAAGGCCGTGTTCGACCATCCACCTGAGGGCAAAGCGGCGGGGGAGCGTCTAGTCCACTTGAGACAGGGGAGGAGGAGCGCACAGGCGTTTGCTCTAGAGTTCCGGACTCTAGCGGCGGACGCAGGGTGGAATGAACGGGCCCTCATCGACCATTTTCGATGTAGCCTACGGGAGGACGTTCAACGTGAGTTGGCCTGCAGGGATACCCATCTTACCTTCGACCAGTTGGTCGATATGTCCATCCGTCTGGACACCCTGCTGGCCACCCGTGGACGTCCCGAGGGGGGTCGGTCCATTCTGCCCTCCGGCACCTCCGAGCCAAGCCCTATGGAGCTCGGGGGTGCCGGCGCTAGAGAAAGGAGGAGGAGGAGCCCGAGGGGGCCTGTCTCCTGCACCAAGTGCGGTCGTGGAGGGCACACTGCGGCCAGGTGCTGGGGAGGGTTCTCCGGGGGAGAAGACAACAGGCCACGCACTGGGGGGGCCTCCCAGGTGAGTAGACGTCCCACTTACCCAGAGCTTTCTGTTGCGCACTTTTGTATACCTGTTTGTTTTCCACAGGTTGCACCTCATTCCCAGCATAAGGCGCTAGTAGATTCAGGCGCAGCTGGGAATTTTGTTGATCGGAAGTTTTGTGTAGATTTAGGGATCCCTCTCCTACCTGTTGACAAACCTTTTCCCGTTCATGCCTTAGATAGCCGCCCGTTGGGGTCGGGGTTGATTGGGGAGATCACAGCGCCACTTAAGATGTGTGCGCAGGGGGGTCATGAAGAGAGTATACAGCTGTATCTGATCGACTCTCCTGCGTACCCAGTGGTGCTGGGAATTCCCTGGTTAAGCACCCATAACCCTGCTATTTCGTGGCAACAGAGGGCTCTCGATGGGTGGTCTGCTCAGTGCGAGGGGCGATGTCTGGGTGTTTCCGTGGGGGCGACTTCGGTGGAAAGTCCAAACCAAGTGCCCGCACTGCACATTCCGCCTGAATATGGGGATTGAGCTCTCGTGTTTAGCAAGACTAGGGCGACGCAGTTGCCTCCTCATAGACAGGGCGATTGTGCGACTGATCTCCAGGCAGGAGCAGCGCTCCCACGGAGCCATGTGTATCCTTTGTCTCAAGAGGAGAGAAAAGCTATGGAGACTTACATAGCCGAATCTTTGAGACAGGGATACATTCGGCCCTCCACTTCTCCCGCCTCCTCGAGCTTCTTTTTTGTGAAAAAGAAAGATGGAGGGTTGCGCCCGTGCATTGATTACCGTGGTCTCAATCAGATTACTGTGAAATACAGTTATCCACTCCCTCTGATTGCGACCATGACGGAGTCATTGCATGGAGCGCGGTTTTTCACAAAACTGGATCTCAGGAGCGCGTATAACTTGGTGCGCATTAGGGAGGGCGACGAATGGAAGACAGCGTTTAGTACCACGTCAGGTCATTTCGAGTATCTTGTCATGCCATATGGGTTGATGAATGCTCCATCAGTCTTCCAATCCTTCGTAGATGACATTTTCCGGGATATGCAGGGACAAGGGGTGGTCGTGTACATTGATGATATTCTGGTGTACTCGTCTACCCGAGCCGAGCATGTCACCCTGGTGCGTCGTGTATTGAGGAGGCTGTTGGAGCACGACCTATATGTCAAGGCAGAGAAATGTCTGTTTTTCCAGGAGTCGGTCTCCTTTTTGGGTTATCGGTTGTCCGCGTCAGGGGTGAGAATGGAGGTGGATCGTGTGTCCGCTGTGCGTAATTGGCAAACCCCAACCACTGTAAAAGAGGTGCAGCAGTTCTTGGGCTTTGCGAATTTCTACCGGAGGTTTATCCAGGGTTTTGGACAGGTGGCAGCTCCCATCACGTCCCTTCTGAAAGGGGGTCCGGTGCGCCTGCAGTGGTCAGCTGATGCGGACAGGGCCTTTGGGAGACTGAAGGACCTGTTTACGTCGGCTCCGGTGCTGGCGCATCCGGATCCCGCATTACCCTTTCAGGTTGAGGTGGACGCGTCTGAGGCAGGTATAGGGGCCGTTCTCTCTCAACGGTCCGGCTCGCCACCTAAACTCCGCCCCTGTGCTTTTTACTCAAAAAAGCTCAGCCCGGCGGAGCGTAACTATGACGTTGGGGACAGGGAGCTGTTAGCTGTAGTTCAAGCCCTTAAGGTGTGGAGGCATTGGCTTGAGGGGGCTCAACACCCTTTCCTCATTTTGACTGACCATCGGAACCTGGAGTACATCCGGGCAGCGAGGAGACTGAACCCTCGCCAGGCTCGATGGAGTATGTTTCTCACCAGGTTCGTATTTAAAATCACGTACATCCATGGGTCCCAGAATGGTAAGGCAGATGCACTGTCCCGGCGGTATGACACGGAGGAGAGGTCCGTTGAGCCTACTCCCATACTACCGGAGTCTTGCCTTGTGGCACCGGTGGTGTGGGAGGTCGATGCCGAAATCGAGTGAGCGTTGCGTACCGACCCCAGCCCTCCACAGTGTCCTGAGGGTCGGAAGTACGTTCCGCTCGAGATTCGGGATCGACTCATTTACTGGGCTCACACGTCACCCTCCTCTGGACATCCGGGTATTGGCCGGACAGTGCATTGCCTTAGCACTAAATACTGGTGGCCTACTTTGGCTAGGGATGTGAGGGTTTATGTCTCCTCCTGCTCGGTGTGCGCCCAGTGTAAGGCGCCCCGACATCTGCCCAGGGGTAAGTTACAACCCATGCCCGTTCCACAACGACCATGGTCCCACCTCTCGGTGGATTTTGTGACAGACCTTCCCCTCTCTCAGGGGAATACCACCATCCTGGTCGTTGTGGACCGGTTCTCAAAGGCCTGTCGTCTTCTCCCTATGTCGGGTCTTCCTACTGCCCTACAGACCGCTGAGGCCCTATTTACCCACGTCTTCCGGCATTACGGGGTACCCGAGGATATAGTGTCTGATCGAGGCCCCCAGTTTACCTCCCGTGTTTGGAGAGCATTCATGGAGCGTTTGGGGGTCTCGGTTAGCCTTACCTCAGGGTACCACCCGGAGAGTAACGGGCAGGTAGAACGTGTCAACCAGGATGTGGGTAGGTTTCTGAGGTCGTATTGCCAGGACCGGCCGGAGGAGTGGGCACGGTACATTGCCTGGGCCGAGATGGCCCAGAACTCTCTCGGCCACTCCTCTACCAACCTAACCCCCTTCCAATGTGTGTTAGGTTACCAGCCGGTTCTGGCACCGTGGCAGCAGAGCCAGATCGAGGCCCCTGCGGTGGATGATTGGATGAGGCGCTCGGAAGAGACGTGGAACGCTGCCCACGTCCACCTGCAGCGGGCTGTCCTTCGTCACAAGGCGAGCGCCGATCTCCACCGCAGTGAGGGGCCGGTGTACGCACCCGGAGATCGAGTCTGGC
The DNA here is from genome assembly GCF_964263955.1 of Coregonus lavaretus. Classification (NCBI taxonomy): domain Eukaryota; kingdom Metazoa; phylum Chordata; class Actinopteri; order Salmoniformes; family Salmonidae; genus Coregonus; species Coregonus lavaretus. The sequence continues at coordinate 65,460,845 of NC_139993.1, forward strand.
TCTCTACCAGAAACCTACCCCTACGCCTGCCCTGCCGGAAGCTGGGTCGGCGGTTTGTGGGGCCCTTTAAAGTCCTGAGAAGATTGAACGAGGTGTGTTATAGGTTACATCTACCTGTTGAGTATAAGAATATTAACCCCTCGTTCCATGTGTCTCTTCTCAGGCCGGTGGTAGCTGGTCCACTCCAGGACAATGAGATAGGAGAGACTCCTCCGCCCCCACTGGACATCGAGGGGGCTCCGGCGTACACCGTTCGGTCCATCTTGGACTCCAGACGCCGGATGGGGGGTCTCCAGTATCTCGTGGAGTGGGAGGGGTACGGCCCGGAGGAGCGGTGCTGGGTGCCGCGGAGGGACATCCTAGACCCATCTCTCCTGTCGGAGTTCCACCGGGACCATCCCGCGCGCCCTGCTCCGCGTCCTCCTGGTCGTCCCCGAGGCCGGGGTCAGCGCACGGCTGGAGCCGCGCGTCAAGGGGGGGGGTACTGTCACGGTTTCGGCCGAGGCTGCTCCTCCTCCTGGTTTCTGGCAGGCTTCGGCGGTCGTCGTCCCCGGAGTACTAGCTGCCACCGATCGATGTTTCATGTTCGTTTGGTTTTGTCTTTATGTTGTACACCTGTGTCTTGTTAGTCCTCGTTAGTGTCCTATTTAGTTCTCGTTGGTTGTGTTTGTCTTTGTGTGTGATTGCTCTTCTGTTTTCGTGTTGGAGCTACGTACTTCCCTCCAGTGTTTTGGAGAGGGTTTTCGCACATGTTAGTGCGCCGTTTGTTTGACGCCTGTGTGCGCCGTGATTTCGCCTTCGGGCTTATTGTGCTTATTTTCTACGTGATTATTGCACTAAAGTCTTTTGGACTGAGCTTCTGCGTCCTGCGCTTGATTCATGCACCACACCCACCTTCAGCACCCCTTGACAATTTTATGTTTTGTCGGTGGGCATAGCAGGATTCCTTATAAGCGTTCCGGCAGCTCTAGCCTTTAGCTCAGTGTAGATGTTGCCTGTAATCCATGGCTTTTGGTTAGGGTACGTACAGTCACTGTGGGGACTAATTTTGGGGTAGGGTATGTATGTATGCTCACTGTGGGGACGACGTCGTCGATGCACTTATTAATGAAGCCGGTGACTGATGTGGTAAACTCTTCAATGCCATCCGATGAATCGTGGTACATATTCCAATCTGTGCCAGCGAAACAGTCCTTTAGCTTAGCATCCGTTTCATCGAACCACTTCCTTATTGTGCACATCACTGGTACTTCCTGTTTGAGTTTTTGCTTGTAAACAGGAATTAAGAGGATGGCGTTATGGTCAGATCTGCCAAATGGAGGGCGAGGGAGAGCTTTGTATCCGTTTCTGTGTGTAGAGTAGAGTAGAGTAGAGTAGAGTAGAGTAGAGTAGAGTAGAGTAGAGTAGAGTAGAGTAGTGTAGAGTATAGAGGTGATCTATAGGTTTTTTTAGCATCTAGTTGCACAGGAGACATGCTGGTAGAAATTAGGTAAAACGGATTTCAGTTTCCCTGCATTACAATCCATGGCCACTAGGAGAGCCGCATCTGGGTGAGCAGTTTTTCGTTTGCTTATGGCCTTTTACAGATCGTTGACTTCAGTCTTAGTGCCAGCATTGGTCTGTGGTGGTAAATAGACAGCCACGAACCTCGAGACTTCCTTAATATGACATCTATATCACTAGAATAACACAACTGTCACTGGCCTTGAAAGGTTTCACGACTCTGTTACACATGAAGCTGTGAATAAGCTATAGGCCTATAGGATGTGGTTCTAATGTACTGGATAACCTACTATAGGATGTGGTTATAATGTACTGGATAACCTACTATAGGATGTGGTTCTAATGTACTGGATAACCTACTATAGGATGTGGTTCTAATGTACTGGATAACCTACTATAGGATGTGGTTATAATGTACTGGATAACCTACTATAGGATGTGGCTCTAATGTACTGGATAACCTACTATAGGATGTGGTTCTAATGTACTGGATAACCTACTATAGGATGTGGTTCTAATGTACTAGATAACCTACTATAGGATGTGGTTCTAATGTACTGGATAACCTACTATAGGATGTGGTTCTAATGTACTGGATAACCTACTTTAGGATGTGGTTCTAATGTACTAGATAACCTACTATAGGATGTGGTTCTAATGTACTGGATAACCTACTATAGGATTTGGTTCTAATGTACTGGATAACCTACTATAGGATGTGGTTCTAATGTACTGGATAACCTACTATAGGATGTGGTTCTAATGTACTGGATAACCTACTATAGGATGTGGTTCTAATGTACTGGATAACCTACTATAGGATGTGGTTCTAATGTACTGGATAACCTACTATAGCAGGGGTGTCAAACTCATTTTAGCTCAGGGGCCACATGGAGGAAAATCTATTCCCAAGTGGGCCGGACCGGAAAAATCATGGTATATATAACTTAAAAACAACAACTTCAGATTGTTTTCTTTGTTTTAATACGATCAACATACAACATAAAGCTGGAGCCTGAGGACAGTGTGTCCAAAATAGTACAAGCACAACATCACTATTAATCATAAAACACGTCAAGTTTATTTGAAAATTCTAAAGAAAAAGAACACACAATGCCTCAGTGATTAACAGAACTGTTTCACAGATCACAGAACTATATCAGGGTGTCATTTCTCAGGCAGAAATGTAGATAAAAATAATGAAATCCTGTTCCCCAAACAAGTGCAAGAACCACAGAGTCAAGAATAGGTTAAATATACAAATTAAATAAAATCTATTAAAAACAATAGCACATCAACATAAAAACATATAAACATAAAGCTGGAGCCTGAGGACAGTGTCCAAAAGCACAACATCACTATTAATCATAAAACACCTCAAGTTATTTGAAAGTTCTGAGGACAAAGAACACACAAACACACAATGCCTCAGTGATTCACAGAAGTATATCACAGATCACAGAACTATATCAGGGTGTCATTTCTCAGGCAGAAATGTAGATACAAATAATGAAATCCTGTTCCCCAAACAAGTGCAAGAACCACAGAGTCAAGAAAAGGTTAACTATACAAATAAAATAAAATCAATTAAAAACAATAGCACATCAACATAAAAACATATAAACATATATCTGAAAGCGTTGCTCAAACTCCCGTAACAGTCCCGTTATTTTATCTTTGAACCACTTCATGTCTGCCACATGTTGGGTCGCGCACACATTTTTCAGACAGGGGAAGTGAGCTGCATCACCACCGGCAAGTTGCGTCTCCCACAATGACAGCTTCAACTTGAAAGAACGTATGCTGTCATAATACTGCATGACAACTTTGTTGCGCCCTTGCAGCTGTTTGTTCAAGTTATTCAGGTGCTCTGTAACATCCACCATAAATGCAAGGTCCTGCATCCATTCTGCGGAATGAAATTCTAACACTGGTTTGCCCTTTTCTTCCATGAACTGTTCAATTTCTTCTCGTAAATCAAAGAAACGCCTCAGCACAGCACCTCGGCTTAACCATCTTACCTCAGTTAGGTATGGCAGGCCATAGATGTGGTCTTTCTCTCTGAGAAGGCTGTCAAACTGACGGTGATTCAGGCTTCTGGATCGGATGAAATTAACAGTTTGGATGACCACCTTCATGACGTTATCCATCTTTAATGACTTGCAACACAAAGCCTCCTGGTGCAAAATACAGTGAAAAGTCAAAAAATCACGTCCTCCATTTGCAGATTGCGCTTTCTCTCTGAACTTTGTCACAACGCCTGCTTTTTTCCAGATCATTGAGGGTGCACCACCTGTAGCCAGGCTGACAGCGCGGGACCAGTCCACTCCGACCCTGTCCAGCTCGCCGACGAGTGCGGTAAAAATATCAGCTGCTGTCGTTGTATCTGTCATCGGCACCAACTCCACGAACTCCTCGGTGACGGTCAATGTGTCATCAACTCCGCGGATGAAAATGGCCAGTTGTGCAACATCTGTAATGTCCGTGCTTTCATCAATTGCAACCGAAAACGCAATAAATGACTTTACTTTTTGCTTCAACTGGCTGTCCAAATCCACTGAAAGATCGGAAATCCTGTCTGCAACTGTGTTTCTTGTCAGGCTGATATTTGCAAAAGCCTGCCGCTTTTCAGGGCACACAATCTCCGCTGCCTTCATCATGCATGTTTTTACAAATTCACCCTCACTAAATGGTTTTGAAGCCACTGCGATTTCATTAGCAATGAGGTAGCTAGCTTTCACTGCAGCGTCACTGATGTCTCGGCTGTGAGTAAACACAGACTGCTGTTTCTTCAGACCCGCCAACAGTTCATTCACCTTCTCTCATCTCCGCTGTCCTTGAAAGTTGTCATATTTGTCGGCATGAAGACTCACATAGTGGCGACGAAGGTTATATTCTTTCAGCACTGCAACATGCTCTGAACACACCAAACATACAGCTTTCCCATTCAATTCCGTGAATAAATAGGATGACTATTTTTCTTGGAACACTCTGCACTCTGCGTCCACTTTTCTCTTTTTTGACAGAGACATATTGGGGCAATGAGGGTGCCAAAGCACATAATGTTAAAAGTAGAAGCCGTAATAAATATCGCGGGCAAAACAAAGTAGCTCATTGGCTACACGTGCTTGACCTACTTGCTCTGCCCCGGTATAAACAGTTTGCTTGCTTAACACAATTGCTATTGCGCCATCCAGTGGACGCAATTGGAACAGCAGTTTATTTTATTGAAAAATTGCAGCGCATTTTTATACTTTACCATTTTTTTTATTATTTTAATTTTTTTATTTAAATCATCTCGCGGGCCGGATTAAACCCGTTTGCGGGCCTGATCCGTCCCGCGGGCCGGACGTTTGACACCCCTGTACTATAGGATGTGGCTCTAATGTACTGGATAACCTACTATAGGATGTGGTTCTAATGTACTGGATAACCTACTATAGGATGTGGTTCTAATGTACTGGATAACCTACTATAGGATGTGGTTCTAATGTACTGGATAACCTACTATAGGATGTGGCTCTAATGTACTGGATAACCTACTATAGGATGTGGTTCTAATGTACTGGATAACCTACTATACGATGTGGTTCTAATGTACTGGATAACCTACTATAGGATGTGGTTCTAATGTACTGGATAACCTACTATAGGATGTGGTTCTAATGTACTGGATAACCTACTATAGGATGTGGTTCTAATGTACTGGATAACCTACTATAGGATGTGGTTCTAATGTACTGGATAACCTACTTGTTTCATGCCAGTGATCAGTCATCAGAAATGATTTTTCATAATGGCCATGGCAGTTGTAATGCCCTGTTCGAATGGGGTGATATATTAAGCAATATTGTACAGGCTGAAGGACAATTGATTGGTTACATATATAGTGTTTAGCATAGGCCACAAGTGAAAAACCCTTTACCCATTATGTCTAAAACGTTGCTCCATGCCTTCTTAATGATATATCCCTAGAGGCTACTAAGCTAACATATGGAATTGTTTTAAGATGGTCATACCAAGGGTCATTTAGCTATTTGATTTGGAATTTTAGAACCTCTGTAGGTATCAAGAAAATACACTGCTCAAAAAAATTAAGGGAACACTTAAACAACACAATGTAACTCCAAGTCAATCACACTTCTGTGAAATCAAACTGTCCACTTAGGAAGCAACACTGATTGACAATAAATGTCACTTGCTGTTGTGCAAATGGAATAGACAACAGGTGGAAATTATAGGCAATTAGCAAGACACCCCCAATAAAGGACTGGTTTTGCAGGTGGTGACTACAGACCACTTCTCAGTTCCTATGCTTCCTGGCTGATGTTTTGGTCACTTTTGAATGCTGGCGGTGCTTTCACTCTAGTGGTAGCATGAGACGGAGTCTACAACCCACACAAGTGGCTCAGGTAGTGCAGCTCATCCAGGATGGCACATCAATGCGAGCTGTGGCAAGAAGGTTTGCTGTGTCTGTCAGCGTAGTGTCCAGAGCATGGAGGCGCTACCAGGAGACAGGCCAGTACATCAGGAGACGTGGAGGAGGCCGTAGGAGGGCAACAACCCAGCAGCAGGACTGCTACCTCCGCCTTTGTGCAAGGAGGAGCAGGAGGAGAACTGCCAGAGCCCTGCAAAATGACCTCCAGCAGGCCACAAATGTGCATGTGTCTGCTCAAACGGTCAGAAACAGACTCCATGAGGGTGGTATGAGGGCCCGACGTCCACAGGTGGGGGTTGTGCTTACAGCCCAACACCGTGCAGGACGTTTGGCATTTGCCAGAGAACAACAAGATTGGCAAATTCACCACTTGCGCCCTGTGCTCTTCACAGATGAAAGCAGGTTCACACTGAGCACGTGACAGACGTGACAGAGTCTGGAGACGCCGTGGAGAACGTTCTGCTGCCTGCAACATCCTCCAGCATGACCGGTTTGGCGGTGGGTCAGTCATGGTGTGGGGTGGCATTTCTTTGGGGGGCCGCACAGCCCTCCATGTGCTCGCCAGAGGTAGCCTGACTGCCATTAGGTACCGAGATGAGATCCTCAGACCCCTTGTGAGACCATATGCTGGTGCGGTTGGCCCTGGGTTCCTCCTAATGCAAGACAATGCTAGACCTCATGTGGCTGGAGTGTGTCAGCAGTTCCTGCAAGAGGAAGGCATTGATGCTATGGACTGGCCCGCCCGTTCCCCAGACCTGAATCCAATTGAGCACATCTGGGACATCATGTCTCGCTCCATCCACCAACGCCACGTTGCACCACAGACTGTCCAGGAGTTGGCGGATGCTTTAGTCCAGGTCTGGGAGGAGATCCCTCAGGAGACCATCCGCCACCTCATCAGGAGCATGCCCAGGCATTGTAGGGAGGTCATACAGGCACGTGGAGGCCACACACACTACTGAGCCTCATTTTGACTTGTTTTAAGGACATTACATCAAAGTTGGATCAGCCTGTAGTGTGGTTTTCCACTTTAATTTTGAGGGTGACTCCAAATCCAGACCTCCATGGGTTGATACATTTGATTTCCATTCAACTATGTAAAGAAAAAAGTATTTAATAAGATTATTTCATTCATTCAGATCTAGGATGTGTTATTTTAGTGTTCCCTTTATTTTTTTGAGCAGTTTATATTAAAAAATTATTTGATGAAACATTGAATTTGGCCATTGAAATTAACCCATAGAAGCACATTGAATAACAGATTCATACATGGAAAAACAGATAGTCCAACAACAACAAAAATATCAAAAGGAAGTGTCTGTCCTACCCCATACAGTGGGGAGGAAGTATTTAGTCAGCCACCAATTGGTCAAGTTCTCCCATTTAAAAAGATGAGAGAGGCCTGTAATTTTCATCATAGGTACACGTCAACTATGACAGACAAATTGAGGAAAGAAAATCCAGAAAATCACATTGTAGGATTTTTTATGAATTTATTTGCAAATTATGGTGGAAAATAAGTATTTGATCACCTACAAACAAGCAAGATTTCTGGCTCTCACAGACCTGTAACTTCTTCTTTAAGAGGCTCCTCTGTCCTCCACTCGTTACCTGTATTAATGGCACCTGTTTGAACTTGTTATCAGTATAAAACCATAAACTTGTTATCAGTATGTCTCCTGAGTGGCGCAGTGGTCTAAGGCACTGCATCGCAGTACTAACTGTGCCACTAGAGATCCTGGTTCGAATCCAGGCTCTGTCGCAGCCGGCCGCGACCGGGAGACTCATGAGCGGCGCACAATTGGTCCAGGGTAGGGGAGGGAATGGCCGGCAGGGATGTAGCTCAGTTGATAGAGCATGGCGTTTGCAACGCCAGGGTTGTGGGTTCGATTCCCACGGGGGGCCAGTATAAAATAAAATAAATGTATTCACTAAGTCACTCTGGATAAGAGCATCTGCTAAATGACTAAAAATGTAAAAATAAAAGACACCTGTCCACAACCTAAAACAGTCACACTCCAAACTCCCCTATGGCCAAGACCAAAGAGCTGTCAAAGGACACCAGAAACATAATTGTAGACCTGCACCAGGCTGGGAAGACTGAATCTGCAATAGGTAAGCAGCTTGGTTTGAAGAAATCAACTGTGGGAGCAATTATTAGGATAATCTCCCTCGATCTGGGGCTCCACGCAAGATCTCACCCTGTGGGGTCAAAATGATCACAAGAACGGTGAGTGAAAATCTGGGACCAAAGTAACAAAGCCTACCATCAGTAACACACTACGCCGCCAGGGACTCAAATCCTGCAGTGACAGACGTGTCCCCCTGCTTAAGCCAGTACATGTCCAGGCCCGTCTGAAGTTTGAGTGCATTTGGATGATCCAGAAGAGGATTGGGAGAATGTCAGATGAAACCAAAATATAACTTTTTGGTAAAAACTCAACTCGTCGTGTTTGGAGGACAAAGAATGCTGAGTTGCATCCAAAGAACACCATACCTACTGTGAAGCATGGGGGTGGAAACATCATGCTTTGGGGCTGTTTTTCTGCAAAGGGACCAGGACGACTGATCTGTGTAAAGGAAAGAATGAATGGGGCCATGTATTGTGAGATTTTGAGTGAAAACCTCCTTCCATCAGCAAGGGCATTGAAGATGAAACGTGGCTGGGTCTTTCAGCATGACAATGATCCCAAACACACCGCCCGGGCAACGAAGGAGTGGCTTCGTAAGAAGCATTTCAAGGTCCTGGAGTGGCCTAGCCAGTCTCCAGATCTCAACCCCATAGAAAATCTTTGGAGGGAGTTGAAAGTCTGTGTTGCCCAGCGACAGCCCCAAAACATCACTGCTCTAGAGGAGATCTGCATGGAGGAATGGGCCAAAATACCAGCAACAGTGTGTGAAAACCTTGTGAAGACTTACAGAAAACGTTTGACTTGTGTCATTGCCAACAAAGGGTATACAACAAAGTATTGAGAAACTTTTGTTATTGACCAAATACTTATTTTCCATCATAATTTGCAAATAAATTCATAAAAAATCCTACAATGTGATTTTCTGGATTTCTCATTTTGTCTGTCATAGTTGACGTGTACCTATGATGAAAATTACAGGCCTCTCTCATCTTTTTAAGTGGGAGAACTTGCACAATTGGTGGCTGACTAAATACTTTTTTCCCCCACTGTATATACAAAAGTATGTGGACACCCCTTCAAATTACTGGATTCGGCTATTTCAGCCACACCCGCTGCTGACAGGTGGATAAAATCGAGCACACAGCCATGGAATCTCCATAGACAAACATTGGTAGTAGAATGTGTAGCACTTTGTGACATCTGCTGATGTAAAAAGGGGCTTTATATATAAATACATTTGATTGATTGAATGGCCTTACTGAAGAGCTCAGTGACTTTCAACGTGGCACCCGTCATAGGATGCCAACAAGTCCGTTCGTCAAATGTCTGCCCCTGCTAGAGCGGCTGTAAGTAGCTGTAACTGTAAGTGCTGTTATTGTGAAGTGGAAACGTCTAGGAGCAACAACGGCTCAGCCGCGAAGTGGTAGGCCACACATGCTCACAGAACGGGACCGCCGACTGCTGAAGCACGTAGCGCGTAAAAATCGTCTGTCCTCGGTTGCAACACTCCCTACCGAGTTCCAAACTGCCTCTGGAGCTTAATGAAATGGGTTTCCATGGCCAAGCCTAAGATCACCACGCACACACTGGGAGACAAATTCACCTTTCAGCAGGACAATAATCTAAAACACAAGGCCAAATATACACTGGAGTTGGTTACCAAGGCGACATTGACTGTTTGTGAGGGGAGTAGTTACAGTTTTGACTTAAATCAGCTTGAAAATATTTGGCAAGACTTGAAAATGGCTGAATAGCAATGAACAACCAACTTAACAGAGCTTGAAGAATTGTTTAAAGAATAATGTGCAAATATTGTACAATCCAGTTGTACCTAGAAAGACTCACAGCTATAATCGCTGCCAAAGGTGATTCTAACATGTATTGACTGAGGGGTGTGAATACTGTATTTCATTTTCAATACATTTGCTAACATTTCTAAACACATGTTTTCACTTTGTTATTTTGGAGTATTGTGTATAGATAGATGGGTGATATTTTTTTTTAACAAATATTTTATCCATTTTGAATTAAGGCTGTAACACAACAACATTTTGAATAAGTCGAGGGGTATGAATACTTTCTGAAAGCACTATGTCAGCCCATTTCCCAGGATTTCTAAAGCCATGTAAGTAAGAGCGGTGACCAGGTCTCCCTTGTAAATCAGGTCTTTGGACCTCAATGGGCCAGCCTGGTCAAATAAAGATAAAATAAAAAGTGCCCTCTAATACTCTTTTCCTGACCAGTGCTCTGACCAGGAGACACTCCATGGTGCCCAGAGAATTTCCTGACCAGGAGACACTGCATAGGGCCCAGAGTATTTCCTGGTCAGGGCAAACTAACTTTCCACAAAGCTATTGCCACAGTTACTTAATTTAGCTAAATAAATAAGTTATTACCTTATTATATAAGACCTTACCGTTTTGAATCTTTCTCTCATATGTCGTGACCTGTTCAATAATAAGGGTAGGGGCTGTCATATCTTTATGAACAGCTTTGTTGAGAATTAACCAAGAAAAAAGTACCAAAGTACAAAGTTAACTCCTGAAATAAAAGCACTTTTAACACGTGATGCCAAAATAGAACTCCAAGAATGATCATAGAATGCTGCGGTGCTTATGACGTCGACATAGAATCAGAATGTTATTGTAGTTTTAGAATTCTACAATTTGTGTTCTCACGATTTCGTTTTGAACCGCCTGCCTACCGTATTTTCATGGGGCAGTGGGCATAGCAGTCGCCCCCCCTGCATACGATTCTTACGCAAAAGGATGACTGTTTGTGATTTGCCAGAGTTAGCCCTCCCCGCCTTCTCTTTGTAGGTAACTTATTACAAGAGTTTGCGGGCGGAGTCGGTTACCGTGAGAGATCAATTGTGTGGGGTACAATAGGGAGAGCCGGGTACGACGCTGTCCTTTACTCTTCTGTACAGGGGACAGTTTGGGAATCTGGTACCTAAGCCCATTAGAGCACATTAATTGAAAAGGGAAATTAAAAAGCAAAAAATATGTCGGCAAATAAAGATGGAGACGGAGGATGGAAGAGCTTTCTGTGGAATTCGGAGAGGAAGGAATTTCTAGGACGCACGGGTGGCAGTTGGTGTAAGTACATAAATCCGTAATAAGCTACTTTTGGGGGGATATTAACTAGAGGATAAGAATGGTAAGAGCCTGTTGTTTCCAGAAGTCCGTGTATCCCTCTGAATATTGTCAAGGCACGGAGGGCTCCAGACTCGTTCCCCATTTCCTGATCGGCAAAATACAGCACCAGTTAGATTTGACTTGTAGCATGGTGTCGTGACTTTCACTTTCAACGGAAAAGCACACGAAAAACACATTCAATTCATTAACTGTGAAATAGACTATAAACAACTCATCTGTAAAATAACCTTACTAACCTATCGATGGGATAATATTACAATAAACGTAACGAAAATCCCGACCGTCTAAAAGGGCGTTTTCATATTTTCAAACTTTTCGGGCCAGTGAACGTTAATTATGTCCCTATTCGTTATTAGACTAAACCGGATCGATCATGTATACATTAGTGAAAGCAAGAGGCTCTCTCTGTGTCATTTGCCAAAGAGGTCATTTTGAAGGACATAGCTAGCTAATTGACATTCTATGGTGGGATTCCGGAGTGTTGGATTGCAACTAACATGGGCTTGTCTTGCCAAAATGGCATACTTGTTTCTGGTGTCACATAGTTAGCCTAGATTGGATCAAATTTATAAAGTTGATAAATATGAATTGCTTTCTTTCTCTGAACAAAAATAATGTGCCAAATGACAGAGGAACATCCATAATCTCGGTAATTAGCTGTTTAATCCCAATACTAAATGTTTCATAGGCATCCCAGTTCAAGGTTAGTCAAGGTGATCAGTCCTTTTAGCCTGAAACTGCTCTCATTGTTTTGAACCGAGAGAATCTAATGTAAATGTAGCCAACTATGAGCATTGATGTACCAATAAGCGATTTATCTTCTCTCCCGGGAGCTTGTAACATCGTAACGCAGTGGCATCGAGGTTACACCGTTAGCTTTTCGCTCGGCATTGGAGCCGGAGACCTGTTGCGGTTGGTAGTTATCAACATTTGGTTTTATCTCTACATAGGAAGAGGAAGCTCACGACTCACATCCTCCGTCTCTACGGCCCGGTAGAAACCGTTTTTCTTTTAGCAGGCAGCTACTGCTAACAATGTGTTGCTTAGCTAATTCAATTCCTCGAGTTCACATAGGCTACCGTTTGGCGATTATTACAACTCTGTACCGGTACCCCCTGTATATAGCCTCGCTACTGTTATTTTACTGCTGCTCTTTAATTATTTTTTATTTTTTATTTTTTACTTATCTATTGTCTACTTAACACTTATTTTTCTTAAAACTGCATTGTTGGTTAAGGGCTTGTAATTTGCATTTCACGGTAAGGTCTACACCTGTTGTATTCAGCGCATGTGACGAATAACATTTGATTTGATTTCTCCCATATTTTATTTTATTTTAGCACAAGTAGTTTCAGTAGTTATCTACACCTCTATATGGCAAAACAGTTATTAACTACTGAAAACATGACCTAGATTTTGAATTTAGTTCAACTAACACCAAACGACTGCAAAATGTAGTTTAATTACTAGTTGAACTATATGTAGTTCACTACTACCCAACACCGGTTGTTTTGACCCAAGGTTAATGGCAGAAGGGTTGATTTACTATAGGCCAGGGGGTCACCTTCACAAGCAGGGAGAGAAAGTAACTTCTCTGGCCACACCTTTCTCTGCTTGTCTGTCTGCCTAGCCACATGGCCCACACCTGTCTCTGCCTGCCTGCTTGTTTAGCCACGCCTGTCTCTGCCTGTAGGCTGTGGTGGTGGTGGTGGTGGTGGGGGAGGGGAGGTGAGGTGAGGTGTGAGTTTGGGGATGTTTGTGGGCTAAATGAGGCTGACAGAGGAAAGGGACTGGTGACCGTCGACAATGACCCAGACTGATCCATCCTGCTAGACTGGAAGTGTTGTTGCCCGTATGTATAGTTCGAGTAGAGAAGTGTAGAGTTAGAGTTAACTCCTGAGTGGCGCAGTGGTCTAAGGCACTGCATCGCAGTGCTAACTGTGCCACTAGAGATCCTGGTTCAAATCCAGGCTCTGTCGCAGCCGGCCGCGACCGGGAGACTCATGGGCGGCGCACAATTGGCCCAGCGTCGTCCAGGGTAAGGGAGGGAATGGCCGGCAGGGATGTAGCTCAGTTGATAGAGCATGGCGTCTGCAACGGCAGGGTTGTGGGTTTGTTTCCCACGGGGGGCCAGTATAAAAAAAATATGTATTCACTAACTGTAAGTCGCTCTGGATAAGAGCGTCTGCTAAATGACTAACATGTAAATTTAGAGGAGAGAATTGTAGAGGGAGAGTTAGAGTGTAGAGTTTAGAGTTAGAGAAGTGTAGAAGAAAAGACAAGTAGTGAAGTATGCTTTAGTAGTATATGTGTGGGGAAGTGTGCTTTAGTAGGGTAGTCAAGTCTGGTGCGGCACGTCGCCTAGCGGTTAAGATGGTTTGGGCAGTAACCGAAAGGTTTCTGGTTCGAATCTCTGAGCTGACTAGGTGAAAAATCTGTCAATGTGTAACCCTAATTGCTCATGTAAGTCACTCTGGGTAAGAGTGTCTGCTAAATGACTAACATGTAAATAAAATGTAAATGGTCTAGTAGTGTTGTGTAGGGTAGTGTATTCTAGTAGTGTAGTGTGTTCTGGTAGGGTAGGATGTTACACTAGCTTCCCATATGGTCTAGTGGTTAGGATACCTGGTTTTCACCCAGGTGGCCCGGGTTCAACTCCTGGTATGGGAACTCACATCTTGTGGTCCTCTGTAGCTCAATTGGTAGAGCATGGCGCTTGTAACGCAAGGGTAGTGGGTTCAATCCCCGGGACCACCCATACGTAAAAATATATGCACACATGACTGTAAGTTGCTTTGGATAAAAGCGTCTGCTAAATGGCATATTATTATATAGTAGGGTAGTGTATTCTAGTAGGGTATTCTAGTAGGGTAGGGTAGTGTATTCTAGTAGGGTAGGGTAGGGTATTCTAGTAGGGTAGGGTAGTCTAATGAATGTGCTTCAACAGGTTCTGTTTCTGCCCTGGCATTAACAGCAGAGGAAGGATTAAATACACGGTGGAGGGTGCACTAAAGGTGACAGTCAGTTCAGAGAAAGTAAAACCGTAGAGAGGTTTAGTTCCAGGAAGATTAACGCTCTTATGTCTCATTTTACAGGGATGTAGACTGTTTTTTTGCAATTAAATAAATAAATAATTGAATTATTTCTCGTATTGGATCATAAGCATTTGTAATGACAGCATAAATTTAGTTTAGATAAGCAGACGTTTGGTTTGTTTTTCAGCCATTTGGAAAGTGATTTTGTTAGACATGTCCATTAGTTACTGAGCTGGGAGGCAAAGGAGGACACACTGAATTATTTAGATTTAACAGAGATCCCTCTAACCCCATAATAAATCTATGGTTAAAGGACATAACATCAAACTTCCTTTTCTGTATTTTGTTGGTTATTTGAATTATAGCTAGCTATGCCTGGTAGGATGAATCTATATGATGATGATGGAGAACGCTGGAGTATTATTGTCAGTCACCTCAAGGTCCACTTCACCCAGCCATAGAGATCTGCTAATAAACTATATGCATATCAGTACACCATCTACTACTAATATAAAGCATATGTCCATTTGTAATGAAACCCTTCTCTCTTTCTCTCCCCAGTTAAAATCTTGTTGTTCTACCTGATCTTCTATGGATGCTTGGCTGGGATTTTCATTGGGACCATCCAGGCCCTGCTGCTAACCCTTAGTAACTACAAACCCACCTACCAGGACAGAGTCGCCCCACCAGGTAAAGACTGCTCTACTCCCCTTATACTGCTTTATGCTGCTTTACGCTGCTTTACGCTGCTTTATACTGCTTTATGTTACTTTATACTGCGTTATAATGCTTTATGTTGCTCTATACTGCTTTATACTGCTTTATGCTGCTTTATGTTACATTATACTGCTTTATACTGCTTTAAGTTACTTTATACTGCTCTATACTGCGTTACGCTGCTTTATACTGCTTTAGGCTGCTTTATACTGCTTTAGGCAATATCCTTTTGTCATTTTGTTAAATGGGATTCCCATCAGAAGCTACTAAAGTGTCAAGGTATGAGGTGGCAGTGATTGAGGAATTAAATAAAAGTGGGTCTCCAGTCTCCAGATGTCCTCTTTTATTCTCTATTGTTCCTCAGTCAGGGGGGAGGCCGATGACATCACGGATTCCCATCAGACCAACTCCTTGAAGTTTGCAGTTGTCTAAAAACACTATTTAGCTGAAAACATTTTTAATTTTTTTTTTACCCTTTAGTATGTGTACTTTCATGTATTTATACTTGGGATATCACTTTTCAACAGTACATGTAAAAAATAATCGCTGGAGGAAGTCTTTCAGTCTTCAGTCATAACACTGTTTGCTATATTGAGTTAGCTCAGTGGAACAGATTTAAACCAATTGTAATTAAAGGATTATAGCTGTGTAGTAAATGGGTTTTACAGAGAACATTTCTACTAGTGTACATAAATGGAACTAGAACAATGATTGAAACATATATGCCTAGCAAGTAGCTAAAGTTAATAATAATCATCTTGAAGGCCTAGATAACCTCATATCATTAAGAGCATATTTGAATAGGCTTTTATCAGGATCAACCATAATGCTTTGGGCTTCAGTTAAGGGCTTCTATCATGTTGTTATTTTGGCTCGGTCGGTGAAGCATTGTGGCTACTGGGCCGCTTTATGTGGTTGACTGTTTATTTCCAAGGTTTATGTCAAAACCTGCTCTTGAACGCCTCCTCCTCCCCACTGAAGGTCCCTCTGACCTCCGACAGCTTCAGACATTTTGTCCTTCGCTCTTCCTCCTCCCCTCTTCCTCCTCCCCTCTTCCTCCTCCCTGCCTGCCTGTCTGTCAGCTTCCCTCCGCAGGCTTCAGCTCTGGGAAACACAGCACTTCACTATTTTTACTGGGACTCAACTGCCTGTCTGTTCATGAATACATCTTTGGGAATTAATTTTAACATCGTGTGCAGGGCGGCTCATATGAGCCTGGAAATGGCAGTGGTGTTTTTATTTTATTTCATAAGGTGGAGTCAGAGAATCAACCCTGTAAGCGTGTTTGGAGAAATCCTTTCTGTAATCTTTTGAATGCACGTTTAAAGAGACGCAACAGTGCAGCCTGTTGTATTATAAGTTACAGCTGCTGTTGCTTCCTTAATATGACTGGGAGTACATTTTTAATATCTCTCTCTCGCTCTCTCTCTCTCGCTCTCTCTCTCTCTCTCTCGGCCCTGCCTCCTGCGCCAAGGCCCATTTGCACAGCACACACTGTTGCCCAGGTGGTATTTTTAGCAGCCATTTTAAAGACTGGCACCATCACATGGGCCTGTTTGCCCTGTTGGCCATTTAGTTGTGAGAGTGTCATGAGCTGAAGTGAGTTTCCATTGGTGGCCAGATAAAGGAAGGAGAAAGTCCCACCTCTCATTCTGAGGCTAAAAGTTTCCATTGTGACTGAAGAGCACGTGAGGCTGACGGGTGGGGGGAGGGGCAGGGAGACTTTCACGAGCCGGGGCTGGAAGTAAAACAGCTATATTGAACATTTGACTCCCCATAACATGTGCTAGGAAAAATATTTTGAGTAGCATTAAGCTTTAAGACGTGAACGGTTGGTTTTCATTGAGATCTTATGCAATAGACACTGGATGAGGATTCATATTTGGATGTTGAAGAAAGAGCGTGGTTAAAGAAACACAGTGACGTTTCCTCTCTCGTCTCCTCCTCCCCTCTCTCTCTCTCTCTCTCTCTCTCTCTCTCTCTCTCTCTCTCTCCCCCCCCCCTCTCTCTCTCTCTCTCTCTCTCTCTCTCTCTCTCTCTCTCTCTCTCTCTCTCTCTCTCTCTCTCTCTCTCTGTCTCTCTCTCTCTCTCTCTCTCACTCTCTCTGGCTGTGTTTTTGTTCTACCGTAAGTTATTTTTAGTGCTACATTGACATTGATTACTGCATTGTTGGGTTTGGAGTTTGCAAGAAAGGCATTTCACTGTACTTGCGCACGTGACTTTAAAACTTGAAACTTGCCACACCTAGCTGGGACCCTGTGTGTGCACCAGGGCTGTATGTCTGTGGAAAGTTACTGCCACGGTTTACCCAGAACCCAGCTGAAGAGCGCTAGTAGACACCCAGGGGGGCGGAGGTTTTTGTATCATTTTATGAACCCTAACCCTAACAAAAATGCATTAATGGGTAACCATCATTTATAGCAAAACATCTTTTTTTATTTAGTGTCAAAGAAAGTCACTTAATTCAGGATTATATATGCCTATGTTGGTATATATACAGATATTTTTTGGGTGTTGGTAGATATATTTTATATATATATATATATATATATATATGTTGAAAAAAATAAAAGGAACCCACTTTCGTTTTCCAGATTATCTTTGATTCCTCCACATATACCCCCCCCCCCCCCCATTCATTTAGTTGGACTGTGAAGCTAAAACGTTTAATTTGGCTCTATACTCCAGCATTTTGGATTTGAGATCAAATGTTTTATATTTAGCGACACTGCAGGATGCCACCTTTTATTTTCATATGAATCTGTTTCATCATTTAGAAATGAAAGCACTTTATGTATCTGGTCCCCCCAGGTTAAGGCCATTGCACCAATAACCGAAAGGTCGCAGGTTTGAATCCCAGAGCTGGCAAGGTAGAAAAATCTGCTGTTCTGCCCTTGAGCAAGGTAGTTAACAACAACTGCTCACCGGACGCCGATGACGTGGATTAAAGCAGCCCCCCGCACCTCTCTGATTCAGAGG
>NC_139993.1:65479006-65796506 GCF_964263955.1 Coregonus lavaretus
GGGGAGTTAGACAGGGCTGTTACAGAGGGAGTTAGGACAGGGCTGTTACAGAGGGAGTTAGACAGGGCTGTTACAGAGGGAGTTAGACAGGGCAGGGCTGTTACAGAGGGGAGTTAGACAGGGCTGTTACAGAGGGAGTTAGACAGGCTGTTACAGAGGGAGTTAGACAGGGCTGTTACAGAGGGAGTTAGACAGGGCTGTTACAGAGGGAGTTAGACAGGGCTGTTACAGAGGGAGTTAGACAGGGCTGTTACAGAGGGAGTTAGGACAGGGCTGTTACAGAGGGAGTTAGACAGGGCTGTTACAGAGGGAGTTAGACAGGGCTGTTACAGAGGGAGTTAGACAGGGCTGTTACAGAGGGAGTTAGACAGGGCTGTTACAGAGGGAGTTAGACAGGGCTGTTACAGAGGGAGTTAGACAGGGCTGTTACAGAGGGAGTTAGACAGGGCTGTTACAGAGGGAGTTAGACAGGGCTGTTACAGAGGGAGTTAGACAGGGCTGTTACAGAGGGAGTTAGACAGGGCTGTTACAGAGGGAGTTAGACAGGGCTGTTACAGAGGGAGTTAGACAGGGCTGTTACAGAGGGAGTTAGACAGGGCTGTTACAGAGGGAGTTAGACAGGGCTGTTACAGAGGGAGTTAGACAGGGCTGTTACAGAGGGAGTTAGACAGGGCTGTTACAGAGGGAGTTAGACAGGGCTGTTACAGAGGGAGTTAGACAGGGCTGTTACAGAGGGAGTTAGACAGGGCTGTTACAGAGGGAGTTAGACAGGGCTGTTACAGAGGGAGTTAGACAGGGCTGTTACAGAGGGAGTTAGACAGGGCTGTTACAGAGGGAGTTAGACAGGGCTGTTACAGAGGGAGTTAGACAGGGCTGTTACAGAGGGAGTTAGACAGGGCTGTTACAGAGGGAGTTAGACAGGGCTGTTACAGAGGGAGTTAGACAGGGCTGTTACAGAGGGAGTTAGACAGGGCTGTTACAGAGGGAGTTAGACAGGGGCTGTTACAGAGGGAGTTAGACAGGGCTGTTACAGAGGGAGTTAGACAGGCTGTTACAGAGGGAGTTAGACAGGGCTGTTACAGAGGGAGTTAGACAGGGCTGTTACAGAGGGAGTTAGACAGGGCGCAGGGTGTTACAGAGGGAGTTAGACAGGGCTGTTACAGAGGGAGTTAGACAGGGCTGTTACAGAGGGAGTTAGACAGGGCTGTTACAGAGGGAGTTAGACAGGGCTGTTACAGAGGGAGTTAGACAGGGCTGTTACAGAGGGAGTTAGACAGGGCTGTTACAGAGGGAGTTAGACAGGGCTGTTACAGAGGGAGTTAGACAGGGCTGTTACAGAGGGAGTTAGACAGGGCTGTTACAGAGGGAGTTAGACAGGGCTGTTACAGAGGGAGTTAGACAGGGCTGTTACAGAGGGAGTTAGACAGGGCTGTTACAGAGGGAGTTAGACAGGGCTGTTACAGAGGGAGTTAAGACAGGGCTGTTACAGAGGGAGTTAGACAGGGCTGTTACAGAGGGAGTTAGACAGGGCTGTTACAGAGGGAGTTAGACAGGGCTGTTACAGAGGGAGTTAGACAGGGCTGTTACAGAGGGAGTTAGACAGGGCTGTTACAGAGGGAGTTAGACAGGGCTGTTACAGAGGGAGTTAGACAGGGCTGTTACAGAGGGAGTTAGACAGGGCTGTTACAGAGGGAGTTAGACAGGGCTGTTACAGAGGGAGTTAGACAGGGCTGTTACAGAGGGAGTTAGACAGGGCTGTTACAGAGGGAGTTAGACAGGGCTGTTACAGAGGGAGTTAGACAGGGCTGTTACAGAGGGAGTTAGACAGGGCTGTTACAGAGGGAGTTAGACAGGGCTGTTACAGAGGGAGTTAGACAGGGCTGTTACAGAGGGAGTTAGACAGGGCTGTTACAGAGGGAGTTAGACAGGGCTGTTACAGAGGGAGTTAGACAGGGCTGTTACAGAGGGAGTTAGACAGGGCTGTTACAGAGGGAGTTAGACAGGGCTGTTACAGAGGGAGTTAGACAGGGCTGTTACAGAGGGAGTTAGACAGGGCTGTTACAGAGGGAGTTAGACAGGGCTGTTACAGAGGGAGTTAGACAGGGCTGTTACAGAGGGAGTTAGACAGGGCTGTTACAGAGGGAGTTAGACAGGGCTGTTACAGAGGGAGTTAGACAGGGCTGTTACAGAGGGAGTTAGACAGGGCTGTTACAGAGGGAGTTAGACAGGGCTGTTACAGAGGGAGTTAGACAGGGCTGTTACAGAGGGAGTTAGACAGGGCAGGGCTGTTACAGAGGGAGTTAGACAGGGCTGTTACAGAGGGAGTTAGACAGGGCTGTTACAGAGGGAGTTAGACAGGGCTGTTACAGAGGGAGTTAGACAGGGCTGTTACAGAGGGAGTTAGACAGGGCTGTTACAGAGGGAGTTAGACAGGGCAGGGCTGTTACAGAGGGAGTTAGACATGGCTGTTACAGAGGGAGTTAGACAGGGCTGTTACAGAGGGAGTTAGACAGGGCTGGTACAGAGGGAGTTAGACAGGGCTGTTACAGAGGGAGTTAAGACAGGGCTGTTACAGAGGGAGTTAAGACAGGGCTGTTACAGAGGGAGTTAAGACAGGGCTGTTACAGAGGGAGTTAGACAGGGCTGTTACAGAGGGAGTTAAGACAGGGCTGTTACAGAGGGAGTTAGACAGGGCTGTTACAGAGGGAGTTAGACAGGGCTGGTACAGAGGGAGTTAGACAGGGCTGTTACAGAGGGAGTTAGACAGGGCAGGGCTGTTACAGAGGGAGTTAAGACAGGGCTGTTACAGAGGGAGTTAGACAGGGCTGTTACAGAGGGAGTTAGACAGGGCTGTTACAGAGGGAGTTAGACAGGGCTGTTACAGAGGGAGTTAAGACAGGGCTGTTACAGAGGGAGTTAGACAGGGCTGTTACAGAGGGAGTTAGACAGGGCTGTTACAGAGGGAGTTAAGACAGGGCTGTTACAGAGGGAGTTAGACAGGGCTGTTACAGAGGGAGTTAGACAGGGCTGTTACAGAGGGAGTTAGACAGGGCTGTTACAGAGGGAGTTAGACAGGCCTGTTACAGAGGGAGTTAGACAGGGCTGTTACAGAGGGAGTTAGACAGGGCTGTTACAGAGGGAGTTAGACAGGGCTGTTACAGAGGGAGTTAGACAGGGCTGTTACAGAGGGAGTTAGACAGGGCTGTTACAGAGGGAGTTAGACAGGGCTGTTACAGAGGGAGTAAGACAGGGCTGTTACAGAGGGAGTAAGACAGGGCTGTTACAGAGGGAGTTAGACAGGGCTGTTACAGAGGGAGTTAGACAGGGCTGTTACAGAGGGAGTTAGACAGGGCTGTTACAGAGGGAGTTAGACAGGGCTGTTACAGAGGGAGTTAAGACAGGGCTGTTACAGAGGGAGTTAGACAGGGCTGTTACAGAGGGAGTTAAGACAGGGCTGTTACAGAGGGAGTTAGACAGGGCGGTAACAGAGAGCAGAGCAGTGTGGACTGTTTCCAGTCCAGTGTAGTGGTCCAATCTGCTCCGTGCTGGGCCACAGTGGTTGGTCTGGGCCCTGGAATGTATTAGGCAGCTCAGCTCAGCCAGTCACCAGGCTAATAATTAACAAGGAGCCATTTGTCCACAGCCAGGCTGCTTCGCTCACTGCTCCACAGATCAGAAGCTCTGCGCTCTCTCTCTCTCTCTCTCTCGGCCCCAACAATGTTGTCCAACAGGTCAGACCCCCTCCCTCCCTCTCTCTCCCCTACCAAACAATAGGTTTGTTTCTAACTGCCCAGCTATTCTTTCCCAGCAGGATCTGTAGCGTAGCATCTCGGCCCACACACTGGAGTCATGAGACACCGCCGCCGTGTTGCCGGTTTAGAATGCGTCCCAAATGGCACCCCTATTCCCTATATAGTGCACTGTATTTGACCAGAGCCCTATGGGAACTAGTGCACTATATAGTGAATAGGTTGTTCCATTGTGTTCATGGCCTGGCCACCGTGAGACATAAGCAGCACTCTGGATGGACATCAACGCTAGAGCTGGACAAAAATCATATATCGCGATAAACGTACTGAATTAATCAGATAACATTCATATGCACCACACTTTCTATTTATTTACTCTTTAAACTACTACTACTACTAGTTTGATTGTTGTAGCCATCAATTGTCCCATTAACAATGACCCATATTAGCAAACGTATTTCATTTCAACCTTTACGTTTCTCTAGTAATAGGCTACTTATCGTAATGAACGATATCAGCAAAATGCCTGCGATAAGTGATATGGTATGGTCGGTGTGGATCATTTTCGGTTTATCGTCCAAGCTGTAATCAAATGCTACTCCTCTTCCTGTGAGCTCCAGTGCTAAACAGATGAATGAGATGCCAGTATGCATCTACCTCCAGTACCCCGTCCTCAGGGAGGTCAGTGCAGTGGACAGCATTCTGCACTTTGGTTTTACCATACAGAGCTCTTAACGAGGTGGGGCGAAGACGACGAGCAATCTCCGGGGAAAGAGAAAATACATGGAGGGGGTTCGTTCCTACAGAGCTTTCAGAAAGTATTCACACCCCTCGACTTTCTTCATATGTTGATGTGTCACAGCCTGAATTTAAAATGAATTACATTGAGATTCTGTGTCACTGGCCTACACACAATACCACATCATGTCAAAGTGGAATCATGTTTTTGGACATTTTTGACAAATTCATTAAAAATGAAAAGCTGAAATGTCTTGAGTCAATAATTATTCAACCCCTTTGTTGTGGCAAGCCTAAATAAGTTCAGGAATAACAATTTGCTTAACATGTCGCGTAATAAGTTGCATGGACTCTCGCTGTGTGCAATAATAGAGGGACGGTATTTGGCGTTCAGGCCGAAGAGTTGAGTCTTGGTTTCATCAGACCAGAGAATCTTGTTTCTCATGGTCTGAGAGTCCTTTAGGTGCCTTTTGGCAAACTCCAAGCGGGCTGTCACGTGCTTTTTACTGAGGAGTGGCTTTCGTCTGGCAACTCTACCATAAAGGCCTGATTGGTGGAGTGCTGCAGAGATGGTTGTCCTTCTGGAAGGAACTCTGAAGCTCTGTCAGAGTGATCATCAGGTTCTTGGTTACCTCCCTGACCAAGACCATTCTCCCCCGATTGCTCAGTTTGGCCGGGCGGCCAGCTCAAGGAAGAGTCTTGGTGGTTTCAAACTTCTTCCATTTAAGTATGATGGAGGCCACTGTGTTCTTGGGGACCTTCAATGCTGCAGAAATGTTTTGGTACCCTTGCCGAGATCTGTGCCTCGACACAATCCTGTCTCTGAGCTCTACGGACAATTCCTTCGACCTCGTGGCTTGGTTTTTGCTCTGACATGCACTGTCAACTGTGGGGCCTTATATAGACAGGTGTGTGCCTTTTCAAATCATGTCCAATCAATTGAATTTACCACAGGTGGTCTCCAATCAAGTTGTAAAAACATCTCAAGGATGATCAATGGAAAACAGGATGCACATGAGCTAAATTTCGAGTCTCATAGCAAAGGGTCTGAATACTTATGTAAATAAGGTATTTCTGTTTTTTATTTGTAATACATTTGCAAAAAGTTCAAAAAAACTGTTTTCGCTTTGTCATTATGGGGTATTGTGTGTAGATTTATGAGGAAAATGTTTTATTTTATCCATTTTAGAATAAGGCTGTAACGTAACAAAATGTGGAAAAAGTCAAGGGGTCTGAATACTTTCCGAAGGCACTGTAGATCAGAGGGTATCATTACATTTTACATTTACATTTTAGTCATTTAGCAGACGCTCTCATCCAGAGCGACTTACAGTTAGTGAGTGCATACATTAGTCTGCCTGCCTGCCTCTATGTCTCACTGTCTGTCTGCCTGTCTGTCTCTCTGCCTGTCTGTCTGTCTGCCTGCCTCTATGTCTCACTGTCTGTCTGCCTGTCTGTCTCTCTCTCTGTCTGTCTGCATGTCTGTCTGTCTCTCTGTCTGTCTGTCTGTCTGTCTCTCTGTCTCTCTGTCTGTCTCTCTGTCTGCCTCTCTGTCTCTCTGTCTGTCTGTCTCTCTGTCTGTCTTTCTGTCTGTCTGTCTCTCTGTCTGCCTCTCTGTCTGTCTGTCTCTCTGTCTGTCTGTATGCCTGTCTGTCTCTCTGCCTGTCTGTCTGCCTGCCTGCCTCTATGTCTCACTGTCTGTCTATCTGTCTGTCTGTCTGTCTCTCTGTCTGCCTGTCTGTCTGCCTGTCTGTCTGCCTGTCTGCCTGTCTGTCTGCCTGTGAAGAAATGTGATACTCCCCCTGTAAATAAGCAGTAGGGAGATAGGGAGACAGGGAACAGCAAGCATCAACTGAACCTCCGTATCACTGTAAAGTTATCATTTTCAGCTGAACCTCCGTATCAAAGCACTTGACAGAAGTTACGGGGCGATAGTAATTTAGTTCCGTTACCTTCACTTTATTGGGTACAGGAATAATGGTGGACATCTTGAAGCAAATGGTGACAACAGACTGGGATAGGGAGAGATTGAATATGTTGGTAAACACTCCAGCCAGCTGGTCTGCACATGCTCTGAGGACGCGGCTTGGGCCGGAAGCTTAGCGAGGGTTAACACGCCTAAATGTCTTACTCACGTCGACCACGGAGAACGAGAACTCACAGTCCTCGTGAGTGGAAGTGGCCCACGTCGGCGGCACTGTGTTTTCCTCGGAAGTGGGCGAAGAAGGTGTTTAGCTTGTCCGAGAGCGAGGCGTTGGTGTACGTGACGCATTCCTTTTATAATCCATGATTATGTGGAGTCCCTGCCACATACAGTACGTCTCGTGTCTGAGCCGTTGAATTTGTCCCTGTACTGACGTTTTGCCAGTTTGATTGACTTACGGAGGGCCAAACAATCAAAACAATCTTGAAGCATAGATTCCAATTGGTCAGACCAATGTTGAACAGTCCTTCAGACAGCATTGAGGAGTACACCACATCAGTCACTGGCTTCATCAATAAGTGCATCGATGATGTCGTCCCCACAGTGACCGTACGTACATACCCCAACCAGAAGCCATGGATTACAGGAAACATCCGCACTGAGCTAAAGGGTAGAGCTGCCGCTTTCAAGGAACGGGACTCTAACCCGGACGCTTATAAGAAATCCCGCTATGCCCTCCGACAAACCATCAAACAGGCAAAGAGTCAATACAGGACTAAGATTGAATCGTACTACACTGGCTCTGACGCTCGTCGGATGTGGAAGGGCTTGAAAACTATTACAGACTACAAAGGGAAGCACAGCTGCGAGCTGCCCAGTGACACAAGCCTACCAGACGAGCTAAACCACTTCTATGCTCGCTTCGAGGCAAGCAACACTGAAGCATGCATGAGAGCACCAGCTGTTCCGGATGACTATGTGATCACGCTCTCCGTAGCCGATGTGAGTAAGACTTTTAAGCAGGTCAACATTCACAAGGCCGTAGGGCCAGACGGATTACCAGGACGTGTACTCCGAGCATGTGCTGACCAACTGGCAAGTGTCTTCACTGACATTTTCAACATGTCCCTGACTGAGTCTGTAATACCAACATGTTTCAAGTAGACCACCATAGTCCCCGTGCCCAAGGACTCTAAGATAACCTGCCTAAATTACTACCGACCCGTAGCACTGACGTCTGTAGCCATGAAGTGCTTTGAAAGGCTGGTCATGGCTCACATCAACAGCATTATCCCAGAAACCCTAGACCCACTCCAATTTGCATACCGCCCCAACAGATCCACAGATGATGCAATCTCTATTGCACTCCACACTGCCCTTTCCCACCTGGACAAGAGGAACACATACGTGAGAATGCTATTCATTGACTACAGCTCAGCATTCAACACCATAGTGCTCTCTAAGCTCATCACTAAGCTAAGGATCCTGGGACTAAACACCTCCCTCTGCAACTGGATCCTGGACTTCCTGACGGGCCGCCCCCAGGTGGTAAGGGTAGGTAACAATACATCTGCCACACTGATCCTCAACACGGGGGCCCCTCAGGGGTGCGTGCTCAGTCCCCTCCTGTACTCTCTGTTCACCCATGACTGCATGGCCAGGCACGACTCCAACACCATCATTAAGTTTGCCGACGACACAACAGTGGTAGGCCTGATCACCGACAACGATGAGACAGCCTATAGGGAGGAGGTCAGAGACCTGGCCGTGTGGTGCCAGGACAACAACCTCTCCCTCAACGTGACCAAGACAAAGGAGATGATTGTGGACTACAGGAAAAAAAAGAGGACTGAGCACGCCCCCATTCTCATCGACGGGGCTGTAGTGGAACAGGTTGAGAGCTTCAAGTTCCTTGGTGTCCACATCACCAATGAACTATCATGGTCCAAACACACCAAGACAGTCGTGAAGAGGGCACGACAAAGCCTATTCCCCCTCAGGAGACTGAAAAGATTTGGCATGGGTCCTCAGATCCTCAAAAAATTCTACAGCTGCACCATCGAGAGCATCCTGACTGGTTGCATCACCGCCTGGTATGGCAACTGCTTGGCCTCCAACCGCAAGGCACTACAGAGGGTAGTGCGTACGGCCCAGTACATCACTGGGGCCAAGCTTCCTGCCATCCAGGACCTCTATACCAGGCGGTGTCAGAGGAAGGCCCTCAAAATTGTCAAAGACTCCAGCCACCCTAGTCATAGACTGTTCTCTCTGCTACCGCACGGCAAGCGGTACCGGAGTGCCAAGTCTAGGTCCAAAAGACTTCTCAACAGCTTCTACCCCCAAGCCATAAGACTCCTGAACAGCTAATCATGGCTACCCAGACTATTTGCACTGCCCCCCCACCCCATCCTTTTTACGCTGCTGCTACTCTGTTAATTATTTATGCAAAGTCACTTTAACTCTACCCACATTTACATATTACTTCAACTACCTCAACTAGCCGGGACCCCCGCACATTGACTCTGCACCGGTACCCCCCTGTATATATAGCCTCCCTACTGTTATTCTATTTTACTTCTGCTCTTTTTTTTCTCAACACTTTTTTTGTTGCTGTAAGTAAGCATTTCACTGTAATGTCTGCACCTGTTGTATTCGGCGCATGTGACCAATACAATTTGATTTGATTTGATTTGACCACGGGTGCGTTCTGTTACATTTTCTGCCTATAGGAGGGGAGGAGCAAAATGGAGATGTGATCTGATTTGCCGAAGGGAGGGCAGGAGAGGGCCTTGTAGACGTCCCGGAAGGGGATTAGCTATGTTCCAGAGTGCTTGATGAGGTAGCGTTTTCTTCAGATTTCCTTTATAGTCCCCAGCTACAATAAATGCGGCCTCAGGATATGCGGTTTCCTGTTTGCACAAAGTCCAGTGCAGTTCCTTGAGAGCCTTCATGGTGTCGGCTTGGGGTGGGGGGGGGGAATATACACGGCTGTGATGATGACCAGAGAGAATTCTCTGCGGTTGGCATTTAATGGTGAGGTATTCCAGATCAGGAGAACAAAAGGACTTGAGTTCCTGGACGTTAACACAATCACACCATGAGTAGTCAAGGATGTAGAACCCCGCTGGCTGAATGGACGGGGACTTCTAGTGGTTGAAGAATTGTATTACAATCAAATATTGTTATGTGGGGGGAAATTGAGGTGTTTGACGCACATGAATTATAATTATGGTAGACTAGTAAAAACATTAAAACATAGACTAATGATAAAACAGATGCATTTGACGTATAGTATGGCTCTGATTTATCAATGAAAACATGCGTATATGTTGCATGCGACAGTTTGATAAAATCCCAATAATTTGTGGCGCACACAAATCCTAGAATGTCCACGTACGCCATCATTTAGTAAGACATTTTTGATAAAGGAAAGGAAAGGAGAGCGAGGGAGAACAAGGAGAGTGGGAGAGAGAGCGAGAGAAAGAGAGAGAGAGAGCGAAAGAGAGGGAGAGATGGAAATTAAGGGTAGATTTGCTCAGTGTTGAAAGAATTTCTGGCCAAAGCGGGCTCTCTGTAATTGCATTAGTTACCCACAAGCTTAATTTAATTTTAATGAGCCCTACAGGGCGCTAGAACCCCCAGAAGCTTTTGTTGAGAATAATCAGGCTGGACAAAGAGAAAGTTTCTTCAGAGCTAGCAAATGCTATCTCACAATACTGCTGGGTGCTATGGAGCACATACCAGACACGGTTGGATCCTCTGTAGCTCAATTGGTAGAGCATGGTGCTTGTAACGCCAGGGTAGTGGGTTCAATCCCCGGGACCACCCATACCTAAAAAATGTATGCACACATGACTGTAAGTTGCTTTGGATAAAAGCGTCTGCTAAATGGCATATTGAATTATTGAACAATTACACATGACACATTATTGAACAATTACATTTTATTTATTTTCTTATTAACTAGAAACCTACACATTTTGAACAATTATAGTTTTAAGCGGTGTATTGGTAGTTAGTTAATATGCTACCTAACTGATCAACAATTATAGGTACAAGCTAATAACAAGGTATACAGTGGGGAAAAAAAGTATTTAGTCAGCCACCAATTGTGCAAGTTCTCCCACTTAAAAAGATGAGAGAGGCCAGTAATTTTCATCATAGGTACACGTCAACTATGACAGACAAAATGAGAAGAAAAAAAATCCAGAAAATCACATTGTAGGATTTTTAATGAATTTATTTGCAAATTATGGTGGAAAATAAGTATTTGGTCAATAACAAAAGTTTCTCAATACTTTGTTATATACCCTTTGTTGGCAATGACACAGGTCAA
This sequence comes from Coregonus lavaretus, assembly GCF_964263955.1. Lineage (NCBI taxonomy): Eukaryota > Metazoa > Chordata > Actinopteri > Salmoniformes > Salmonidae > Coregonus > Coregonus lavaretus. Next base: position 65,489,754 of record NC_139993.1, read on the forward strand.
ACGTTTTCTGTAAGTCTTCACAAGGTTTTCACACACTGTTGCTGGTATTTTGGCCCATTCCTCCATGCAGATCTCCTCTAGAGCAGTGATGTTTTGGGGCTGTCGCTGGGCAACACAGACTTTCAACTCCCTCCAAAGATTTTCTATGGGGTTGAGATCTGGAGACTGGCTAGGCCACTCCAGGACCTTGAAATGCTTCTTACGAAGCCACTCCTTCGTTGCCCGGGCGGTGTGTTTGGGATCATTGTCATGCTGAAAGACCCAGCCACGTTTCATCTTCAATGCCCTTGCTGATGGAAGGAGGTTTTCACTCAAAATCTCACGATACATGGCCCCATTCATTCTTTCCTTTACACGGATCAGTCGTCCTGGTCCCTTTGCAGAAAAACAGCCCCAAAGCATGATGTTTCCACCCCCATGCTTCACAGTAGGTATGGTGTTCTTTGGATGCAACTCAGCATTCTTTGTCCTCCAAACACGACGAGTTGAGTTTTTACCAAAAAGTTCTATTTTGGTTTCATCTGACCATATGACATTCTCCCAATCCTCTTCTGGATCATCCAAATGCACTCTAGCAAACTTCAGATGGGCCTGGACATGTACTGGCTTAAGCAGGGGGACACGTCTTGCACTGCAGGATTTGAGTCCCTGGCGGCGTAGTGTGTTACTGATGGTAGGCTTTGTTACTTTGGTCCCAGCTCTCTGCAGGTCATTCACTAGGTCCCCCCGTGTGGTTCTGGGATTTTTGCTCACCGTTCTTGTGATCATCTTGACCCCACGGGGTGAGATCTTGCGTGGAGCCCCAGATCGAGGGAGATTATCAGTGGCCTTGTATGTCTTCCATTTCCTAATAATTGCTCCCACAGTTGATTTCTTCAAACCAAGCTGCTTACCTATTGCAGATTCAGTCTTCCCAGCCTGGTGCAGGTCTATAATTTTGTTTCTGGTGTCCTTTGACAGCTCTTTGGTCTTGGCCATAGTGGAGTTTGGAGTGTGACTGTTTGAGGTTGTGGACAGCTGTCTTTTATACTGATAACAAGTTCAAACAGGTGCCATTAATACAGGTAACGAGTGGAGGACAGAGGAGCCTCTTAAAGAAGAAGTTACAGGTCTGTGAGAGCCAGAAATCTTGCTTGTTTGTAGGTGACCAAATACTTATTTTCCACCATAATTTGCAAATAAATTCATTAAAAGTCCTACAATGTGATTTTCTGGATTTTTTTTCTCAATTTGTCTGTCATAGTTGACGTGTACCTATGATGAAAATTACAGGCCTCTCTCATCTTTTTAAGTGGGAGAACGTGCACAATTGGTGGTTGACTATATACTTTTTTTCCACACTGTATATGCTATCTTATTGAGCAAGCAACTTAACTCAAATAATGATGTGTGCGCTAGGCATCTCTCTCCACCAAAAAAAGTTGCCAGGGTAGTCTGAAAAGTTGCTAAATCTAGCAACAAAATTGCTAAGTTGGCATCACTGGTTGCTACTAGGTTTCTGTGCCTGTTTTCTGACATCACACTCAGAACTCACTGTAACACTTTAAAGGCCTGTCAGTATGCTTCAGTTCGGCTGGAGCCTAGCCGAACTCGGCTAGCCGAACCGAACGAGTGCGCTCGCATACTCCTTTGCTTGAGAAATTAGAAAAAGACGCAATAGTATTGTTTGTCCATTTTAACCGTAGCTGTATACTGTACACTTCCTCAAAGTAGTCAGAATTTATCTACGATAACTCAAGAAATCTGTCATTCATTTTGACGTTTTTGCCGAAGAGATCTTAGTCGCGCAATTTTACATCTAACTAAGATGTTTGTTGAAGTATTTCTCAATGAAAACATGTGCATGAAAATGAGTCGTCTATCGTTGAATGTGTGCCTGAACAGCCGAAAAACCCTCACCGAAGTCCAAAACGAACAAAAACGTCACAAAATGTCATCATAATATATGCACAAACTCTACCGAACAGTTTTGGCTGGGCGCCTCAACCCTTCCCCCCAAACCCTGCCCTGCCCCCAAACCCAAACCCTGCCCTTCCCCCCAAACCCTGCCCTGCCCCCAAACCGTGCCCTGCCCCCAAACCGTGCCCTGCCTCCAAACCCTGCCCTGCCCCCAAACCCTGCCCTGCCCTTCCCCCCAAACCCTGCCCTGCCCCCAAACCCTGCCCTGCCCCCAAACCGTGCCCTGCCCCCAAACCCTGCCCTGCCCCCAAACCGTGCCCTGCCCCCAAACCCTGCCCCCTTCAAATAATGGCTCACAAAACGTCAATACTGATGACACTGTCACTGACGTCACCCAGCGGGTCTATATGGAGGGACAGGGACAAATAAACCATTTACCTTGCGGCAGGCACCCCTCTGCTCTCTCTGTGTGTGTACGTGTGTGTGTGTGTGTGTGTGTGTGTGTGTGTGTGTGTGTGTGTGTGTGTGTGTGTGTGTCTGTATTGACAAGATGAGGCTTGTTGTACCCATGCCATCTCTCTCTGTCCCACCAATAGATCAGTAGGCGGCTGGGCTGTGTGTCTCTTCTACAGACACGCTTCAGATACTAGACAACAGTTCATCTGTCTCTCTACTCTAATCACGTAAAACTTATTAAAGTGGAACTGACATTAAATCTTATTAAAATCTGTTCATATACACCCCCATGAAGAATATGGCACCTTTTTTGTTTGACTATTTCTCACAAGCAGGCGCTTTGGGAATTACGTATACTAAGGCATTTGTGAAAACTCTACAGCAATATTGAGTGGGAAAGCGGCCGTGCGTTTGGACAATTAATAGACACTGCAGTAAATAAAACTGAATGAAAAACATCTGTCCTGTCCAGGACCAGATCTATGCAGACCGGTTTTACAGGCAGTAGCAACAGCGCGACTTTAGATCATTAGAACGCATTCATCAAAAGCCACAAAATACACCTGAATGGATTTCTGCAAATATGTAAATACCACGGGAGTCCTCTTACATTTGGGAATTTTACAATCCTATTGATCAAACAACCATGAAAAGGTAGGCTCTCTCTCTCCCTCAGTTGCACATCATCAACAAGATCAACAGCTAATGCTAGCAGGAGCGAGATGAGCTAAAACCTAACGAGGGAACAGTAGATAAACCCTCTCAAACTGTTTCAGCTAATTGGCGGTCAAAATTGCACTGATAAACGATGGGGAATAGTAGCCTGGTCGTCCTTCTGCAGCTTGTCCCGACCCACGTATTGACAACTGAATGGGCACTTGCCTGCCTGCCCACCCATTTGATCGATGCCAAATACAGAAGATAGCCCTATTTGGTAAAATACCCATATTTATGGTAAGAACAGCTCAAATAAGCAAAGAGAAACGACAGTCCATCATTACTTTAAGACATGAAGGTCAGTCAATACGGAACATTTCAAGAACTTTGAAAAGTTTTGTCAAGTGCAGTCGCAAAAACCATCAAACGCTATGATGAAACTGGCTCTCATGAGGACCGCCACAGGAATGGAAGACCCTGAGATACCTCTGCTGCAGAGGATAAGTTCATTAGAATTACCAGCCTCAGAAATTGCAGCCCAAATAAATGCTTCACAGAGTTCAAGTAACAGACATCTCAACATCAACTGTTCAGAGGGGACTGTGTGAATCAGGCCTTCATGGTCGAATTGCTGCAAATAAAACACTACTAAAGGACACCAATAAAAAGAAGAGACTTGCTTGGGCCAAAAAACACGAGCAATGGACATTAGACCGGTGGAAATTTGTCCTTTGGTCTGGATTCCAAATTTGAGATTTTGGGTTCCAACCGCCGTGTCTTTGTGAGATGTGGTGTGGGTGAACGGATGATCTCCATATGTGTAAAGCATATGTGGGAACTCCTTCAAGACTGTTGGAAAAGCATTCCAGGATAAGCTGGTTGAGAGAATGCCAAGAGTGTGCAAAGATGTCATCAAGGCAAAGGGTGTCTATTTGAAGATTCTCAAATATAAAATATACTTTGATTTGTTTAACACTTTTTTTTTGTTTACTACATGATTCCAAATGTCTGTAGTTGAGTAGCCAGCCTAGGCTACCGCTCAAATGTTGCTGTAGTAGGCCTACATGTTTCTCCTTTGCATGATGTTTTGATGCAGGTTTTGTTTTTTGGTTATTCATTGTCCCGCGGGCCTTGTGTTTGACAAATGTGCGCTAGCCTATTACCCATGTTATGACTGACTTGTGATCACTGCCCTTTGCTAGTTTGATTGTATTGACATTCCCAGCCTTAGTTACAGTCGTCCGTTTTTCTTCAAAATATTGAGTCGCTGAAACTGAAAACGGTGCATCCCGAATGGGTTGTGGCAGCAAACAATGTACCAGGCCAGCTGTGATTTACAACCAGCAATATTTGTTGGACAACCAAGAAATGTATCGGTGAATTATATTAATCATGCATTGAACTGCATCCATCTATTCTGCCAACAGAATTTACTGTGCGTCATGGATTTGTTTTGTTGTCAAATAGAACCTATTTTTAAAACCTCTTATAAAATTGAGTTTGAAGCATAAACTGATAATTTGATAGTCGACTGATATGATCGTCTGTTTGTTTCATAACTGCAAAAGTAGTTAAAACGCTGTCAGTTCCACTTTAAGCCAATCATTCATTCCTTTCCATATTCATCCATGAATGGTGATGTAAATGGTGCTTCCCTTCAGAACCCAGGGACAGTTAGACACAGCAACAGGTGGGAGGACTGCCAGCACTGACTCGTGCTTCCCTTCAGAACCCAGGGACAGTTAGACACAGCAACAGGTGGGAGGACTGCCAGCACTGACTCGTGCTTCCCTTCAGAACCCAGGGACAGTTAGACACAGCAACAGGTGGGAGGACTGCCAGCACTGACTCGTGCTTCCCTTCAGAACCCAGGGACAGTTAGACACAGCAACAGGTGGGAGGACTGCCAGCACTGACTCGTGCTTCCCTTCAGAACCCAGGGACAGTTAGACACAGCAACAGGTGGGAGGACTGCCAGCACTGACTCGTGCTTCCCTTCAGAACCCAGGGACAGTTAGACACAGCAACAGGTGGGAGGACTGCCAGCACTGACTCGTGCTTCCCTTCAGAACCCAGGGACAGTTAGACACAGCAGCAGGTGGGAGGACTGCCAGCACTGACTCGTGCTTCCCTTCAGAACCCAGGGACAGTTAGACACAGCAGCAGGTGGGAGGACTGCCAGCACTGACTCGTGCTTCCCTTCAGAACCCAGGGACAGTTAGACACAGCAACAGGTGGGAGGACTGCCAGCACTGACTCGTGCTTCCCTTCAGAACCCAGGGACAGTTAGACACAGCAACAGGTGGGAGGACTGCCAGCACTGACTCGTGCTTCCCTTCAGAACCCAGGGACAGTTAGACACAGCAACAGGTGGGAGGACTGCCAGCACTGACTCGTGCTTCCCTTCAGAACCCAGGGACAGTTAGACACAGCAGCAGGTGGGAGGACTGCCAGCACTGACTCGTGCTTCCCTTCAGAACCCAGGGACAGTTAGACACAGCAGCAGGTGGGAGGACTGCCAGCACTGACTCGTGCTTCCCTTCAGAACCCAGGGACAGTTAGACACAGCAGCAGGTGGGAGGACTGCCAGCACTGACTCGTGCTTCCCTTCAGAACCCAGGGACAGTTAGACACAGCAACAGGTGGGAGGACTGCCAGCACTGACTCGATGTAACTGTACCAACCGACTTAGGATTCGGTGGACCTTTACGATTCAAACAACATTACTTCTGGTGAAAGTGAGGTTGATACGTTTATTTTCGTTGTACAGTACTAACACTCATTGGCCCTTGAAATTACCATGCAAAACACAAATTCAAAAAAAAAAATCTGAAAAAATCTCCTAAACATGCCATCTGCGAAATGCTATGTAAGTAGCAGAGCCAGTGTTTTGCCGTTCCCTCCCTGCCAGGGACCTGTTCTCATGGACTCTGGTCAAAAGTAGTGCACTGACTATATAGGGAATAGGGTGCCATTTGGACCTGGACAATGGATGTTCTGATGATGTAAGAGCCATTTAATTAAACAACGATCAAAGCCTGAGGACATGACAGGAATCTCCCCAGAGCTCAATGCCATGGTTACCACCACCGCTAATCTCCACTGGTCCTCTCTCTCTCTCTCTCTCTCTCTCGCTTTCTCTCTCTCTCTCTCTCTCTGTCTCTCTCTCTCTCTCTCTCTCTCTCTCTCTCTCTCTCTCTCTCTCTCTCTCTCTCTCTCTCTCTCTCTCTCTCTCTCTCTCTCTCTCTCTCTCTCTCTCTCTCTCTCTCTCTCTCTCTCTCTCTCTCTCTCTCTCTCTCTCTCTCTCTCTCTCTCTCTCTCTCTCTCTCTCTCTCTCTCTCTCTCTCTCTCTCTCTCTCTCTCTCTCTCTCTCTCTCTCTCTCTCTCTCTCTCTCTCTCTCTCTCTCTCTCTCTCTCTCTCTCTCTCTCTCTCTCTCCCCCTTCTCTCTCTCTCCCCCCTCCCCCCAGCCTTTTTTGAATCAACAACAAGAGTCCTTCTCCAATAAATAGAATTTACTTCCGACGACCAAATTATGTTAAACCTGATTTGTAAACCTCATTGTTAGTCTCAGATTTCTGTTTTTAGCAGATCAACAAATGATCTCTTCATAATGTTTGTAATGGTCAAGGCGTGGTGGGGTATTAGATAGCTACTAAACCCAGTTAGAGCAGGCATTAAGGAGAACTGACATCGTTTTGATGGTAACAGCACAAACTACATTACAGTTATGAAAGTAAATTACCTGGAACTCATCTGGAGCCTACTGCTGCTGTCAGCAAACACTTAGCTTCTCAAATAGTCTAATTTCAGATTTCTATAACCTGTCCAGTTTCTATTGTTAAAGGGGAAATCCATTCAAAAACGAACTTTTGGTTAAAAAAAAAATATTAGTCAACTGTTGATAAAGTCCCAAAATGTTTTGCATGTCAGCAGGGAAGTTTTCAAGATATTGGACTTTCAAGAAGCAAAGTGTCACCGGCCGCATCATCATGATGATGCAAAATGCGTGGATCTTCCCTTTTATTTTTAAGAATTGTTAATTGCTCTATTTTCTAATGTAACATTGTACTTTGGCAATATGTATCAATACGTCATACCAGTAATGTAAATATACAGTGAGCTCCTAACGTATTGGGACAGTGCTGTTGTTGTTCTGGCTCTGTACTCCAGCACCTTGTACAATGACTACGAGGTTAAAGGGCAGACTGTCAGCATTCATTCGAGGGTATTTTCATCCATATCGGATCAACCGTTTAGAAAATTACAGCACTTTTTGTACACAGTCTCCCCATATTAGGAGACCAAAAGTATTGGGACAAATTCACTCATATGTGTATTAATGTAGTAAAAAGTGAAGTATTTGGTCCCATATTCACAGCACACAATTACTATAATAATAATAATAATAATAAAATGCCATTTAGCAGACGCTTTTATCCAAAGCGACTTACAGTCATGCTACATTAAGATTGTGACTCTACAACTTTGTTGGATGTATTTGCTGTTTATTTTGGTTGTGTTTCAGATAATTTTGTGCCCAACAGAAATGAATGTTAAATAATGTATTGTGTCATTTTTGGAGTCACTTTTATCGTAAATAAGAATATAATGTTTCTAAGCACTTCTACATTTAATGGATAATCGTGAATAATAATGAGTGAGAAAGTTAGATGCACATCGATAGGGCTGTAGTGGAGCGGGTCGAGAGCTTCAAGTTCCTCGGTGGCCACATCACTAAGGAATTAACATACACCCACACAGTTTTGAAGAGGGCACAACAGCACCCCCACAACATAACACCTCCTCCTCCATGCTTTACGGTGGGAAATACACATGCGGAGATCATCCGTTCACCTACATGGTGTCTCACAAAGACACAGCGGTTGGAACCCAAAATCTCAAATTTGGACTCCAGACCAAAGGACACATTTCCATCGGTCTAATGTCCATTGCTCGTGTTTCTTGGCCTAAGCAAGTCTCTTCTTATTATTGGTGTCCTTTAGTAGTGGTTTCTTTGCAGCAATTCGACCATGAAGGCTTGATTCACACAGTCTCCTCTGAACAGTTGATGTTGAGATGTGTCTGTTACTTGAACTCTGTGAAGCATTTATTTGGGCTGCAATTTCTGAGGCTGGTAACTCTAATGAACTTATCCTCTGCAGCAGAGGTAACTCAGGGTCTTCCATTCCTGTGGCGGTCCTCATGAGAGCTAGTTTCATCATAGTGCTTGATGGTTTTTGCGACTGACCTTGAAGAAACTTTCAAAGTTCTTGTAATGTTTCGTATTGACTGACCTTCATGTCTTAAAGTAATGATGGACTGTCATTTCTCTTTGCTTATTTGAGCTGTTCTTGTCATAATATGGACTTGGTCTTTTACCAAATAAGGCTATCTTCTGTATACCCCCCCCCCCACCTTGTAATGACACAACTGATTGGCTCAAACGCATTAAGAAGGAAAGAAATTCCACCAATTAACTTTTAAGAAGGCACACCTGTTAATTGAAATGCATTCCAGGTGACTACCTCATGAAGCTGGTTGAGAGAATGCCAAGAGTGTGCAAAGCTGTCATCAAGGCAAAGGGTGACTATTTGAAGAATCTCAAATATAAAATATATTTTGATTTGTTTAACACTTTTTGGTTACTACATGATTCCATATGTGTTATTTCATTGTTTTGATGTCATCAGTATTATTCTACAATGTCGAAAATAGTTAAAATAAAGAAAAACCCTTCAATGAGTAGGTGTTCTAAAACTTTTGACCGATAGTGTAGATATACTGAACAAAAATATAAATGCAACACGCTACAATTTCAAAGATTTAACTGAGTTACAGTTAGAGTTTCACCGAAATCAGTCAATTGAAATAAATTCAGAATCTATTAGGCCCTCCTCCCCCTTACTGTTAATTATCTATCCTGGAGTTTCAGTTTCATTACAGACAGAAATACTCCTCAGTTTCATCAGCTGTCTGGGTGGCTGATCTCAGACGATCCTGCAGGTGAAGAAGCCGGTTGTGGAGGTCCTGGGCTGGCGTGGTTACACGTGGTCTGCGGTTGTGAGGCCGGATGGACGTACTGCCAAATTCTATAAAACGACGTTGGAGGCAGCTTATGGTAGAGAAATGAACATTCAATTCAATGGCAACAGCTCTGGTGCACATTCCTGCAGTCAGCATGCCAATTGCACACTCCCGCAAAACTTGAGACATCTGTGGCATTGTGTTGTGACAAAACTGCACATTTTAAAGTTGCCTTTTATTGTCCCCAGCACAAGGTGCACCTGTGTAATGATCATGCTGTTTAATCAGCTTCTTGATATGCCACACCTGTCAGGTGGATGGATTATCTTGGCAAACTTGAAAAATGCTCACTAACAGGGATGTAAACAAATTTGTGCACAACATTTGAGAGAAATAAGCTTTTTGTGCGTACGTAACATTTTGGGGATTTTTTTATTTCAACTTATGGAACATGGGACCAACACTTTACATGTTGAGTTTATATTTTTGTTCAGTGTATTATACCAGTATAGCAGACGATGTCAGAGGAAGGCCCGCATTCTTTTTTAAAGACTCCAGCCCAAGCCATAGACTGTTCTCTCTGCTACCGCACGGCAATCGCTACCAGTGCACCAACGTAACAAAATGTGGAAAATGTCAAGGGGTCAGAATACTTTTCAAATAACACTGTATCGTTATATTAGCAGAACACTGCTTCTCCAGAGAAAATGTATGTGGCTGTTTGCCCAAGTTTTCATGTTTTCTAACAATCAGAGCTTTGAGCTCTTGAGCTAAGCAGATCTTCTCCACGTTACACAAGCCTGAGTTAATGTGAAATAGATGTACAGATAATAGGTGACACATGATGTAACTGCGAATGAGCGCGTTTCTGATTTGAAAGAAGGATTGTTGTAGCTTAGTGCTGAAATGAAAGGTAAACACACCTGCAGTCAGTCGGCCTATCACAGGGTGCGTCCCAAACGGTACCCTATTTCCTACATAGTGCACTACTTTTGACCATACGTTATAAAGGGAATAGGGTGCCGTTTGGAAGTCAACAGCGATGAGCCACACAGCCCAGACCTCATCGTCACTAAACAGGATTACAGAAGATACCTCTATTTCCAAAAACACTCATTCTCACACTTGAAGGTTCCAACGCAGCTATTTCTATCTCAATATCAAATTATTTCTGGGTGAAAATTAAGTACCTTGCTGTGATTGTTGTAAAATGGTCAAAAATATACAAAAATAACGTCTTAGCAAAGAGCAATTTCTCAAGAAATAATTTTGCTAGGACTGTCTGGGAGTGGTCTGAGTGGGGAGGAGGAAAACTGAAAACTAGCTGTTATTGGCAGAGAGATTTGGAACTCTCTTTCTTATTGGTCTAATAACTAATTTACCGCATGGTGATGTCACCAGGCAGGCCAAAGCTCCATCCCACCAAAACAGGCTGACATTGCAGGCGGTCTTTTCAAACAGCTCTTACACTAAAAGGGAATTATCATCATTTTCACAATTTCACAGTATTATTCCAACCTCATAGTGTGGAAAAATACACAGTGCACAAAACATTAAGAACATTCTTCCTGATATTGAGTTGAAAGCGTTCCACAGGGTTGCTGGCCCATGTTGACTCCAATGCTTCCCACAGGGTTGCTGGCCCATGTTGACTCCAATGCTTCCCACAGGGTTGCTGGCCCATGTTGACTCCAATGCTTCCCACAGGGTTGCTGGCCCATGTTGACTCCAATGCTTCCCACAGGGTTGCTGGCCCATGTTGACTCCAATGCTTCCCACAGGGTTGCTGGCCCATGTTGACTCCAATGCTTCCCACAGGGTTGCTGGCCCATGTTGACTCCAATGCTTCCCACAGGGTTGCTGGCCCATGTTGACTCCAATGCTTCCCACAGGGTTGCTGGCCCATGTTGACTCCAATGCTTCCCACAGGGTTGCTGGCCCATGTTGACTCCAATGCTTCCCACAGGGTTGCTGGCCCATGTTGACTCCAATGCTTCCCACAGGGTTGCTGGCCCATGTTGACTCCAATGCTTCCCACTGGGTTGCTGGCCCATGTTGACTCCAATGCTTCCCACTGGGTTGCTGGCCCATGTTGACTCCAATGCTTCCCACTGGGTTGCTGGCCCATGTTGACTCCAATGCTTCCCACAGTTGTGTTAAAGGGATAGTTCAGGATTAGGACAATGGGGCCCTTTATCTACTTCCCCAGAGTCAGATGAACCTGTGGATACCAGATTTGTATTTGTATTTATTATGGATCCCCGTTAGCTGCTGCCAAGGCAACAGCTACTATTCCTGGGGTCCAGCAAAATTAAGGCAATTATACATTTTAAAAACATTACAATACATTCATAACAGATTTCACAACATATTGAGTTGATGAACCTGTGGATGCCATTTTTATGTCTCTGTGTCCAGTATGAAGGAAGAGGTAGTGTCAAGAGCCAATGCTAACTAGTGTTAGCACAATGACTGGAAGTCTACGCTAGCAGATACCCATAGACTTCCAGTCATTGTGCTAAAGCTAGTTAGCAATTGCGCTAGCGCTAGTTAGCAACTTCCTTCAAACCGTTTCGGAGAGACATAAAAATTATATCCACGAGTTAATCTAACTCTGGGGAAGTAGATAAAGCGCCTCGTTGCCAAAATCCTTTGGGTGGTGGACCATTGTTGATACACACGGGAAACCGTTGAGCGTGAAAAACCCAGCAGCGTTGCAGTTCTTGACACAAACCTGTGTGCCTGGCACCTACTACCATACCCCGTTCAAAGGCACTGAAATATTCACCCGCTGAATGGCACACATACACAATCCATGTCTCAACTGTCTCAAGGCTTATAAATGTCACGCCCTGGCTCTGGGGACTATGTTATGTTGAGCCAGGGTGTGTAAGTCTATGTTTGATTTTCTATGTTGGGCTGAGTGACTCCCAATCAGAGGCAACGAGTGACAGCTGGTTGTCTCTGATTGGGAGCCATATTTAACTATCTGTCTTTTCACTTTGTGTTGTGGTTTCTTGTTCCTTTTGGTTTGTGTGTATCGAAGGACTTCACGTTTCGTTCGTTGTTTTGATCGGGTGTCATCATTCAATAAATAATATGTACGCATTCAACGCTGCGCATTGGTCCTCCTCCTTAAGCGATCGTGACAGAAGAAACCACCAAGACAGGACCAAGCAGCGTGAAGAGGAGAGAGGAAGGACCTTGGATCAGGGGAGTAGGAGTTTCGGCTGGGCCACGCTAAGTGAAGAGGAGAGAGGCTGGTCTATGAAGCAATGGATCGAGAGTCTGGCGAGAGCTAGGGAGGCCTGGTCCACGGGGAGGAGAGAACCCCAGAAAATTTTTAGGGGGGGGCTCACGACGTGGACGACGGGGCAGCAGGAGGCCGCGATGGAGCGGTCCAGCGGGTGTGAAGAGGAGGCCGCCAGGTTAAGGGGGCCACTGGTCACAGAGGAGAGGGAAAGTGTGGAGGCACGGCGAGAGGTACTGGGGTGTATTACCAGTCCGGTCCGGCCCGTTCCTGATCCCTGCATAGGGCCAGTGGCGTGTGTCCCCAGTACGGTTCGGCCTGTTCCTGCCTCTCGCACCGAGCCTGTGGTGCGCGTCGTCAGCCCTGTCCGGCCCGTTCCTGCTCTCCGTACCAAGTCGGTGGTGCGCGTCGCCAGCCCGGTCCGGCCCATTCCTGCTCTCCGCACCAAGTCTGTGGTGCGCGTCGCCAGCCCAGTCCGGCCCATCCAAGCTTCCCGCACCAAGCCAGTGGTGTGCGTCGTCAGTCCGGCACGGCCCGTGCCTGCTCTCCGCACCAAGTCTATGGTGCGTTTCGTCAGCCCTGTCCGGCCCGTTCCTGCTCTCCGCACCAAGTCTGTGGTGCGCGTCGCCAGCCCAGTCCGGCCCATCCAAGCTCCCCGCACCAGGTCAGTGGTGCGCGTCGTCAGCCCGGTCCGGCTCATTCCTGCTCCCCGTACCAAGTCAGGGGTGCGCTTCGTCAGCCCGGTCCGGCCCGTTCCTCCTCCACGCATCAAGCCAGGGGTGTGCGTCGTCAGTCCAGCACAACCCGTGCCTGGGTCATGTCCGGAGCCAGATCCGCCGCCGAGGCGGAGTGCCCACCCGGTCCCTCCCCTGTTGTGGTTGTTTGGCGCGGCCGGAGTCCGCGCCTTTGGGGGGGGGTACTGTCACGCCCTGGCTCTGGGGACTATGTTATGTTGAGCCAGGGTGTGTAAGTCTATGTTTGATTTTCTATGTTGGGCTGAGTGACTCCCAATCAGAGGCAACGAGTGACAGCTGGTTGTCTCTGATTGGGAGCCATATTTAACTATCTGTCTTTTCACTTTGTGTTGTGGTTTCTTGTTCCTTTTGGTTTGTGTGTATCGAAGGACTTCACGTTTCGTTCGTTGTTTTGATCGGGTGTCATCATTCAATAAATAATATGTATGCATTCAACGCTGCGCATTGGTCCTCCTCCTTAAGCGATCGTGACAATAAATCCTTCTTTAACCTGTCTCCTCCCCTTCATCTACACTGGTTGAAGTGGATTTAACAAGTTACATCAATAAGGGATCATAGTTTTCACCTGGATTCACCTGGTCAGTGTATATTATGGAAAGAGCAGGTGTTCATAATGTTTTGTACACTCAGTGTATATAAAACACAAGAAAATCACGTTTTTGACTGCACTGAGCCTTTGAGAGTCCACTTAAGCAATATATGTATTTTTTAAATTTAACCAAAAATGTTAGTTGTGGAATCCCCTTCAGAGGTCTTTATCCACACCAGTGAAAATTGTTCAGAGGTCTCGATCCACACCAGTGAAAACTGTTCAGAGGTCTCGATCCACACCAGTAAAAACTGTTCAGAGGTCTCGATCCACACCAGTGAAAACTGTTCAGAGGTCTCGATCCACACCAGTGAAAACTGTTCAGAGGTCTCGATCCACACCAGTAAAAACTCTTCAGAGGTCTCGATCCACACCAGTGAAAACTCTTCAAAGGTCTCGATCCACACCAGTGAAAACTCTGCAGAGGTCTTGATCCACACCAGTGAAAACTCTTCAAAGGTCTCTCTATCCATACCAGTGAAAACTCTTGACATTGCAAACAAATGAAGATACTATCTAACAAACAATACAATCACTGGCAACTATTTGAAAACAAGGCACATCAATCTGATTGCATGCATCTGCTGTCTATCCAAAATAACGTTTCATTAGATTTGCAGAATATACAGGATTTGAACGGCATGAGCTGATCATTGGGCAGTATTATTGAGTGTCAAGGGACTTCACTTTCCTCCTCTGTCAACCATTTTACATTTTAGTCATTTAGCAGATGCTCTTATCCAGAGCGACTTACAGGAGCAATTAGGGTTAAGTGCCTTGCTCAAGGGCAGATCTTTCACCTAGTCGGCTCGGGATTAGAACCAGCGACTTTACGGTTACTGGCACAACGCTCATAACCACTAAACTAAACTGCCGCCCCAAACCGAGTGGCCTGCAGTACCCAGGACCTGCCTACAGTACATTTGATTAACTAACTACTATTGCAGATCAAACCAACAGGATACTTGGGGGGGAAGGAAGGAAAAGGTGATTGTGAGTTCATTGGGCAGCAGGAATAACACTAACATGCGGCCTAACTACTATCACCTTCACCTAACTACTATCACCTAACTACTATCACCTAACTACTATCACCTAACTACTATCACCTAACTACTATCACCTAACTACTATCACCTAACTACTATCACCTAACTACTATCACCTAACTACGGTTGCAAACAGGATCCTCAGGAGCCAGGAAAGACAAAAAAACAACAGTCAACAGGGAGCAGAACAGATTTGGTTAGATTGCAAACATTAACACTGGAGTTTCCTCCTGCTGTGCGGTCAACCGAGTGGCCTGCAGGACTAAAACATGCTGCACAGCCTAACTACTGAATCGGATCAAACCAAGCTGTGAAATCAAATCACATTTTATTTGTCACATGCTTCGTAAACAACGGGTGAAGACTAAGAGTGAAATGCTTCCTTACGGGCCCTTCCCAATGACGCAGAGAGAAAGAAAATAGAGAAATAATAAAAATAAAAAATAACACGTAATAATAAAAGTAATAATAAATACACAATGAGTAACGATAACTTGGCTATATACACGGGGTACCAGTACCGAGTCAATGTGCAGGGGTACGAGGTAATCGACGTAGATATGTACATATAACTGGGAATAAAGTGACTAGGCAACAGGATAGATAATAAACAGTAGCAGCAGCGTATGTGATGAGTCAAAGAAATTGAGTGCAAAAAGGGTCAATGCAGAGAGTTAACCAAATATCTACCCGGACTAACTACAGTGGCTTGCTAAAGTATTCACCCCCCTTGGTATTTTTCCTATTTTGTTGCCTTACAACCTGGAATTCAAATGGATTTGGGGGGGTTTGTATCATTTGATTTGCACAACATGCCTATCACTTTGAAGATGAAAAAATATTTTTATTTGTGAAACAAACAAGAAATAAGTAAAAAAACTGAAAACTTGAGCGTGCATAACTATTCACAAAAATCAATACTTTGTAGAGCCACATTTTGCAGCAATTACAGCTGTAAGTCTCTTGGGAGCCACTGGGATCTTTGCCCTTCTTCAAGGCAAAACTGCTCCAGCTCCTTCAAGTTGGATGGGTTCCGCTGGTGTACAGCAATCTTTAAGTCATACCACAGATTCTCAATTGGATTGAGGTCTGGGCTTTGACTAGGCCATTCACAGACATTTAAATGTTTCCCCTTAAACCACTCAAGTGTTGTTTTAGCAGTATGCTTAGAGTCATTGTCCTGCTGGAAGGTGAACCTCCGTCCCAGTCTCAAATCTCTGGAAGACTGAAACAGGTTTCCCTCAAGAATTTCCGTGTATTAAGCGCCATCCATCATTCCTTCAATTCTGACCAGTTTCCCAGTCCCTGCTGATGAAAAACATCCCCACAGCATGATGCTGCCACACCATGCTTCACTGTGGGGATGGTGTTCTCGGGGTGATGAGAGGTGTTGGGTTTGCGCCAGACATAGCGTTTTCCTTGATGGCCAAAAAGCTCAATTTTAGTCTCATCTGACCAGAGTACCTTCTTCCATATGTTTGGGGAGTCTCCCACATTGCTTTTGGTAAACACCAAACGTGTTTGCTTATTTTTTTCTTTAAGCAATGGCTTTTTTCTGGCCACTCTTCCGTAAAGCCCAGCTCTGTGGAGTGTACGGCTTAAAGTTGTCCTATGGACAGATACTCCAATCTCTGCTGTGGAGCTTTGCAGCTCCTTCAGGGTTATCTTTGGTCTCTTTGTTGCCTCTCTGATTAATGCCCTCCTTGCCTGGGCCGTGAGTTTTGGTGGGTGGCCTCTCTTGGCAGGTTTGTTGTGGTGCCATATTCTTTCCATTTTTTAATAATGGATTTAACGGTGCTCCGTGGGATGTTCAAAGTTTCGGATATTTTTTTATAACCCAACCCTGATCTGTACTTCTCCACAACTTTGTCCCTGACCTGTTTGGAGAGCTCCTTGGTCTTCATGGTGCCGCTTGCTTGATGGTGGCCCTTGCTTAGTGGTGTTGCAGACTCTGGGGCCTTTCAGAACAGGTGTATATATACTGAGATCATGTGACAGATCATGTGACACTTAGATTGCACACAGGTGGACTTTATTTAACTAATTATGTGACTTCTAAAGGTAATTGGTTGCACCAGAACTTATTTAGGGGCTTCATAGCAAAGGGGGTGAATACATATGCACGCACCACTTTTCCGTTATTTATTTTTTAGAATTTTTTTTAACAAGTTATTTTTTCATTTCACTTCACCAATTTGGACTATTTTGTGTAGGTCCATTACATGAAATCCAAATAAAAATCCATTTAAATTACAGGTTGTAATGCAACAAAATAGGAAAAATGCAAAGGGAGATGAATACTTTTGCAAGGCACTGTATTTAGCAGTCTTATGGCTTGGGGGTAGAAGCTGTTCAGGGTCCTGTTGGTTCCAGACTTGGTACATCGATACCGCTTGCTGTGCAGTAGCAGAGAGAACAGTCTATGAATTGGGTGGCTGGAGTCTGACAATTTTTTGGGCCTTCCTCTGACACCGCCTGGTATAGAGGTCCTGGATGGTAGAGAGCTCGGCCCGGTGATATACTGGGCCATTACCCTTTGTAGCGCCTTGTGGTCGGATGCCAAGCGGTTTCCATACCAAGTGGTGATGCAGCCAGTCAAGATGGTCTCAATGTGCAGCTATACAACTTTTTGACGATCTAAGGGCCCATGGCAAATCTTTTCAGCCTCCTGAGGGGGAAGAGGAGTTGTCGTGCTCTCTTCACGACTGCGTTGGTGTGTGTGGACCATGATACATCCTTAGTGAAGTGGACACCGAGGAACTTGAAGCTCTCAACCTGCTCCACAACAGCCTAACTACTAAATTAGACCAAACAAACCTGTGAACCGAGTGGCCAGCAGGACTAAAACTAACACGCTACATAGCCTAACTACCAAATCAGACCAAACCAATAGGAT
Organism: Coregonus lavaretus; assembly: GCF_964263955.1. Taxonomy (NCBI): domain Eukaryota; kingdom Metazoa; phylum Chordata; class Actinopteri; order Salmoniformes; family Salmonidae; genus Coregonus; species Coregonus lavaretus. The sequence goes on from NC_139993.1 coordinate 65,507,330, forward strand.
ACTACGGGGGATACTAGGGGGAAGGCAAGACAAAGGGATTGTGAGTTTATTGGTCAGCTCAACTAGCCTCCAACTCAACAGGCAGAAGAATAGTGTGGTTGGGTGTGTTCTGTAGGGGCCTGAATGGTGTTGAGAACTGTAACCCTCATTCTCATGGTAACAGAGGAGTGATCAGCCACAGCACAGCGTCATGTCATTAGGTTTCACATCACACACACACACACACAGGCACAGCCCTGCAGCACTGGTTCCACAGCAACACACACACACACACACACACACACACACACACACACACACACACACACACACACACACACACACACACAGGCACAGCCCTGCAGCACTGGTTCCACAGCAACACACACACACACACACACACACACACACACACACACACACACAGGCACAGCCCTGCAGCACTGGTTCCACAGCAACACACACACACACACACACACATCACACACACACACACAGGCACAGCCCTGCAGCACTGGTTCCACAGCAACACACACACACACACACACACACACACACACACACACACACACACACACACACACACACACACACACACACACACAGGCACAGCCCTGCAGCACTGGTTCCACAGCAACACACACACACACACACACACACACAAAGGCACAGCCCTGAGAGAGCCATGGAGTGGCAGGTAGTCTAGCGGTTAAGAGCAGGTAGCCTAGCGGTTAAGAGTAGGTAGTCTAGCGGTTAAGAGCAGGTAGCCTAGCGGTTAAGAGCAGGTAGCCTAGCGGTTAAGAGCAGGTAGCCTAGCGGTTAAGAGCAGTAGGTAGCCTAGCGGTTAAGAGAAGGTAGCCTAGCAGTTAACAGCAGGTAGCCTAGCGGTTAACAGCAGGTAGCCTAGCGGTTAAGAGCAGCAGGTAGCCTAGCGGTTAATAGCAGGTAGCCTAGCAGTTAAGAGCAGCAGGCAGCATAGCGGTTAACAGCAGGTAGCCTAGCGGTTAAGAGTAGGTAGCCTAGCGGTTAAGAGCAGGTAGCCTAGCGGTTAAGAGCAGGTAGCCTAGCGGTTAAGATAGCCTAGAGGTTAAGAGCAGGTAGCCTAGCGGTTAAGAGCAGGTAGCCTAGCGGTTAAGAGCAGGTAGCCTAGCGGTTAAGAGCAGGTAGCCTAGCGGTTAAGAGCAAGTAGCCTAGCGGTTAAGAGCAGGTAGCCTAGCGGTTAACAGCAGGTAGCCTAGCGGTTAAGAGCAGGTAGCCTAGCGGTTAAGAGCAGGTAGCCTAGCGGTTAAGAGCAGGTAGCCTAGCAGTTAAGAGCAGCAGGCAGCATAGCGGTTAACAGCAGGTAGCCTAGCGGTTAAGAGCAGGTAGCCTAGCGGTTAAGAGCAGGCAGCATAGCGGTTAACAGCAGGTAGCCTAGCGGTTAAGAGCAGGTAGCCTAGCGGTTAAGAGCAGCAGGCAGCCTAGCGGTTAAGAGCAGCAGGCAGCCTAGCGGTTAAGAGCATTGGGCTACTACCTGAAAGGTCGCTGGTTCAAATCTCCAAGCCGACTAGGTGAAAAATCTGTCTGTGCCCTTGAGCAAGGCACTTAACCCTAATTAGTCCTGTAAATGGAAAACTGCACCGCCCGCAACAGCAGGGCAACTGCACCGCCCGCAACAGCAGGGCTCTCCAGAGGGTGGTGCGGTCTGCCCAACGCATCACCGGGGGCACACCGCCTGCCTTCCAGGACACCTACAGCACTCGATGTCACAGGAAGGCCAAAAAGATCATCAAGGACATCAACCACCCGAGCCACGGCCTGTTCACCCCTCTATCATCCAGAAGGCGAGGTCAGTACAGGTGCATCAAAGCTGTGACCGAGAGACTGAAAAACAGCTTCTACCTCAAGGCCATCAGACTGTTAAATAGCCATCACTAGCCGGTTACAACCCGGTTACTCAACCCTGCACCTTAGAGGCTGCTGGCCCTATATACATAGACATGGAATCACTGGTCACTTTAAATGGAACACTAGTCACTTTAATAATGTTTACGTACTGTTTTACTCATTTCATATGTATATACTGTATCCTACTGTATTTTAGTCAATACCACTCCGACATTGCTCGTCCTAATATTTATATATTTCTTAATTCCATTATTTTACTTTTAGAGCTGTGTGTATTGTTGTGAATTGTTAGATACTACTGCACTGTTGGAGCTAGGAACACAAGCATTTCGCTACACCCGCTATAACATCTGCTAAATATGTGTATGTGACCAATAGAATGTGATTTAAGTTGCTCTGGTTAAGAGCGTCTGCCAAATGACTAAATTGTAAAATGTGAGAAAGAGAGAGAATGAGATGGCCAGAGGGAAAGACCATGAAGCATTTATGACTGATAATTATCAGGCTAATACTGAACCGAATGAACTGCGATAAGAATACATACATAACGGCTAATGTATATTAGAGGTCAAATATTATATTGAGTAGCCGGCAGGCGCGCGTGAGATTTGGTTATGGGGTTCCAACTCTCCGAGATTAAATGTTTGGTACCTCATCCTGCCTTTTATGGAGTAAACAATCACTCCAGACAGTCAGACAGAACCAGGGCAGGAATAAGTCATGGATCTTCTATCTCCCGAATACAGAGGTTATAGCCGTAGTGTCACCATAGACAAACTGTCATAACCTGAGGGACAAAAATATAGGCTTTAGCATTGCCAAATGACTTTGTGACATTGCTGTCATTTGTACCAAATGCATCGATAATCATGCCAATACATTTCAGATACGAGAGCGTGAGTGTGTGTGAGAGAGAGAGAGAGATTCATCAATGCTAGTATACAGCCTCTATCTCAGCATGAAGTTTGTTTGTGGGTGAAGGGGTGGCGGTCGCCTACTTCAAGTACTACTTGACTTGTAGCTACCCCAGCTAGCTGTATTATTTAGTCTGGCTTTTTGAGAGGTTTCAGAGATGGACTGATTAGCATCCTCTCGAGTCAACAGTGTGCTTACTGTACTGCAGGAAGACATTGATCTGTTTGCTGTTACCCCTCTGGACAGCTGATCATTAGTATAGATAGTAAGCATGGTTATGTAACCATATTTAGTCCTACCTGCTATGGTGACTTTTAAATTAATTGGGATTCACACGTTCGTTTTTTTGGTAGAATTACTGTCATGGTATTGATGCCAAATTGCAAGCCTTATCTGCACCTTCTCTATTCCAGAACCAATGGGTGTGCCTGAGATTTATCACCTCTCAACTAGGTCAGCTGTTTCAACCTGGAACACAATTCTGAGTCTCATCACCTCTCAACTAGGTCAGCTGTTTCAACCTGGAACACAATTCTGAGTCTCATCACCTCTCAACTAGGTCAGCTGTTTCAACCTGGAACACAATTCTGAGTCTCATCACCTCTCAACTAGGTCAGCTGTTTCAACCTGGAACACAATTCTGAGTCTCATCACCTCTCAACTAGGTCAGCTGTTTCAACCTGGAACACAATTCGGAGTCTCATCACCTCTCAACTAGGTCAGCTGTTTCAACCTGGAACACAATTCTGAGTCTCATCACCTCTCAACTAGGTCAGCTGTTTCAACCTGGAACACAATTCTGAGTCTCATCACCTCTCAACTAGGCCAGCTGTTTCAACCTGGAACACAATTCTGAGTCTCATCACCTCTCAACTAGGTCAGCTGTTTCAACCTGGAACACAATTCTGAGTCTCATCACCTCTCAACTAGGTCAGCTGTTTCAACCTGGAACACAATTCTGAGTCTCATCACCTCTCAACTAGGCCAGCTGTTTCAACCTGGAACACAATTCTGAGTCTCATCACCTCTCAACTAGGTCAGCTGTTTCAACCTGGAACACAATTCTGAGTCTCATCACCTCTCAACTAGGTCAGCTGTTTCAACCTGGAACACAATTCTGAGTCTCATCACCTCTCAACTAGGTCAGCTGTTTCAACCTGGAACACAATTCTGAGTCTCATCACCTCTCAACTAGGTCAGCTGTTTCAACCTGGAACACAATTCTGAGTCTCATCACCTCTCAACTAGGTCAGCTGTTTCAACCTGGAACACAATTCTGAGTCTCATCACCTCTCAACTAGGTCAGCTGTTTCAACCTGGAACACAATTCTGAGTCTCATCACCTCTCAACTAGGCCAGCTGTTTCAACCTGGAACACAATTCTGAGTCTCATCACCTCTCAACTAGGTCAGCTGTTTCAACCTGGAACACTATTCTGAGTCTCATCACCTCTCAACTAGGTCAGCTGTTTCAACCTGGAACACTATCTGTCACGGATTCTGCCGAGGCTGCTCCTCCTCCTTGCTCGGGCAGGCTTCGGCGTTCGTCGTCCCCGGAGTACTAGCTACTGCCGTTCGATGTCTCGGTGTATTATTATTATTATTATTTTTATTTTATTTTTTCGGGGGGAATGGATCAGCTTAATATTGCAGATAGATTGTATCTTCTACCAATGTAATTGTCTGCATCACTTCCAATCCCCCATGTTTTTTTTATTTGTTTTATATATATACTCCCCTTTATTACTTTTCAACCCCACCATCCTTTCCCTACTTGGAGTAAATTAGTGAACAACAATTCCCAGGCCTCTACTTCCGGTCTATACTTACTATCTACACCTTATGGACAGAGTTAATTTTACAATAATTCTATTATATATATATATATATATATATATATATTTTTTTTTTTTTATTGCTCCTGAACTTCTTCTACTCTCAACCTCTCCGATCATTTTCAGGATGTCCATCCGGTTTGCTTCTATATGCCATATCTTTCTAACTGTGCTCTTTCCCAAAAGCTCCCAACATACAACCTATATACTTATTATGGACACAGTATGCTTACATTATTAGCTATCTTTGTTATTATTTGTTGTTATTTGTTATTAGTCCCATCCTTCAACTCTATTCAATACCTCCCATCTACCTCTTAACACCATCCATATAGGATTTCTATTTGCCATATATATTTCAACCGTACTGTGATGTTTTACAAAAGTTCTGAACCTTTCTATTCTCATTGCTTCTACAGATTGTGAAATAAAAATAAGCATTTTTGCTAAAAGTATTATTATATTATTGATTGATTGACTATGACTTTTCAGATCACCCAGTAATGCTATCTGCAAGGTTAGTTCCAGGTAAATATTGCAATCCTTTAGCCATTCCTGGACCTGTGTCCAAAAACAAGCTACAAATGGACAGAACCAAAACAAATGATCTAATGATTCTGTCTCTTCACAGCAAAATCTGCAGAGCTGGGAAGATTGTATCCCCCATATAAATAACATTCTATTGGTAGCAAGAATTTTATATAATAATTTAAATTGAAAGATTCTAATTTTTGAATCCGGTGTCGTTTTGCGTGTCAGTTCATAAACACTATGCCATGGGATCGGTACGTCAAAGATCTCTTCCCAACTATTTTGCAATCTATATGGGACGGCTGTCAATCCTTTGGTCCTTAAGTGAAACTGATAAACTTTTTTATTTATCACAGTTTTACTTAACCAATTATGTTCTTTAATGCAAGGCCGACAGACTTACTTTCTCCCCCTTCCACTTTCCTCTTCCACTTTTGCGGTAAGGCTGCAATTATTTGGTTGTAATTTTGGGTAGAGCAGACATTTCCATATGTTTTTGTCAGCTGCATGTGCGACATAACTCCACCAGTCCTACCGATTATATCATTTACGAAGATTATACCTTTTTTAAACATTCTATCAAAAAAGAAAGGTTTTTTGTCAATTAGTATATTTGAATTTAACCACAATATTTGTTGCATTGTTTGTTCTGTCGTTTCTGGAGGATTAAATTGAAATTGCAACCAACTTTCTATGGCTTGTTTTAGAAATAGTGACATTTGGGAGATTATTTCCTTTTCAAATAACTGAAAGTGAGAGGTTGTAATCTGAATAAAGGGAAAAAGGCCTTTCTTGAACATTGGGTGAGACAATCTTACTAATTTGCTTGAGAACCAGTTCGGATTTAAGTATAACTTTTGAATGACTGAAGCTTTTAGTGATAGGTCTAATGCTTTAATATTTAATAATTTCTGTCCTCCGAATTCATATTCATTATATAAATATGCTCTTTTAATTTTGTCTGGCTTGCCGTTCCAAATAAAATTGAATATTTTTTTCTCATATAATTTAAAAAACTTCGCTGGGCGTAGGCAAGACCATAAGCAAATAGGTAAACTGGGATAATACTAAAGAGTTAATCAGGGTGATTTTTCCACAAATTGACAGGTATTTTCCTTTCCATGGTTGTAAGATCTTATCTATTTTTGCTAACTTTCTATTAAAATTTATTGAAGTGAGATCATTTATTTCCTTTGGGATATGTATTCCGAGTATATCCACATCACCATCAGACCATTTTATTGGTAAACTACATGGTAATGTAAAATTTTTATTTTTTAGTGATCCAATACGTAATATAGTACATTTGTCATAATTTGGTTGTAATCCAGAGAGGTTAGAAAATGTATCTAGATTCTCTATGAGGCTGTGGAGGGATTCTAGTTGTGGATTTAAAAGAAAACATGAATCATCAGCGTACAATGACACCTTTGTTTTTAAGCCCTGTATTTCTAATCCTCTGATATTATTATTGGATCTGATTTTAATAGCTAACATCTCGATGGCCACAATAAATAGATATGCCGATAGTGGACAACCTTGTTTCATTCCTCTTGACAGTTTAAAACTTTCGGAGAAATAGCCATTATTTACTATTTTACACCTAGGGTTACTATACATGATTCTGACCCATTTTATAAGAGATTCTCCAAAATTGAAATGCTCCAGGCATTTATATATAAACCCCAGTCGAACTTTATCAAATGCCTTTTCGAAGTCTGCTATGAATAGCAGGCCTGGTTTCCCATATTTTCCATAGTGTTCTATTGTTTCCAATACTTGCCTTATATTATCTCCAATGTATCTTCCATGTAAAAAACCTGTCTGATTAGAATGAATAATATCCGACAATACCTTTTTAATTCTATGCGCTATACATTTTGCTAGGATTTTTGCATCACAACACTGAAGTGTAAGGGGCCTCCAATTTTGTAAATGGACTGGATCTTTATATTTTCCACTTGTATCCTGTTTCAGTAATAATGAGATCAGACCTTCTTCTTGAGTGTCAGATAATCTACCATTTACATAGGTGTGGTTAAAACATGCTAATAACGGTCCTCTTAGTATATCAAAAAAGGTTTGGTATACCTCGACTGGTATGCCATCCAACCCTGGAGTTTTCCCAGACTTAAAGTATTTAATTGCATCCAGAAGTTCCTCCTCTGTAATTTCACCTTCACATGAGTCTTTCTGTGTGGCTGTTAATTTGACATTATCAATAGAAAAAAAATATCTACAATTAGCTTCAGTTAGAGGAGATGGAGGCGACTGAAAAGAAAACATATGCTTAAAGTACTTTGTTTCTTCCTTCAAAATATCATTTGGTGAATTATGGGTGACTCCGTCAATTGTAACCAGTTTCATTAAGTTCTTTTTGGTAGCATTCCTATGTTGAAGATTAAAAAAGAATTTTGTGCATTTTTCCCCATATTCCATCCAGTTTGCTTTATTTTTATAATATATTACACTTGATCTTTCTTGAATAAGTTTCTCCATTTCTTTTTGTTTTTCCTCTAATTTATTCTGAGCCTCTATGTTACAGTTTTTATTGCCATCTATCTGTTCTGTTAGACTTTCTATTTCCTTTCTTAGTATAAACTCTTTTGACCTAAATTGCTTTTGTTTTCGAGATGAGTACTGAATTGCATGGCCTCTAAAGGCACATTTAAAGGTGTCCCATACAATAAGGGAATTCGCTGTACCTATGTTATGTTGGAAAAAGTCAGTTATAAATTCCTTTGTTCTAATTATTATTATTATCTCGGTGTTTGTTTAGTTTCGTCTGTATTGTTTACACCTGTTCGTCATTATGTTAATTGTTTCCCTTATAATTACCCCTGTCTCTCATCTGTACTTTGTGTGTGATTGTTTTCCCCTTCACGGTTGTCTATTTTGTGAGCGGGTTATTTCCTCCCTGCGTGGAGTTATTTTCTGTGTCCTTTTGGATCCTTTTCGTATTAAAAGTACGTATCCGAGAGTTCTGTGTCCTGCGCCTGACTTCGTTTACCGCATCTCACAGACAGTCGTGACAACTATTCTCCTGCTTTGGTCTGGTTGAGTCATTGCAGGAAGTCCTGAAGAGCAGGAGCGTGTGCAGGGTTTTGTCCCAGCCCAGCTGTAACACCTGACTTAAATAATCAACATAACAAATCACAGCGATAGGCTATGATTTGTAAAACAGGTATGAGCTGGGCTCGAACAAAAGCTCATACACACACTCCTGCCTTCAGATCTGGAGCTGTCCACCATTTTAAGTCATTATTCTGTACTATGGGTTCAATATTGGAGCGTACGCTCCACTCTCAAGTTGAAGTTGAACTTGTTGACTGCAGCCAAGGCAGCACTGGTCCACACCTGCCCTGTCTGTCAGGTGAGTAGTACTGGTTGGTACTGTATGGGCCTTTAGATTCCTCTCCATGTGTAGGCTATTGAACTGTGTAGTAGTCTTTCATATGTGTGGTAGTTTGCTACATCGTATTGCGTAGTTGATCATTTGTGTCAACTTTTAATTCAATCTAAGCCACAGATTGTCTTCCTCCATTTTTGTACTTGACCTTTATAGACGAAGACCCGAAGACATTCAAGCAGCACTTTGAGAGCAAGCATCTCAAGTCTCCAATGGTCCCAGTACTGGTTTATGTGCAGATGAAGGTGAAGCTATGTATTTAAAACGGACAGGAAAGCATATAATTCATTAATGTGATGCAGGTCAACTGTGTTATAAATATAAATGTGTTCCATTATTTAAACAAATGCACTGAATTAGGCTAGTCTTAATGCACTTAAAATGAACTTTTAGCAACATTTAAAAGGGGCAATCAGCAGTTGTTACATCCCTTTTTGGACTTAAATTAAGTATATGTATCTATTGATTCTTGAAGAATATTACGTATAAATGCCTCATGAGCTTAGTTCAACTGTCCTACCTCATCAGCCCAAAATATAACTTGTTTTACTCCAATGTTTGTAAACAAAGTAAATGGCATTCTCTCAACCAGCTTCACCTGGAATGATTTTCCAACAGTCTTGAAGGAGTTCCGACATATGCTGAGCACTTGTTGGCTGCTTTTCCTTCACTCTGCCGTCCGACTCATCCCAAACCATTTCAGTTTGGTTGAGGTCGGGGGATTGTGGAGGCCAGGTCATCTGATGCAGCACTCCATCACTCACCTTGCTAAAATAGCCCTTACACAGCCTGGAGGTGTGTTGGGTCATTGTCCTGTTGAAAAACAAATGATAGTCCCACTAAGCCCAGACCAGATGGGATGGCGTATCGCTGCAGAATGCTGTGGTAGCCATGCTGGTTAAGTGTGCCTTGAATTCTAAATAAATCACAGACAGAGTCACCAGCAAAGCACCCCCACACCATAACACCTCCTCCTCCATGCTTTACGGTGGGAACTACACATGTGGAGATCATCCGTTCACCCACACCGCGTCTCACAAAGACACGGTGGTTGGAACCAAAAATCTCAAATTTGGACTCCAGACCAAAGGACAAATTTCCACCGGTCTAATGTCCATTGCTCGTGTTTCTTGGCCCAAGCAAGTCTCTTCTTATTATTGGTGTCCTTTAGTAGTGGTTTCTTTGAAGCAATTCGACCATGAAGGCCTGTTTCACACAGTCCCCTCTGAACAGCTGATGTTGAGATGTCTGTTACTTGAAATGTGAAGCATTTATTTGGGCTGCAATTTCTGAGGCTGGTAACTCAAATGAACTTATCCTCTGCAGCAGAGGTAACTCAGGGTCTTCCATTCCTGTGGCGGTCCTCATGAGAGACAGTTTCATCCTAATGCTAGATTGTTTTTGCGACTGCACTTGAATAAACTTTCAAAGTTCTTGAAATGTTCCGTATTGACTGACCTTCATGTCTTAAAGTAATGATGGACTGTTGTTTCGCTTTGCTTATTTGAGCTGTTCTTGCCATAATATGGACTTGGTCTTTTACCAAATAGGGCTATCTTCTGTATACCTTCTGTATACCTGTTTTGGTACCTTTCCCCAGATCTGTGCCTCGACACAATCCTGTCTCGGAGCTCTACGGACAATTCCTTCGACCTCATGGCTTGGTTTTTGCTGACATGCACTGTCAACTGTGGGACCTTATATAGACAGGTGTGTGCCTTTCCAAATCATGTCCAATCAATTGCATTTACCACAGGTGGACTCCAATCAAGTTGTAGAAACATCTCAAGGATGATCAATGGAAACGGGATATACCTGAGCTCAATTTCAAGTCTCATAGCAAAGGGTCTGAATACTTATGTAAATAAGGTATTTCTGTTTTTATTTTTAATACATTTGCAAGAAGATTTAAAAACCTGTTCGCTTTGTCACTATGGGGTATTGTGTGTAGATTGATGAGGAAAAACCTAATTTAATCAATTTTAGAATAAGGCTGTAATGTAACAAATGTGGAAAAAGTGAAGGGGTCTGAATATTTTCCGAATGAACTGTATATCAACATACAGTGCATTCGGAAAGTATTCAGACCATTTCTGTATGGACCTCGCTTTGTGCACAGGGGCATTGTCATGCTGAAACAGGAAAGGGCCTTCCCCAAACTGTTGCCACAAAGTTGGAAGCACAAAATCATCTAGAATGTCATTGTATGCTGTAGCGTTAAGATTTCCCTTCACTGGAACTAAGGGGCCTAGCCCAAACCATGAAAAACAGCCCCAGACCATTATTCCTCCTCCACCAAACTTTACAGTTGACACTATGCATTGGGGCCGGTAGCGTTAGGTAGCGTTCTCCTGGCATCCACCAAACACAGATTGGTCTGTCAGACTGCCAGATGGTGAAGCGTGATTCATCACTCCAGAGAACGCGTTTCCACTGCTCCAGAGTCCAATGGCGGCGAGCTTTACACCACTCCAGCAGACGCTTGGTATTGCACATGGTGATCTTAGGCTTGTGTGCAGCTGCACGGCCATGGAAACCCATTTCATGAAGCTCCCGACGAACAGTTCTTGTGCTGACGTTGCTTCCAGAGGTAGTTTGGAACTCGGTAGTGAGTGTTGCAACCAAGGACAGACGATTTGTATGCGCTACATGCTTCAGCACTCGTTGGTCCCGTTCTGTGAGCTTGTGTGACCTACCACTTCTCTGCTGAGCCGTTGTTGCTCCTAGACATTTCCACTTCACAATAACAGCACTTACTGTTGACCAGGGCAGCTCTAGCAGGACAGAAATTTGACGAGCTGACTTGTTGGAAAGGTGGCATCCTATGACTCTGCTACGTTGAAAGTCACTGAGCTTTTCAGTGGCTATTCTACTGTCAATGTTTGTCTATGGCGATTGCATGGCTGTGCTCAATTTTATACACCTGTCAGCAACGGGTGTGGCTGAAATAGCTAAATCCACTGATTTGAAGGGGTGTCCACATACTTTTGTAGTGCATGTCAACATGGCTAACCAAGACCAATGCTAGGTGTCTTTTTGTAGCTTTTTTAAAAATTATTTTTTAATTTCACCTATATTTAACCAGGTAAGCCAGTTGAGAACAAGCTCTCATTTACAACTGCGACCTGGCCAAGATAAAGCAAAGCAGTGCGATAAAAACAACAACAACACAGAGTTACATATGGGGTAAACAAAACGTACAGTCAATAACACAATAGAAAATCTATATTCAATGTGTGCAAATGTAGTAAGTTATGGAGGTAAGGCAATAAATAGGCCATAGTGCAAAATAGTGCTTTCTTTTAGCAGACTATCAACAGTAGCCAGCATATTGCTAGGATGTTCACTATTGAAGGTTTACTTTTGTAAATCACTTTCCCTAAAATAAATAAGCTCAGCAAGTAGATTGATGGGCGCTTCTTTTTGCTTGTGTGTGTTTTGTGAAGGCATCAACTCATGTACTGCTCGAGTAGTTGCCACTGGGGCACACACTGGTTGAATCAACGTTGTTTCCACACCCACCATTTTGGTGTGGAAACAACGTTGATTCAACCAGTGTGTGCTCAATAAATGTTGAATTGACATCTGTACCCAGTGGGTTGTGACTCGCGGGAGCGTGGTGGTTCGTGAATGAACGGCCAATCATATTGCTCAAATACAATTAGCATGACATTTACGTGTGTGGAGTGCGACAGAGCAGATAAATATTGAACTGGAATGTAAAAATGCGCTTAAAAGTTACTGGCCCTAACGGGCCAGTGACTGACGAGATCTACTGGCCCAAAACATGTTTTTACTGGCCCTGGGCCAGCGGGCCATCGTTAATGTCGGACCCTGCACATAGATGGCTAGAAGATGCATATCGTTCACTCTAGTGGGAGAGGGCTTTTTTTGACTAGCTAATTGAAAAGTAACTGAGTTAATTTAAAAGGGAAAAAGCAGCTAGCTGAAATGAGTCTGTATTGATAGTGGAAAACACTGAACGCCTAATGACAGCCGGGAGGAATTAACATGTCCATGCTATTATCAGAAGTCCTTTGTACCTTTTTGTGAGGGCAACCAGCCCTTAAGGACTTGCTTTATTGTTATCTGATGGAATTGGCCACATATAATAATTAGGAATAATTAGGCCCAACCATCTCCTTGGTCCATCCTAATATCATAATAACTGATACGACGTTTGAAAAACAAAGCCCATGCTGTTACATGTTATATTGCATTGAATCAAGTTATTCATTTCCAGTGATTTACCAGTCATGAGGGTGGGGTACCACAAGTATGTTATTTTAACATCTCCAAATACTTGTTTAGTTTCCCCTGTTGAGTTATAGGTGTAAAGCACAGGGAGAAGATGGGTCAGAACATGTGATGTGGATGATGAGCCAGAACATGGGGATAATGGGCCAGAACATGGGGATGATGGGCCAGAACATGGGGATGATGGGCCAGAACATGTGGATGATGGGGATAATGGGCCAGAACATGTGGATGATGGGCCAGAACATGTGGATGATGGGCCAGAATATGTGGATGATGGGCCAGAACATGTGGATGATGGGCCAGAACATGTGGATGATGGGCCAGAACATGTGGATGATGGGCCAGAACATGTGGATGATGGGCCAGAACATTTGGATAATGGGCCAGAACATGTGGATGATGGGCCAGAACATGTGGATGATGGGCCAGAACATGTGGATGATGGGGTTGATGGGCCAGAACATGTGGATGATGGACCAGAACATGTGGATGATGGGCCAGAACATGTGGATGATGTGGATAATGGGCCAGAACATGTGGATGATGGGCCAGAACATGTGCATAATGGGTCAGAACATGTGGATGATGGGCCAGAACATGTGGATGATGGGCCAGAACATGTGGATGATGGGCCAGAACATGTGGATGATGGACCAGAACATGTGGACGATGGGTCAGAACATGTGGATGATGGGGATAATGGGCCAGAACATGTGGATGATGGGTCAGAACATGTGGATGATGGGCCAGAACCTGTGGGTGATGGACCAGAACATGTGGATGATGGACCAGAACATGTGGATGATGGACCAGAACATGTGGATGATGGGCCAGAACATGTGGATGATGGGGATAATAACTCACCGGATCAGCCGGTCCACAGAAGTCCTGGAAGGTCTTAGGTGCGTCAATCCCTGGATCTCCAGGGCCCTGCAGGTGCAGAACACAGATCTTCCACCGTATTCTGAAAGAGATCCTTTAGATCTCAGCTGTTTTAGGCATGACATTTCAAACATCCTACTTTTATTTAGGGTATATTGACTTGACTAGGGTTGGGCGATATTTGGGAAGACCTCTTCTCTGATTAAATTGTTTTGCGATGTTAATGACTAGATCATTCAAATGTGTTATTTTATTCATGATATTGTCGCATTCTCATTAAATAACTTTAGTATGGCAAAAAAAAAAAAGGTTTAGCTAATTCATTTACAAATATAACATATTGATACAGCCTAACTGAAAATACTGCACAGTTTTGATTTATAAAGTTCAAATAGAGTATCGTCTTATGAGATGTAATAATATATCGGCCCAACCCTAGACTTGACCATTGGTTTTTGGATGGAAAATGCTTATATGAGCAGTTGGTTGCAGTGACTAGGCTAGGTAAACAAACCCAATGCATGGATTGCAGTCTCACCTAGACTGAGTCCATAGACTGCTTTCAAGGTAAGGGTGGAAAATAAAACATTTTGTAATTTGGCTGAACTATCCCTTTAATGCATCAATTTTAATATTGAGAAACCAACTGAACCATATCAAAGCCTGCATCTTTAATGGTTGAATTGGGTGGCTTGATGAAGGTCATACCTCCTGAATAATAAAATTTCCTCTCAGCCCCTCAAGGCACATTTTGTGTGAGTGAGTAAGTGAGAGAGAGGTTCCCCAGACGCAGCAGCCTGTTAACCAGATCACATGTCTACTCTGGTCTATGTAGGGAAGGCTCTCACAGAGCTCTCAGATGACCTGGCCTCCACAATCACCTGACCTCAACCCAATTGAGATGGTTTGGGATGAGTTGGACCGCAGAGTGAAGGAAAAGCAGCCAACAAGTGCTCAGCATGTGTTATTTCATAGTTTTGATATCTTCACTATTATTCCACAATGTAGAAAATAGTAAAAATAAAGAAAAACCCTTGAATGCGTAGGTGTGTCCAAACTTTTGACTGGAACTGTATGTAAATGTGAATTGTTTTTGCTTTGTCATAATGGGGTATTGTGTGTAGATTGATCAGGAAAAAAAACAATTGTATCCAATTAAGAATAAGGCTAAAGTAACAAAATGTGGAAAAAGTCAAGGGGTCTGAATCATTTCCGAATGCACTGTACATGTACACTCATATGTGCATTAAGGATAATCTCATTAACGTTCCTATGAGAGAGAGAGAGAGAGAGAGAGAGAGAGAGAGAGAGAGAGAGAGAGAGAGAGAGAGAGAGAGAGAGAGAGAGAGAGAGAGAGAGAGAGAGAGAGAGAGAGAGAGAGAGCTGTTGTTTTTTCATGGACTCCATGCACACTCTCTGGACTTTACCCACACACTAACAGACTTGACACACTCACACTCCAACATACACACACACTCTTTAGCACTCTTTCAGACTCTTCAAATACGCTACTGCTACTCTGTTTATTATCTAGCCTGATTGCCTAGTCACTTTTACCCCTACCTACATGTACATATTACCTTAATTACCTCAACTACCCCGTACCCCTGCACAGTGACTCGGTCTCAACTACCTCGTACCCCTTCACATTGACTCGGTCTCAACTACCTCGTACCCCTACATATTGACTCGGTCTCAACTACCTCGTACCCCTAAACAGTGACTCGGTCTTAACTACCTCGTACCCCTACACAGTGACTCGGTCTCAACTACCTCGTACCCCTTCACATTGACTCGGTCTCAACTACCTCGTACCCCTACACAGTGACTCGGTCTCAACTACCTCGTACCCCTACATATTGACTCGGTCTCAACTACCTCGTACCCCTAAACAGTGACTCGGTCTTAACTACCTCGTACCCCTACACAGTGACTCGGTCTCAACTACCTCGTACCCCTGCACAGTGACTCGGTCTCAACTACCTCGTACCCCTTCACATTGACTCGGTCTCAACTACCTCGTACCCCTACACAGTGACTCGGTCTCAACTACCTCGTACCCCTACATATTGACTCGGTCTCAACTACCTCGTACCCCTAAACAGTGACTCGGTCTTAACTACCTCCTACCCCTACACAGTGACTTGGTACCGGTACCCCTTGTACATTATTATTATTATTACTGTTATTTATTGTTACTATTTTCTATTTTTATTTGCTAATTCTCTTACTTTTTACCTCAGCATTGTTGGGAAAGGGCTCGTAAATAAGCATTTCTACAACTGCTGTATTCGGCGCATGTGACAAATAATTTTGTGTGCTGCAAGGAGGGGAAACATGCTGATGAAGTCATCAGGCGTCTCTTTGTGAACCAGGCAGTACAGGCAGGTACCATTACCCAGCAGAGCAGAGCCTGGCTGTCTGTACTGCCCCATGGGGTCAGGGATTGGTGTACCAATCTACGGTCGTGTCCCAAATGGCACCCTATTCCCTATGGACACTGGTCAAAAGTAGTGCACTAAATAGGGAATAGGGTGCTATTTGGGACGCAATCTACTTATAGGAACGGAGAGCACAGCAGAGCGATCTAAATGGTCATGTGTTTTGGTTTTCATGGCAACGGACAAGGTTCCCTACTCTCACCACCTCTTGCTACAGACAGAGTTCCTGGGGTGAGAACGGCTCTTTTTGACCAGTTTGAGAAGGAGGAGAGGATACATACGATACAAGGACAAATCTATATATATCCTGTACATAACAGGCTTATCATAGTGGAAAACAAATAGTTTCTAAGAACAGAATAAACATTGCCTCAGAGCAATGTGTATATTCAAATACGAATATCTGTGTGCTTGTGCAATGGTATGAGTGAGTGACTCAATGCAGTGGTATGAATATTTTCAAACCTCACACATTTACAGTGCCTTCAGAAAGTATTCATACCCCTTGACTTTATTCCACATTTTGTTGTTACAGCCTGAATTCAAAATGGATTAAATATATTATTTTTTTCACACGCAATACCCCATAATGACAAAGTGAAAACATGTTTTTAGAAATGTTAGCAAATGTATTGAAAATGAAATACAGAAAGTATTCACACCCCAGAGTCAATACATTGTTAGGTTCTGAACAAACAGAGTAAAAACTCAAACCAGGTTCATACAATCCACTGGGTGCCTCAGCTGCAAGCACAACATACAAGTCACACAAGCACATATTTATATCTTACGACTTGGGCGGAGTCACCTCCTTGCACGTCTAAGATAAACAATCCTTCTCTGCTTCTAGGCAGGAACTCAAGTCTGTTCCCCTTTACTGGTGTTGTCGTGTCTCTGCCTCCCAGAGGTTTCTTCAACTGTTGACATTTACATTTTAGTCATTTAGCAGACGCTCTTATCCAGAGCGACTTACATACTGGGCCCCCGTGGGAATCGAACCCACAACCCTGGCGTTGCAAACGCCACGCTCTACCAACTGAGCTACCTCCCCTGCCGGCCATTCCCTCCCCTGGACGACGCTGGGCCGATTGTGCGCCGCCCCATGGGTCTCCCGGTCGCGGCCGGCTACAACAGAGCCTGGATTCGAACCAGGATCTCTAGTGGCACAGCTAGCACTGCGACCTTATCTTGAGTTGAGTTCCACATCCCTCCTTGTCCTAGTTCTACAGCAACTGGCCTACCTTATCAGCAACTGGCCTACCTTATCAGCAACTGGCCTACCTTATCAGCAACTGGCCTACCTTATCAGCAACTGGCCTACCTTATCAGCAACTGGCCTACCTTATCAGCAACTGGCCTACCTTATCAGCAACTGGCCTACCTTATCAGCAACTGGCCTACCTTATCAGCAACTGGCCTACCTTATCAGCAACTGAGACTAGACTGTTAGTCTTTGCCTCTTTCCATAGAAATATTAATAGACTAGCTGTCGCCACTGGGGATCCTAATAAAATAAATATATATCGTGTTTGAACAGCTATTAACTTTCTGCACTTCCCCTTATCTCACTCAGTAACTTTCCATACACAAGGTTTGTATTCACCCTTCATTGACCCCTAACATATACATTTCTTATACATGTAAAGTAATCAATAAGTTCTAATATGGTGACATAAGTATATTTCAAGCCAGAATCCAACAACATGTTAGAATCACCTTTGGCAGCGATTACAGCTGTGAGTCTTTGTGGGTAAGTCTCTAAGAGGTTTGCACACCTGGATTGAACAATATTTGCACATTAATCTTTAAAAAATTATTCAAGCTCTGTCAAGTTTGTTGTTGATCATTGCTAGACAGTCTTTTTTTTCCCAAGTCTTGCCATAGATTTTCAAGTCGATTTAACTCAAAACTGTAACCATGCCACTCAGAAACATTCAATGTCATCTTGGTAAGCAACTCCAGTGTATATTTGGCATTGTGTTTTAGGGTATTGTCCTGCTGATAGGTGAATTTGTCTCCCAGTGTGGCCTGGTGAGGTTGGAACCAGGAGCAGAGAAGAGACTAGACGAGGAATCAGTGGTTAAGGATAAACATAATCTGGCCTTAAATGGCCATGTACTCTTATAATCTCCACCCGGCACAGCCAGACGAGGACTAGCCACCCCTCAGAGCCTGGTTCCTCTCCCCTCAGCACAGCCAGAAGAGGACTAGCCACCCCTCAGAGCCTGGTTCCTCTCCCCTCAGCACAGCCAGAAGAGGACTGGCCACCCCTCAGAGCCTGGTTCCTCTCCCCTCAGCACAGCCAGTAGAGGACTGGCCACCCCTCAGAGCCTGGTTCCTCTCCCCTCAGCACAGCCAGAAGGGGACTGGCCACCCCTCAGAGCCTGGTTCCTCTCCCCTCAGCACAGTCAGAAGAGGACTGGCCACCCCTCAGAGCCTGGTTCCTCTCTAGCTTTCTTCCTAGGTTCCTGCCTTTCTAGGGAGTTTTTCCTAGCCACTGTGCTTCCACATCTGCATTGCTTACTGTTTGGGGGTTTTAGGCTGGTGATATTAGGTTTTTTATAGTGTTATGATGTCATGGCATAGTATCATGGGGACCAGGTCAGAGTTACTAGATAATTGGCTAGGGGCCACGGAGTCTACACTCCATTATGTCAAAGGAGATTACTGATGTTGATCTTAGAATGATTGATGGACAGGATATACTGACTTGGGGGTAAAGGGTAATAACATCAAAGGGGAGTGCCCATGGAGGGTTACCAGATGTTCGTGGAGAGGCTTGTAACAGAGTGTATATATAGAGAGAGTGGATCTTTGTTCTGGAGTTAGGAAGATGGCAGAGGCAGGGTCATGTCCCTAGTCTGTTATAACTAACCATGGTACCATATTAAATATATTATATGAACTCCCCATCAAAAGTGACTAAGTACATCCTCACATTCGTAATCACTTGATACCCTAGAAACTCATCATAACAGCTGGGTTTCTGTATAGCACTTTTGTGACATCTGCTGATGTAAAAAGGGCTTTATAAATACATTTCATTGATAGAATGACATAATACTTTACTGAGAAACAGTAACCGAAGGATCGCAGTAACACTGGGAAAAACAACAAACACTAAGTCTTGAAAACTCACGCAGGAGACAACAAAACGCACACGGCAAACAATTCAAGCTTCTGCAAAGAAAACTAGAAAACACACCTCTCTTAACAGGGACATCATAATGAGGAAATAGGACACGCCTGAGTGTGGTTAATGTCTCTAGGACGGTCTCTATCGCCCTGGGAGCGGCTCCAGCCGCGGAGCCAGGGCGACCACCACGTAGTTGGTTGAAGTCCCGAACAAGTCCCGGATCCAGGATATCCCGGGCAGGCACCCCCGCCCACACACACACGTCTGTATAACATCCCACAGTTGACAGTGCATGTCAGAGCAAAAACCAAGCCATGAAGTTGAAGGAATTGTCCGTAGAGCTCCGAGACAGGATTGTGTTCAGGCACAGATCTGGGGAAGGGTACCAAAAAATGTCTGCAGCATTGAAGGTCCCCAAGAACACAGTGGCCTCCATCATTCTTAAATGGAAGAAGTTTGGAACCACCAAGACTCTTCCTAGAGCTGGCCGCCCGGCCAAACTGAGCAATCGGGGGAGAAGGGCCTTGGTCAGGAAGGTGACCAAGAACCCAATGGTTCCTCTGTGGAGATGGGAGAACCTTCCAGAAGGACAACTATCTCTGCAGAACTCCACAAATCAGGCGTTTAGGGTAGAGTGGCCAGACGGAAGCCACTCCTCAGTAAAAGGCACATGACAGCCCGCTTGGAGTTTGCCACAAGGCACCTAAAGACTCTCAGACCATGAGAAACAAGATTATCTGGACTGATGAAACCAAGATTCAACTCTTTGGCCTGAATGCCAAGTGTCACGTCTGGAGGAAACCTGGCACCATCCCTATGGTGAAGCAAGGTGGTGGCAGCATCATGCTGTGGGGATGTTTTTCAGCGGCAGGGACTGGGAGACTAGTCAGGATCGACGCACAGATGAACGGAGCAAAGTACTGAGAGAGCCTTGATGAAAACCTGCTCCAGAGCGCTCAGGACCTCAGACTGGGGCAAAGTTTCACCTTCCAACAGGACAACGACTCTAAGCACACAGCCAAGACAACGCAGGAGTGGCTTAGGGAGAAGTTTCTGAATGTGTTTGAGTGCCTGATATAGAAATTAAAATATATACAGGTTAAAAGTAATGACTAAATGTTCCAACCTTAAATATAGTTGTGAAATGTTCTTGTTTTAAGTATGATTAGTACTTTCTTAGTAGTGACTAATTATTACACTCCGAAACTGTGTGAGATGTGTTAGAATCTACTACCTGGTAATGTGTGAGTGTAGGACCAGTAAAGACTATGACATTGTGTTACTATTTAGCAACGTGAGTAGGAGTTAGACCGGACGGCGAAGAAGAAGGAGAACTGTTAAACATGGTGCAGAATATTGTGAGAACGGCGATAACTGAGGAATGCAGGGAGTAGACTATGATAAGAAAATGTATGTGTGTATGTGTGTGTATGTGTGTATATGTGTGTGTATGTATGTGTGTGTGTGTGTAAACTGATGGTCAGGAGAACAGTCCGCCTACAGAGGGGTGGGATTTCCGTATGACGAGTGCGTATAAAAATATTGTACGACCATTTTGTGGCAGAATTCTCAATGAATAAAGGCCTGACCATGCAGACCGGGACTCTGTCCGTTTCTTGATCCAAAAGCCTTACAACCTTTTGGGAGACGCACAGAGACACTGAAATAGTTTGTTAAATAATTCTCATAACAGCTTGGTCCTTCTGAGCCGGAATCCAATACCTGCCTCTGTCATTCCAGGTAACTCTGAAAACCGTCGACGGGCGAATGATACATTCGTAAATAGAAAGACCTGCCCTTTGACATTAAGGGTTAAGACAGGCCAGGGGACACCTGATTAATGACAGAGACGGTGACGGAATCCAAACCTACATTGAATCTCGGCTGCAAGGGAAAGGTCGGTAGTCTTTATTCATTAATTGGTTAAATTTATTTGAGAACTTGCTAAAATATTGATTGAAGGTTAAACGTCGTAATTTAAAGTAACAAATTGATCAATGCGTAGCCAATTTAATGTGAAATGTTTGGTGGGTCCGTAACGATTCACGGTAATAGGCCATTATCAAAAGAAACTACCCGTTGTTGAAATAGAAGGAACTATTAAAAGTACACCTAAGGGGGTGAACCTGTAGTAGATTATAGAGCAGTAATGTTCAACAAATAATCTGGGTTAAACAAATACAAAAAGTAAAAGAGAGGATATAATTGAGTAAATTTGGACGGTTAAGATCACCAGGAAAGGGAGAACCCATTCTTGTTGTATGTGACTGTCAGGAATTATCAAGATTACATTGTGGGGATAAATTCCTCCGCAGAGTATGAGATAATTCTGGGGGACTAGTCAAGACTACCTATACAGGAAGGTGTGATTCCAATTGTTGTGTGAAACTGTTTTGAATAACTTGTTATATAAAAAAGGTGGCTAACGGATTTTTAACAGTACCAACCATGGGGGGCAAATCCTCACAAGAGGTCCCAGAATTTACTGGGGACGAGAAATACATGGAAATGCGAGACAAACGGAATGTGTATTATGGACCTAATTGGAGAAAAAAAAATGGCTTTAATGGGCGACTTGATATAATTAAATTGGAATCCATTATTAAACAAATGCATGTAAATTGTGGTACTGATCTAAATTAAACAGAAATGAGAGTCATGAAACTAGAGTCCATGATTAAACAAATGCATGTAAATTGTGGTAATGATCTAAAGAAACAGAAAAGAGAGGGCTAGATACAGCCAAGGTGTGGCCCTCTGAGTCTCGAAAGAAAGAGGAGGGTCAGAGAAGGAAAAAGTAAGTAAGGAAGGTCTAAGACAGAACCCACAGCTCCCCCTGTAGAACGGTTTGGATCCAGATTATACCCCTCCTTGGCAGATTAGGCCTGGAGGGAAAATCCAGACAATTAGGAAGTGGTGGTGAGGGGAAGGGTGCCACAGCAGGCTGCCGTTTTGGAGTTTCCACCCCCTTACCAGAACCAAGGGGAAGCTGAGGGAGCACAGAGGAGGGTTGAGGATAAGGCAAAGGAAGATAGTACAGTTGAGGTTCTAACGACATTTTTGGAACAATAGCAGCAACCCAATTGGTCACTGCAGAAATTAGAAAGAGAGAGAGAGAGAGACGGAAAGAGAAGGCTAAGAAAGTAACTAGAGTACTAGGGTACAATAGGGGGGTCAAGGGACCGAAGGGTGGAAGACCCAGACTTGAACCCCACGACAAAAGTCCAGTTAGGAGCTGAGCTCAGGAGGGAGTCAGTATGAGTCAGGAGATGAGAGAGTAGGAGGGGGCCAGTACCCACTGATAGCCTTACCTAATCCATTGGCAGGGAATGAAGGGGGCCCCAGCAACCTTAGATGTATACAGGCCCATGAACACAGAGGGACGTGGCCCGAGCGGTAGAAGGAATGACCCACCCCAAAACAGGAATAGTAAGTTTTGGGCTGCCGTTATAGGGCAGTGGGTTTCAGGGGATGCCCAGAGGGCACTTTTGCCATGGGCCGATCACGGAGAGTATGTTGGGAAAATAACTGAATAGTGTAATAGCCTCAGAGAACATTACCATCGTCATGCAGACTTCTCTAAAGCACATGAATGTAAACAAGAGGATAGTGAGACTGTCAGCCAGTACTTAGAGAGGGTTAAAGATGTGTTTAACGCAAACAGTGGTATACCCGAGCCAGACCAGAGACAGGGGAATGATACGCCCTACCATCAGCAATTAAAAATATAGTGTTCCTCAGTGGAATGAGACCAGAGATAAGCAGGACCATTAAAAATACTTTGATAGGGTGGAGAAAAGCACAGCAACACATATTGAGGTTAAAAGGTTTGCAGTTTACCAAGAGCAGATTGGGAGAGACCTTAAGGGAGTGCCAACTCTCGGGGAGATAGTGAGGCCAGAAACAAAGGGACAGTGTCCTGGAAATCACAGTCTGTTTTGTTTTTTTTCAGTTCTGCTGGGAGTATATTTGATGATGGGGATTTGTGTTGAATGAGAGGCTAGAGACTTCATAAAATAATAATTGGAATAATAATTATATATAAACTTGCTCACCCAAACGTAGACATACGTCATGGGTGAGACATAATTAATATAATATTGTACAAAGCCAATTTAGGGTTTCCATTAAGGAATGTCAATCACTACATTGGATATTAATACTATGGAGATAAATTCAATATATGCTGGTCAACTACGGCATGTGTTTGGTGTTATTTGTAGCCTACTTAGAAAGGACAGTTACCTATATCTGCTGTATTCTAAACAATGACAGATTGGGGGTTTCATAAGAGGTGGCTATAATTTTAGTTGATAACAGAGGTAAATAGATTTGAGAAATGTTGAAAAGTAATGTTAGATGAAAGTCAGCAATAGAGGATAGAGATTGTACAGGGTTTCCTGTGTGAAAAAAAGTAATAGAAATTGGGTGATGAGAAATGTTGAATTGCATTGTTTAAGCAAGAATGGTATTAAATTCATGCTTTCTAGTTATGTGTATGCAAATATGTTATTCGTTTTTGGTGGTGTGTGGATAGAATTTACTAATGCCAGGATTTAGTAAACGAAGCAGAGAGATGTAGTGAGAGCAGTGGAAGGGATACCCCACCCTAAAATGGGGGTACACCAGTTCAGAAGAGATATGGAAGGGCTGACCGCCAGCTTTAAGCTGAATACAGGGGAACTAGAGAGGGCAGTCAGACAGATAGTGTTGAAGGACTGGGCGGCAGTAAGGGGAAACTGGGTTCCCGGAGATGGGAACGCGCCGGTGTTAGAGTGGGAAGAGGGAGGGGCTTATGGAGATAAATTGGCACAACTCTGTGATAATCTGAGAGAATATTATCACAGACATGCTGACTTCTCCAAAGTCCACGAGTGTAAGCAGGGAGACAGTGAGACTATTAGTCAATACCTAGAGAGACTGAGAGATGTGTTCAATGCAAACAGTGGATTTATTAAACAATAGGTTTATCTTTTAATAAATTAATGCAACAGGTTTCAATCAATAGATTACCAGAAGGTGGTTATGGGCTTGTTATTTATAGGTTTAGTGAATTTAATGAAACATGGAGTTATCCGATGTGTTCTGAGGGGGGAGTTTTTTTTGTTTTTTCTTTATTACCCAGGACTGTGGAAATCCCCTACAGTATATGTTAAGGGACAGTAGGAGACAACGTATCAATTTTTTTTTTTTAAATAGATACCTGGAATAAAATATCACTGCTTACTTATATGAAGTAAGGGATTATATTGACAAATGAGTGAAACATGACATTAAGAAGGGTGACAGGAACACTATATGGGGAAACAGACATTTCCTATGTTCTTGATTATATTTTACATTTTGGCCCTTTGGCTTACGCTCTTATCCAGAGCGACTTACAGTTGGTGAGTGGATATAGTGACTGGTGCTGTAGGTGTGGTATATAGTGACTTACAGTTGGTGAGTGTATATATTTTCATACTGTAAAGAAAGGAACAATCCTTCGAGATGATGTCTGGCATAAGGATAAATTATAAAATTTATTAAAGTCACTGTTTTGATATGTGGAAATATTGACACATGGGTAAAACAATGTGTCAATAGGGGGGTAGAGCAGATTAGGAAACACTTTGTGGCCTATGGTATATAACGAATTACAAAATATATATACAGTGGGGAAACGTATGATCTCTGTAATTGCAAATGAAGGTTTCTGTACCAAATATTAAGTTCTGCTTTTCTGATGTATCAAATACTTATGTCATGCAATAAAATGCAAATTAATTACTTAAAAATCATACAATGTGATTTTCTGGATTTTTGTTTTAGATTCCGTCTCTCACAGTTGAAGTGTACCTATGATAAAAATTACAGACCTCTACATGCTTTGTAAGTAGGAAAACCTGCAAAATCGGCAGTGTATCAAATACTTGTTCTCCCCTTATATATATATATATAATTTTTTTTAAAGTGTTTGGAAGACCTTACAGAATGCCACAGTTGGCAGGACCAGAACAGGCAGACATAGAACTAGAGAATACACTAGCAGAACACATGAGAAAATTGTTCGTTAACCGTATGTCTAAGAATTTGTGTCCTACAGGAGAATTAAAGGAGAAGGTGATTCATGGTATAATCCAATCGTTGAGGAAAAGGGATTGAAAGCAGCCACGCTGGGAGGGACCATACCAAGTCCTATTGGTAACTGCCTTCGCTATAAGAATAGCTGAGAGAGCCACTTGGGTCCACGTTACCCACTGCAAAAAGGTAGGCCCACATACCAGCACCGTTGAACACACACAGAGAAGAACTGAACCACTAGGGTTCGGGGGTAAACTCTGTTAACGAAGAAACCCTACCCCGACCTTTCATCACTGTGGGGTGTTTATAGAGGTGTGGGTATGGGGAAGTACCAGGCAGGTGGGTCAGGGACAGGATTGGGATGGCGGTTTTTGGGATTTTGGGGGACTCTGGGCTGCATCATCATGTTAACCATGTTAATCATGTTAATCCAGGTCAACCTAAACAGGGAAATTATGAACAAAATAATACCAAGGCACTGATTCGATCTCGTAGAAATACTGAAACCAAGAAAGACTATTGGGGGAATGATTATTTTAATAGTTAAAGTCAGTTTAGGACAAGATGGGGGATTCAAGATACCATTCGACTTCTCCCATGAAG
The DNA here is from genome assembly GCF_964263955.1 of Coregonus lavaretus. Lineage (NCBI taxonomy): Eukaryota > Metazoa > Chordata > Actinopteri > Salmoniformes > Salmonidae > Coregonus > Coregonus lavaretus. The sequence goes on from NC_139993.1 coordinate 65,533,270, forward strand.
AGATAGGAGGTTTTGGGGGCTTTGGTAAGAAGGGGGCGTGTACAAGAAAGTTAGGTCCTAGAAGGTGTGGTAAATACATTTGCACTGGGGAACGCTCATGTCCTTGGGCAAGGGTGTTTAAACATACCTGGGGAACATACTATGAGAATGGAATGGACGCAGCACACAGATGGGGAATTAAACAAACCCATGATGAAGGGAACTGGTGATAACGATAAAGTCAATTATGCAAGATGACATTACGCAAGGAATTATTGGGTCTGTGTTGATGATGTAGGGGCAAATACATGTCTGAGGCTCATTTTTCAGGAGAGAAATTAATCTTCCACCCCCGAGACAGAACAGCAGGTAGATCTAATGTTATCACCAGAGGTATAAAAAAACTAGTCTAATACCCCTTGGAAGGCCCTCAGAAGGAATCCTAAATAGTACTAAACCACCATGGGTAGAAGATTTCCTCTTGCAGGAAATGAACCAAGGAGAAGTAGAAGGAATTTCAAATGAGAACTTCTGGGTAAGGTGGATGAACTACACAGCTAGGGCGTTGGGTCAAACTAATTGTTATGCCTGTTCAACAGGTAGGCCAACCCTTCTAACTGCACCTATGCCTCGGACCATGTTCTCTTGTGTGATAGATTTGGGATCAAACCAAACCTTACCTAATTGTTCTGATATTAAAATAACCACTCTTAAAAAGGATAATACTAAGGCACCCCAATTCACCATGACCCCCGGAGATTATCAATGTTATAGACACCAAAGTAATGCGAATCACAGATCAAATTGGAGAAGGGTTTACAACAACGTTTTTCTGGTGGGTTACAATTAATAAAAATGACTGGATGAATTACATCTACAAAGGTTCGTTAATTAGACAAGGGATGCAGTGAAGAGAATCTCAGACCAACTATCCGCCACCTCACTCATGACCTGACAGAATAGTTTGGCTCTCGATATGCTTTTAGCAGAGAAGGGCGGATTTACAAGATGGTGGGAGGTCATTGTTGTATGTTTATCCCCAACAATACAGCCCCAGATGGTACAGTAACTAGAGCACTGGCAGGTCTCACTGCATTGAGTAAAGAATGGGCTGAGAACTGGGGGGTGAATACATTAATGACTGGTTGGTTTGATAACATGTTTGGAAAATGGAAAGCTATTATTGCAACTGTTCTGGGTGCAGCTATAGCTTCTATGGGTATGTTTGTTCTTTGTGGATGTTGTCTTATTCCCTGTGTCCGAGGGTTGGTGAGCAAGGCGTTGGAGTGAGCAAGGCGTTGGAGAATGCAGTTTCCCAACAGATGGTGAGATACGGCCCAATCCTGGACTCCGATCTAAGGAATGAAGAATATGACCCGCCAGGCTTGGTGGAGGACGACGACGATTCAGATAGTTTGAGACTGGATGAAACTTTTCTTAGTTCTAATGTGTGAAGGTTGCAGTGAACATTTAATAAATAACTGTGACTGGATGTTTTCCTAGAACTATAAATCTCTAGTTTAAAAGTAATTGTAATGATTTTCTGTCTATTAAAGTGTGGATAATTTAGTCAAAGGGTGGATTGATATAGAAATTAAAATATATACAGGTTAAAAGTTATGACTAAATGTTCCACCCTTAAATATAGTTGTGAAATGTTCTTGTTTTAAGTATGATTAGAACTTCCTTAGTAGTGACTAATTATTACACTCCGAAACTGTGTGAGATGTGTTAGAATCTACTACCTGGTAATGTGTGAGTGTAGGACCAGTAAAGATTATGACATTGTGTTACTATTTAGCAACGTGAGGAGGAGTTAGACCGGACGGCGAAGAAGAAGGAGAACTGTTAAACATGGTGCAGAATATTGTGAGAACGGCGATAACTGAGGAATGCAGGGAGTAGACTATGATAAGAAAAGGTATGTGTGTATGTGTGTGTGTATATGTGTGTATGTACAGTGGGGAAAACAAGTATTTAGTCAGCCACCAATTGTGCAAGTTCTCCCACTTAAAAAGATGAGAGAGGCCTGTAATTTTCATCATAGGTACACGTCAACTATGACAGACAAAATGATGGAAAAAAATCCAGAAAATCACATTGTAGGATTTTTAATGAATTTATTAGCAAATTATGGTGGAAAATAAGTATTTGGTCAATAACAAAAGTTTCTCAATACTTTGTTATATACCCTTTGTTGGCAATGACACAGGTCAAACGTTTTCTGTAAGTCTTCACAAGGTTTTCACACACTGTTGCTGGTATTTTGGCCCATTCCTCCATGCAGATCTCCTCTAGAGCAGTGATGTTTTGGGGCTGTCGCTGGGCAACACGGACTTTCAACTCCTTCCAAAGATTTTCTATGGGGTTGAGATCTGGAGACTGGCTAGGCCACTCCAGGACCTTGAAATGCTTCCTACGAAGCCACTCCTTCGTTGCCCGGGCGGTGTGTTTTGGATCATTGTCATGCTGAAAGACCCAGCCACGTTTCATCTTCAATGCCCTTGCTGATGGAAGAAGGTTTTCACTCAAAATCTCACGATACATGGCCCCATTCATTCTTTCCTTTACACGGATCAGTCGTCCTGGTCCCTTTGCAGAAAAACAGCCCCAAAGCATGATGTTTCCACCCCCATGCTTCACAGTAGGTATGGTGTTCTTTGGATGCAACTCATCATTCTTTGTCCTCCAAACACGACAAGTTGAGTTTTTACCAAAAAGTTATATTTTGGTTTCATCTGACCATATGACATTCTCCCAATCCTCTTCTGGATCATCCAAATGCACTCTAGCAAACTTCAGATGGGCCTGGACATGTACTTGCTTAAGCAGGGGGACACGTCTGGCACTGCAGGATTTGAGTCCCTGGCGGCGTAGTGTGTTACTGATGGTAGGCTTTGTTACTTTGGTCCCAGCTCTCTGCAGGTCATTCACTAGGTCCCCCCGTGTGGTTCTGGGATTTTTGCTCACCGTTCTTGTGATCATTTTGACCCCACGGTGTGAGATCTTGCGTGGAGCCCCAGCTCGAGGGAGATTATCAGTGGTCTTGTATGTCTTCCATTTCCTAATAATTGCTCCCACAGTTGATTTCTTCAAACCAAGCTGCTTACCTATCGCAGATTCAGTCTTCCCAGCCTGGTGCAGGTCTACAATTTTGTTTCTGGTGTCCTTTGACAGCTCTTTGGTCTTGGCCATAGTGGAGTTTGGAGTGTGACTGATTGAGGTTGTGGACAGGTGTCTTTTATACTGATAACAAGTTCAAACAGGTGCCATTAATACAGGTAACGAGTGGAGGACAGAGGAGCCTCTTAAAGAAGAAGTTACAGGTCTGTGAGAGCCAGAAATCTTGCTTGTTTGTAGGTGACCAAATACTTATTTTCCACCATCATTTGCAAATAAATTCATTAAAAATCCTACAATGTGATTTTCTGGATTTTTTTTCCTCAATTTGTCTGTCATAGTTGACGTGTACCTATGATGAAAATTACAGGCCTCTCTCATCTTTTTAAGTGGGAGAACTTGCACAATTGGTGCCTGACTAAATACTTTTTTTCCCCACTGTATGTGTGTGTGTATGTATGTGTGTGTGTGTGTGTGTATGTGTGTGTGTGTGTGAACTGATGGTCAGGAGAGCAGTTTAAAAGTGGAAAACTACAGCCCGCCTACAGAGGGGTGGGATTTCCATATGACTTGTGCATATAAAAATATTGTACGACCATTTTGTGGCAGAATTCTCAATGAATAAAGGCCTGACCATGCAGACCGGGACTCTGTCCGTTTCTTGATCCAAAAGCCTTACAACCTTTTGGGAGACGCACAGAGACAGTGAAATAGTTTGTTAAATAATTATCATAACAGTGCCCCAGCCAGAGCCCGGACTTGAACCCGATCGAACATCTCTGGAGAGACCTGAAAATAGCTGTGCAGCGATGCTCCCAATCCAACCTGACAGAGGTTGAGAGGATATGCAGAGAAGAATGGGAGAAACTCCCCAAATACAGGTGTGCCAAGCTTGTAGTGTCATACCCAAGAAAACTTGAGGCTGTAATCGCTGCCAAAGGTGCTTCAACAAAGTACTGAGTAAAGGGTCTGAATACTTATGTAAATGTGATATTTCAGTTTTTTATTTTTAAAACATTTGCAAAAAAATATACAAACCTGTTTTTGCTTTGTCATTATGGGGTATTACGTGTAGATTGATGAGGGGAAAAAAACAATTTAATATTTTTTTTTATAAGGCTGTAGCGTAACAAAATGTGGAAAAAGTCAAGCTGTCTGCATACTTTCCGAATGCACTGTAATGTATGTGGTGTATAGAGATGAGGTAGTCGTTCAAAAATCATGTTAAACACTATTATTGAGTCCATGAAACGTATTATGTGACTTGGTAAACAAACGTGTACTCCTGAACTTATTTAGGCTTGCCATAACAAAGGGGTTGAATACTTATTGACTCAAGACATTTCAGCTTTTCATTTTGTATTAAGTTGTAAAAATGTCTGAAAACATAATTCCACTTTGACATTATGTGGTATTGTGTGTAGGCCAGTGACACAAAATCTCAATGTAATTAATTTTAAATTCAGGCTGTGACACAACAAAATGTGGAAAAAGTCAAGGGGTGTGAATACTTTCTGAAGGCACTAACATAGCTAACATGTCGAAATGTCAAACCGATCATACTCACAGGGTAATCTGTCACAACCCCTTTGTAAACTTCCAAGAACTCCTCAGCATTGGCTCTGTCCATGTTACAATGTGGGAAGAGAAGGCTGTCATCTGACTGCAACTCAAAGATATACAAAACTAAACAAATAACAAAACTGGTTCAAATCAATGACTTCATTGGTGTTGAAGTGAAACGTGGAAATGCGTGACTCGAGACCCTTTGTGAATGTGGAGTGTGAATACGATACGTGGTGGTTAAAATAGTTCGACTAGGGGAGGCAGTGACCTTAAAAACAGTAAAGGACATGGAGGACATTTTGTCTTAGTGTTTCTGGAGTTTCACCGATTGCTACTCTACATTTCCAAAACTCCCGTCTCTCTGTCTGTTACATAAATACATGCTATTACATACACCAGACCAAATGGTTGAGAAAGGATCATCTTTATTAAGGCTGTGATGCTGCAGGTTCAGTTGAGAACATTCATTATGCATCAGATCAGATCGATGTGGGATTGTGTTCATAGTACCGTTACCATTGACACAATGCTTCAGCATCAGCTCCATACGTAATTAGACTTACAAACCCATCATTGATCCACTGTGTCCTGGCTAGACTAAAGGCCAACGCTGTGCATCACCAGATGAGTGGCTGAATCATAGATATAAAATCCCTAGAATGGGATTTTCCCCCATTCAAATCAATGGGTTCATAATGGACGGACTGGCAGCCATTTCAAAAGTGTACCCATACTAGTAAAGCAGGATTATTTTTCTATGGGCTGGATGCACTGGGCCAGCTCTGTGAAAGCTCACTCATCTCGGCAATGTGGATTGAACAGGACAGCCCAGGGTGGGTCACTCTAGATCTCACTAAAGCAGTACAGAATGCCCTGAGGTCCTAAGGAGTAGAGCTGCAGAGACAAAATGGAGTAGAGCTGCAGAGACTAAATGGAGTAGAGCTGCAGAGACTAAATGGAGTAGAGCTGCAGACACAAAATGGAGTAGAGCTGCAGAGACTAAATGGAGTAGAGCTGCAGAGACAAAATGGAGAGAGCTGCAGAGACAAAATGGAGTAGAGCTGCAGAGACTAAATGGAGTAGAGCTGCAGAGACTAAATGGAGTAGAGCTGCAGACACAAAATGGAGTAGAGCTGCAGAGACTAAATGGAGTAGAGCTGCAGAGACAAAATGGAGTAGAGCTGCAGAGACAAAATGGAGTAGAGCTGCAGAGACTAAATGGAGTAGAGCTGCAGAGACAAAATGGAGTAGAGCTGCAGAGACAAAATGGAGTAGAGCTGCAGAGACTAAATGGAGTAGAGCTGCAGAGACTAAATGGAGTAGAGCTGCAGAGACTAAATGGAGTAGAGCTGAAGAGACTAAATGGAGTAGAGCTGCAGAGACTAAAAGGAGTAGAGCTGCAGAGACTAAATGGAGTAGAGCTGCAGACACAAAATGGAGTAGAGCTGCAGAGACTAAATGGAGTAGAGCTGCAGACACAAAATGGAGTAGAGCTGCAGAGACTAAATGGAGTAGAGCTGCAGAGACTAAATGGAGTAGAGCTGCAGAGACTAAATGGAGTAGAGCTGCAGACACAAAATGGAGTAGAGCTGCAGAGACAAAATGGAGTAGAGCTGCAGAGACTAAATGGAGTAGAGCTGCAGAGACAAAATGGAGTAGAGCTGCAGAGACTAAATGGAGTAGAGCTGCAGAGACAAAATGGAGTAGAGCTGCAGAGACTAAATGGAGTAGAGCTGAAGAGACAAAATGGAGTAGAGCTGCAGAGACTAAATGGAGTAGAGCTGCAGAGACTAAATGGAGTAGAGCTGCAGACACAAAATGGAGTAGAGCTGCAGAGACTAAATGGAGTAGAGCTGCAGAGACAAAATGGAGAGAGCTGCAGAGACAAAATGGAGTAGAGCTGCAGAGACTAAATGGAGTAGAGCTGCAGAGACTAAATGGAGTAGAGCTGCAGACACAAAATGGAGTAGAGCTGCAGAGACTAAATGGAGTAGAGCTGCAGAGACAAAATGGAGTAGAGCTGCAGAGACAAAATGGAGTAGAGCTGCAGAGACTAAATGGAGTAGAGCTGCAGAGACAAAATGGAGTAGAGCTGCAGAGACAAAATGGAGTAGAGCTGCAGAGACTAAATGGAGTAGAGCTGCAGAGACTAAATGGAGTAGAGCTGCAGAGACTAAATGGAGTAGAGCTGCAGAGACTAAATGGAGTAGAGCTGCAGAGACTAAAAGGAGTAGAGCTGCAGAGACTAAATGGAGTAGAGCTGCAGACACAAAATGGAGTAGAGCTGCAGAGACTAAATGGAGTAGAGCTGCAGACACAAAATGGAGTAGAGCTGCAGAGACTAAATGGAGTAGAGCTGCAGAGACTAAATGGAGTAGAGCTGCAGAGACTAAATGGAGTAGAGCTGCAGACACAAAATGGAGTAGAGCTGCAGAGACAAAATGGAGTAGAGCTGCAGAGACTAAATGGAGTAGAGCTGCAGAGACAAAATGGAGTAGAGCTGCAGAGACTAAATGGAGTAGAGCTGCAGAGACTAAATGGAGTAGAGCTGCAGAGACTAAATGGAGTAGAGCTGAAGAGACAAAATGGAGTAGAGCTGCAGAGACTAAATGGAGTAGAGCTGCAGAGACTAAATGGAGTAGAGCTGCAGAGACTAAATGGAGTAGAGCTGCAGAGACTAAAAGGAGTAGAGCTGCAGAGACTAAATGGAGTAGAGCTGCAGAGACAAAATGGAGAGAGCTGCAGACACAAAATGGAGTAGAGCTGCAGAGACAAAATGGAGTAGAGCTGAAGAGACAAAATGGAGTAGAGCTGCAGACACAAAATGGAGTAGAGCTGCAGAGACTAAATGGAGTAGAGCTGCAGAGACAAAATGGGTGCTGAGAGGAGGATGGGAAAGGTCCATGTTGTCCCTCCACTACAATCCATTATCTAAACAGGTTAACACCATCATCATCACCCCTGGTCATGTTGATCCTGGGACTAAACACCTCCCTCTGCAACTGGATCCTGGACTTCCTGACGGGCCGCCCCCAGGTGGTAAGGGTAGGTAACAACACATCTGCCACACTGATCCTCAACACGGGGGCCCCTCAGGGGTGCGTGCTCAGTCCCCTCCTGTACTCCCTGTTCACCCATGACTGCATGGCCAGGCACGACTCCAACACCATCATTAAGTTTGCCGACGACACAACAGTGGTAGGCCTGATCACCGACAACGATGAGACAGCCTATAGGGAGGAGGTCAGAGACCTGGCCGTGTGGTGCCAGGATAACAACCTCTCCCTCAACGTGACCAAGACAAAGGAGATGATTGTGGACTACAGGAAAAAAAAGAGGACTGAGCACGCCCCCATTCTCATCGACGGGGCTGTAGTGGAACAGGTTGAGAGCTTCAAGTTCCTTGGTGTCCACATCACTAACGAACTATCATGGTCCAAACACACCAAGACAGTCGTGAAGAGGGCACGACAAAGCCTATTCCCCCTCAGGAGACTGAAAAGATTTGGCATGGGTCCTCAGATCCTCAAAAAGTTCTATAGCTGCACCATCGAGAGCATCCTGACTGGTTGCATCACCGTCTGGTATGGCAACTGCTTGGCCTCCGACCGCAAGGCACTACAGAGGGTAGTGCGTACGGCCCAGTACATCACTGGGGCCAAGTTTCCTGCCATCCAGGACCTCTATACCAGGCGGTGTCAGAGGAAGGCCCTCAAAATTGTCAAAGACTCCAGCCACCCTAGTCATAGACTGTTCTCTCTGCTACCGCACGGCAAGCGGTACCGGAGTGCCAAGTCTAGGTCCAAAAGACTTCTCAACAGCTTCTACCCCCAAGCCATAAGACTCCTGAACAGCTAATCATGGATACCCAGACTATTTGCACTGCCCCCCCACCCCATCTTTTTACGCTGCTGCTACTCTGTTAATTATTTATGCATAGTCACTTTAACTCTACCCACATGTACATATTACTTCAACTACCTCAACTAGCCGGTGCCCCCGCACATTGACTCTGCACCGGTACCCCCCTGTATATATAGCCTCCCTACTGTTATTTTATTTTACTTCTGCTCTTTTTTTTTCTTAACACTTTTTTGTTGTTGTTTTATTTTACTTTTTTATTAAAAAATAAATGCACTGTTGGTTAAGGGCTGTAAGTAAGCATTTCACTGTAATGTCTGCACCTGTTGTATGTGGCCAATAAAATTTTATTTTATTTTATTTGATGTTGTCCACTACAATCCATTATCTAAACAGGTTAACACCATCATCATCACCCGTGGGTCCCAGTGGCATGGCACAGATTTTACAGCTATGATGACTGACTATGTAGGCTACTTACCATCTGCAGGGCTGAGATCTCAAAACCTGCTGCTGAGATGGAGTTGAGGATCTTTCCTGTCAGGGCTGTGGGGAGGGAGGGAGGATCTTTCCTGTCAGGGCTGTGGGGAGGGAGGGAGGATCTTTCCTGTCATGGCTGTGGGGAGGGAGGGAGGATCTTTCCTGTCATGGGTGTGGGGAGGGAGGGAGGATCTTTCCTGTCATGGGTGTGGGGAGGGAGGTTGGGGGTGAGGGAGAGAGATATTCATGACAGGCTCAGCATGTATAACAGAGATAAGCGTGGATGTGTTCAGGTATACACTACAGTCAGACTAACAGAGATAAGCGTGGATGTGTTCAGGTATACTCTACAGTCAGACTAACAGAGATAAGCGTGGATGTGTTCAGATATACTCTACAGTCAGACTAACAGAGATAAGCGTGGATGTGTTCAGGTATACTCTACAGTCAGACTAACAGAGATAAGTGTGGATGTGTTCAGGTATACTCTACAGTCAGACTAACAGAGATAAGCGTGGATGTGTTCAGGTATACTCTACAGTCAGACTAACAGAGATAAGCGTGGATGTGTTCAGGTATACTCTACAGTCAGACTAACAGAGATAAGCGTGGATGTGTTCAGGTATACTCTACAGTCAGACTAACAGAGATAAGCGTGGATGTGTTCAGGTATACTCTACAGTCAGACTAACAGAGATAAGTGTGGATGTGTTCAGGTATACTCTACAGTCAGACTAACAGAGATAAGCGTGGATGTGTTCATGTATACTCTACAGTCAGACTAACAGAGATAAGTGTGGATGTGTTCAGGTATACTCTACAGTCAGACTAACAGAGATAAGCGTGGATGTGTTCAGGTATACTCTACAGTCAGACTAACAGAGATAAGCGTGGATGTGTTCAGGTATACTCTACAGTCAGACTAACAGAGATAAGCGTGGATGTGTTCAGGTATACTCTACAGTCAGACTAACAGAGATAAGCGTGGATGTGTTCAGGTATACTCTACAGTCAGACTAACAGAGATAAGCGTGGATGTGTTCAGGTATACTCTACAGTCAGACTAACAGAGATAAGCGTGGATGTGTTCAGGTATACTCTACAGTCAGACTAACAGAGATAAGTGTGGATGTGTTCAGGTATACTCTACAGTCAGACTAACAGAGATAAGCGTGGATGTGTTCAGGTATACTCTACAGTCAGACTAACAGAGATAAGCGTGGATGTGTTCAGGTATACTCTACAGTCAGACTAACAGAGATAAGCGTGGATGTGTTCAGGTATACTCTACAGTCAGAGAGTGGACCGAGCCTGCGTCCCAAATGGCACCCTTTTCTATTTATAGTTCACTACATTTTTCCTTGGCCCATAGGGCTCTGGTGTCAAGGGGTGCTGAAGGTGGGTGTGGTGCATGAATCAAGCGCAGGACGCAGAAGCTCAGTCCAAAAGACTTTAGTGCAATAATCACGTAGCAAATAAGCACAATATGCCCGAAGGCGAAATAACGGCGCACACAGGCGTCAAACAAACGGCGCACTAACATGTGCGAAAACCCTCTCCAAAACATTGGAGGGAAGTACGTAGCTCCAACACGAAAACAGAAGAGCAATCACACACAAAGACAAACACAACCAACGAGAACTAAATAGGACACTAACAAGGACTAACAAGACACAGGTGTATAACATAAAGACAAAACCAAACGAACATGAAACATCGATCGGTGGCAGCTAGTACTCCGGGGACGACGACCGCCGAAGCCTGCCCGAACCAGGAGGAGGAGCAGCCTCGGCCGAAACCGTGACAGTACCCCCCCCTTGACGCGCGGCTCCAGCCGTGCGCCGACCCCGGCCTCGGGGACGACCAGGAGGACGCGGAGCAGGGCGCGCGGGATGGTCCCGGTGGAACTCCGACAGGAGAGATGGGTCTAGGATGTCCCTCCGCGGCACCCAGCACCGCTCCTCCGGGCCGTACCCCTCCCACTCCACGAGATACTGGAGACCCCCCATCCGGCGTCTGGAGTCCAAGATGGACCGAACGGTGTACGCCGGAGCCCCCTCGATGTCCAGTGGGGGCGGAGGAGTCTCTCCTATCTCATTGTCCTGGAGTGGACCAGCTACAACCGGCCTGAGAAGAGACACATGGAACGAGGGGTTAATATTCTTATACTCAACAGGTAGATGTAACCTATAACACACCTCGTTCAATCTTCTCAGGACTTTAAAGGGCCCCACAAACCGCCGACCCAGCTTCCGGCAGGGCAGGCGGAGGGGTAGGTTTCTGGTAGAGAGCCAGACTCGATCTCCGGGTGCGTACACCGGCCCCTCACTGCGGTGGAGATCGGCGCTCGCCTTGTGACGAAGGACGGCCCGCTGCAGGTGGACGTGGGCAGCGTTCCACGTCTCTTCCGAGCGCCTCATCCAATCATCCACCGCAGGGGCCTCGATCTGGCTCTGCTGCCACGGTGCCAGAACCGGCTGGTAACCTAACACACATTGGAAGGGGGTTAGGTTGGTAGAGGAGTGGCGGAGAGAGTTCTGGGCCATCTCGGCCCAGGGAATGTACCGTGCCCACTCCTCAGGCCGGTCCTGGCAATACGACCTCAGAAACCTACCCACATCCTGGTTGACACGTTCTACCTGCCCGTTACTCTCCGGGTGGTACCCTGAGGTAAGGCTCACCGAGACCCCCAAACGCTCCATGAATGCTCTCCAAACACAGGAGGTAAACTGGGGGCCTCGATCAGACACTATATCCTCGGGTACCCCGTAATGCCGGAAGACGTGGGTAAATAGGGCCTCAGCGGTCTGTAGGGCAGTAGGAAGACCCGACATAGGGAGAAGACGACAGGCCTTAGAGAACCGGTCCACAACGACCAGGATGGTGGTATTCCCCTGAGAGAGGGGAAGGTCTGTCACAAAATCCACCGAGAGGTGTGACCATGGTCGTTGTGGAACGGGCAGGGGTTGTAACTTACCCCTGGGCAGATGTCGGGGCGCCTTACACTGGGCGCACACCAAGCAGGAGGAGACATAAACCCTCACATCCCTAGCCAAAGTAGGCCAGCAGTATTTAGTGCTAAGGCAATGCACTGTCGGGCCAATACCCGGATGTCCAGAGGAGGGTGACGTGTGAGCCCAGTAAATGAGTCGATCCCGAATCTCGAGCGGAACGTACTTCCGACCCTCAGGACACTGTGGAGGGCTGGGGTCGGTACGCAACGCTCGCTCGATTTCGGCATCGACCTCCCACACCACCGGTGCCACAAGGCAAGACTCCGGTAGTATGGGAGTAGGCTCGACGGACCTCTCCTCCGTGTCATACCGCCGGGACAGTGCATCTGCCTTACCATTCTGGGACCCAGGGATGTACGTGATTTTAAATACGAACCTGGTGAGAAACATACTCCATCGAGCCTGGCGAGGGTTCAGTCTCCTCGCTGCCCGGATGTACTCCAGGTTCCGATGGTCAGTCAAAATGAGGAAAGGGTGTTGAGCCCCCTCAAGCCAATGCCTCCACACCTTAAGGGCTTGAACTACAGCTAACAGCTCCCTGTCCCCAACGTCATAGTTACGCTCCGCCGGGCTGAGCTTTTTTGAGTAAAAAGCACAGGGGCGGAGTTTAGGTGGCGAGCCGGACCGTTGAGAGAGAACGGCCCCTATACCTGCCTCAGACGCGTCCACCTCAACCTGAAAGGGTAATGCGGGATCCGGATGCGCCAGCACCGGAGCCGACGTAAACAGGTCCTTCAGTCTCCCAAAGGCCCTGTCCGCATCAGCTGACCACTGCAGGCACACCGGACCCCCTTTCAGAAGGGACGTGATGGGAGCTGCCACCTGTCCAAAACCCCGGATAAACCTCCGTTAGTAATTCGCAAAGCCCAAGAACTGCTGCACCTCTTTTACAGTGGTTGGGGTTTGCCAATTACGCACAGCGGACACACGATCCACCTCCATTCTCACCCCTGACGCGGACAACCGATAACCCAAAAAGGAGACCGACTCCTGGAAAAACAGACATTTCTCTGCCTTGACATATAGGTTGTGCTCCAACAGCCTCCTCAATACACGACGCACCAGGGTTACATGTTCGGCTCGGGTAGACGAGTACACCAGAATATCATCAATGTACACGACCACCCCTTGTCCCTGCATATCCCGGAAAATGTCATCTACGAAGGATTGGAAAACTGATGGAGCATTCATCAACCCATATGGCATGACAAGATACTCGAAATGACCTGACGTGGTACTAAACGCTGTCTTCCATTCGTCGCCCTCCCTAATGCGCACCAAGTTATACGCGCTCCTGAGATCCAGTTTTGTGAAAAACCGCGCTCCATGCAATGACTCCGTCATGGTCGCAATCAGAGGGAGTGGATAACTGTATTTCACAGTAATCTGATTGAGACCACGGTAATCAATGCACGGGTGCAACCCTCCATCTTTCTTTTTCACAAAAAAGAAGCTTGAGGAGGCGGGAGAAGTGGAGGGCCGAATGTATCCCTGTCTCAAAGATTCGGCTATGTAAGTTTCCATAGCTTTTCTCTCCTCTTGAGACAAAGGATACACATGGCTCCGTGGGAGCGCTGCTCCTGCCTGGAGATCAATCGCACAATCCCCCTGTCTATGAGGAGGCAACTGCGTCGCCCTAGTCTTGCTAAACACGAGAGCTAAATCCCCATATTCAGGTGGAATGTGCAGTGCGGGCACTTGGTTTGGACTCTCCACCGAAGTCGCCCCCACGGAAACACCCAGACATCGCCCCTCGCACTGAGCAGACCACCCATCGAGAGCCCTCTGTTGCCACGAAATAGCAGGGTTATGGGTGCTTAACCAGGGAATTCCCAGCACCACTGGGTACGCAGGAGAGTCGATCAGATACAGCTGTATAGTCTCTTCATGACCCCCCTGCGCACACATCCTAAGTGGCGCTGTGATCTCCCTAATCAACCCCGACCCCAACGGGCGGCTATCTAAGGCATGAACGGGAAAAGGTTTGTCAACAGGTAGGAGAGGGATCCCTAAATCTACACAAAACTTCCGATCAACAAAATTCCCAGCTGCGCCTGAATCTACTAGCGCCTTATGCTGGGAATGAGGTGCAACCTGTGGAAAACAAACAGGTATACAAAAGTGCGCAACAGAAAGCTCTGGGTAAGTGGGACGTCTACTCACCTGGGAGGCCCCCCCAGTGCGTGGCCTGTTGTCTTCTCCCCCGGAGAACCCTCCCCAGCACCTGGCCGCAGTGTGCCCTCCACGACCGCACTTGGTGCAGGAGACAGGCCCCCTCGGGCTCCTCCTCCTCCTTTCTCTAGCGCCGGCACCCCCGAGCTCCATAGGGCTCGGCTCAGAGGTGCCGGAGGGCGGAATGGACGGACCCCCCTCGGGATGTCCACGGGTGGCCAGCAGGGTGTCCAGACGGATGGACATATCGACCAACTGGTTGAAGGTAAGATGGGTATCCCTGCAGGCCAACTCACGTTGAACGTCCTCCCGTAGGCTACATCGAAAATGGTCGATGAGGGCCCGTTCATTCCACCCTGCGTCCGCCGCTAGAGTCCGGAACTCTAGAGCAAACGCCTGTGCGCTCCTCCTCCCCTGTCTCAAGTGGACTAGACGCTCCCCCGCCACTTTGCGCTCAGGCGGATGGTCGAACACGGCCTTGAAGCGACGGGAGAACTCGGCGTAGGAGATGGTGTTGGCGTCCATCTTCCTCCACTCGGCGTTAGCCCACTCCAACGCCTTGCCCGTGAGACAGGAGATGAGGGCGGAAACGCTCTCGTGTCCCGAGGGCACCGGGTGTACAGTGGCCAGGTAGAGCTCCACCTGCAGGAGGAACCCCTGACACCCGGCAGCTGTTCCGTCATACGCCCTCGGGAGCGAGAGCCGAATCCCCCTGGGTTCCGGACCTGGGACTGGTGGACCGGCCGATGGGGTTGGCAGGGTAGGTGGAGGCGTGGGTACCCCGCTGGCCTCCCATCGGTGCAAGGTGTTGATGACGTCCTGTAGAGCGGTCCCCAGTTGTCGTATCTGGTCATCTTGGCCGCGGACATGCTCCTCGAGCGACTCAGGCGTAACTGCAGATCCTGCTGATTCCATTCTGGTGTGTGATTCTGTCAAGGGGTGCTGAAGGTGGGTGTGGTGCATGAATCAAGCGCAGGACGCAGAAGCTCAGTCCAAAAGACTTTAGTGCAATAATCACGTAGCAAATAAGCACAATACGCCCGAAGGCGAAATAACGGCGCACACAGGCGTCAAACAAACGGCGCACTAACATGTGCGAAAACCCTCTCCAAAACATTGGAAGGAAGTACGTAGCTCCAACACGAAAACAGAAGAGCAATCACACACAAAGACAAACACAACCAACGAGAACTAAATAGGACACTAACGAGGACTAACAAGACACAGGTGTACAACATAAAGACAAAACCAAACGAACATGAAACATCGATCGGTGGCAGCTAGTACTCCGGGGACGACGACCGCCGAAGCCTGCCCGAACCAGGAGGAGGAGCAGCCTCGGCCGAAACCGTGACATCTGGTCAAAAGTAGTACACTATATAGGGAATAGGGTGTCATTTGGCACGCAAACTGACAGTATGCTATGGACAGACCCTCACTATTACCCAGGATAGCTCCAGTTATCAGACACCCTCCACAGACTGGCCCCCAGACTGGCCCACAGACTGGCCCCCAGACTGGCCCACAGACTGGCCCACAGACTGGCCCACAGACTGGCCCACAGACTGGCCCCCAGACTGGCCCCCAGACTGGCCCACAGACTGGCCCACAGACTGGCCCCCAGACTGGCCCACATACTAGCCCCCAGACTGGCCCACAGACTGGCCCACAGACTGGCCCCCAGACTGGTCCACAGACTAGCCCACAGACTGGCCCACAGACTGGCATCCAGACTGGCCCACAGACTGCCCCCAGTCCGGCCCCCAGTTGAGCTCATCCCTGTTCTCAAGTCAGCTTACTTCATCGCCCATCCATCCACTCTCTTTATAATGAAGGTGATCCAATCTAATGAGACTCCGATCTTCATGCAAAGAGAAGACAAAAGGCTGGACATTGGAGAGCCCAGGACAAGGTACTATTATGGAGTTGCAGGCAGCAAGATGAACCCTTGACAGTGCTGCTAGCTCCTACAGAATGGAGACTATGGAGATTCTGCAAAAAACTAATTAATAATTACATCAAACATGCTCTCTCGCTGCACCAGAGAAATATGTATTTTTACTACCCAGGAAGAACTGGTTATTGCTTGAAGTTCATGACACAGTAGCAATTATCCTTATCACAGAGACCTTGATCTGCATCACCATGGTGATAACACACCCAGTCCCAACCTGTACTGTCAGAAGTGGACAAAGTCCAATGAGATTACACTTCCCAATTACTGTACTGGAAGACCGTGGTTGCGTCCAAAATGGCACCGTATTCACCATAGGGCTCTGATCAAAAGTAGCACACTATATAGGGAATAGGGTGTCATTGCGGATATAGCCAGTGTTCCTGTCCAGAGTGCCAAGGTTAAACTCTGAGACGGTGAGAGAAGAGGACAAATACAACACTGGAGAAGAGCGACACCACAGACACCTCACAGGAAGCTCTCAGAATGACTCAAATGGAATGCTTGTTCTCAATGACATGCACTGATGCTATTTCTTTATACATTTTGGATATAGGAGATTCAGCAATTAATTTTGCCTCTTAATATCTAATCTAAGGATTTGAAGACAACACATAATTCACTCATCTAAATAACAGCAGCATGTGCAATGGCATTTTCGGAATACGATTTCTTCATAATCCTATATGCATAATCCATAATCATAGGTTGTTTGGTGTTACAACGTATTACTAACAACTTGAAAAGAAACAGCAATTGCTGAGCACACCGTGACAACAGACAGGTGCCATTTCAAAAGCTATTTCTCTGTTCCCTTGGCGGCAATAGATCACTACACATGGCTAGCAGTTTGGTCATGCCTGGGTTATCAGTGTAATAACGGGGCGGCAGGTAGCTTAGCGGTTAAGAGCGTTGTGCCAGTAACCGAAAGGTCACTGGTTCTAATCCCTGAGCCGACTAGGTGAAAAATCTGCCGATGTGCCCTTGAGCAAGGCACTTAACCCTAATTGCTCCTGTAAGTCTGCTAAATGACTTAAAGGTATTACAATGCTCTCTCTCCCCAAGCAGCAGCACCTCTCAGCCTGCTTGCCTCCAACAGGCCCCAGCCCCGTCTCCTCCCTCCCGGTCATCACTAGTTAACACAGCCACAAAGTCAGAAGACCCGCCTACCCGACCAATCAGATGGGAGGGAGTGTATTCCGGTTCGCAGGAAATGCCTCGTATTCTAAATGGCATATCTCTAAGTTATGAAATTGTAACTTATTTATTGCCTTACCTCCATAATTTACTACATTCGCACACACTGTATATATATTTTCTGTTGTATTTTTGACTTTATGTTTGGTTTACCCCATATGTAACTCTGTGTTGTTGTTTTTATCGCACTGCTTTGCTTTATCTTGGCCAGGTCGCAGTTGTAAATGAGAACTTGTTCTCAACTGGCTTACCTGGTTAAATAAAGGTAAAAATAAATTTAAAATAAATATAAGAAAAATCTAAATGACATATCTCCACTTCAATGCCTCATTCTAAATGACATATCTCCACTTCAATGCCTCATTCTAAATGACATATATCCACTTCAATGACTCATTCTAAATGACATATCTCCACTTCAATGCCTCATTCTAAATGACATATCTCCACTTCAATGCCTCATTCTAAATGACATATCTCCACTTCAATGCCTCATTCTAAATGACATATCTCCACTTCAATGACTCATTCTAAATGACATATCTCCACTTCAATGCCTCATATTCTAAATGACATATCTCCACTTCAATGACTCATTCTAAATGACATATCTCCACTTCAATGCCTCATTCTAAATGACATATCTCCACTTCAATGCCTCATTCTAAATGACATATCTCCACTTCAATGCCTCATTCTAAATGACATATCTCCACTTCAATGCCTCATTCTAAATAACATATCTCCACTTCAATGCCTCATTCTAAATGACATATCTCCACTTCAATGCCTCATTCTAAATGACATATCTCCACTTCAATGCCTCATTCTAAATGACATATCTCCACTTCAATGCCTCATTCTAAATGACATATCTCCACTTCAATGCCTCATTCTAAATGACATATCTCCACTTCAATGCCTCATTCTAAATGACATATCTCCACTTCAATGCCTCATTCTAAATGACATATCTCCAGTTCAATGCCTCATTCTAAATGACATATCTCCAGTTCAATGCCTCATTCTAAATGACATATCTCCAGTTCAATGCCTCATTCTAAATGACATATCTCCAGTTCAATGCCTCATTCTAAATGACATATCTCCACTTCAATGCCTCATTCTAAATGACATATCTCCACTTCAATGCCTCATTCTAAATGACATATCTCCACTTCAATGCCTCATTCTAAATGACATATCTCCACTTCAATGCCTCATTCTAAATGACATATCTCCACTTCAATGCCTCATTCTAAATGACATATCTCCACTTCAATGCCTCATTCTAAATGACATATCTCCACTTCAATGCCTCATTCTAAATGACATATATCCAGTTCAATGCCTCATTCTAAATGACATATCTCCAGTTCAATGCCTCATTCTAAATGACATATCTCCAGTTCAATGCCTCATTCTAAATGACATATCTCCACTTCAATGCCTCATTCTAAATGACATATCTCCAGTTCAATGCCTCATTCTAAATGACATATCTCCAGTTCAATGCCTCATTCTAAATGACATATCTCCACTTCAATGCCTCATTCTAAATGACATATCTCCACTTCAATGCCTCATTCTAAATGACATATCTCCACTTCAATGCCTCATTCTAAATGACATATCTCCACTTCAATGCCTCATTCTAAATGACATATCTCCAGTTCAATGCCTCATTCTAAATGGCATATCTCCACTTCAATGCCTCATTCTAAATGACATATCTCCAGTTCAATGCCTCATTCTAAATGGCATATCTCCAGTTCAATGCCTCATTCTAAATGGCATATCTCCACTTCAATGCCTCATTCTAAATGACATATCTCCACTTCAATGCCTCATTCTAAATGACATATCTCCACATCAATGCCTCATTCTAAATGACATATCTCCACTTCAATGCCTCATTCTAAATGACATATCTCCACTTCAATGCCTCATTCTAAATGACATATCTCCACTTCAATGCCTCATTCTAAATGACATATCTCCAGTTCAATGCCTCTTTCTAAATGGCATATCTCCACTTCAATGCCTCATTCTAAATGGCATATCTCCAGTTCAATGCCTCATTCTAAATGACATATCTCCAGTTCAATGCCTCATTCTAAATGGCATATCTCCACTTCAATGCCTCATTCTAAATGACATATCTCCAGTTCAATGCCTCATTCTAAATGGCATATCTCCAGTTCAATGCCTCATTCTAAATGGCATATCTCCACTTCAATGCCTCATTCTAAATGACATATCTCCACTTCAATGCCTCATTCTAAATGACATATCTCCACTTCAATGCCTCATTCTAAATGACATATCTCCACTTCAATGCCTCATTCTAAATGACATATCTCCAGTTCAATGCCTCATTCTAAATGACATATCTCCACTTCAATGCCTCATTCTAAATGACATATCTCCACTTCAATGCCTCATTCTAAATGACATATATCCAGTTCAATGCCTCATTCTAAATGACATATCTCCAGTTCAATGCCTCATTCTAAATGACATATCTCCACTTCAATGCCTCATTCTAAATGACATATCTCCACTTCAATGCCTCATTCTAAATGACATATCTCCAGTTCAATGCCTCATTCTAAATGACATATCTCCACTTCAATGCCTCATTCTAAATGACATATCTCCACTTCAATGCCTCATTCTAAATGACATATATCCAGTTCAATGCCTCATTCTAAATGACATATCTCCAGTTCAATGCCTCATTCTAAATGACATATCTCCAGTTCAATGCCTCATTCTAAATGACATATCTCCAGTTCAATGCCTCATTCTAAATGACATATCTCCAGTTCAATGCCTCATTCTAAATGACATATCTCCACTTCAATGCCTCATTCTAAATGACATATCTCCACTTCAATGCCTCATTCTAAATGACATATCTCCACTTCAATGCCTCATTCTAAATGACATATCTCCACTTCAATGCCTCATTCTAAATGACATATCTCCAGTTCAATGCCTCATTCTAAATGGCATATCTCCACTTCAATGCCTCATTCTAAATGACATATCTCCAGTTCAATGCCTCATTCTAAATGGCATATCTCCAGTTCAATGCCTCATTCTAAATGGCATATCTCCACTTCAATGCCTCATTCTAAATGACATATCTCCACTTCAATGCCTCATTCTAAATGGCATATCTCCACTTCAATGCCTCATTCTAAATGACATATCTCCACTTCAATGCCTCATTCTAAATGACATATCTCCACTTCAATGCCTCATTCTAAATGACATATCTCCACTTCAATGCCTCATTCTAAATGACATATCTCCACTTCAATGCCTCATTCTAAATGACATATCTCCAGTTCAATGCCTCTTTCTAAATGGCATATCTCCACTTCAATGCCTCATTCTAAATGGCATATCTCCAGTTCAATGCCTCATTCTAAATGACATATCTCCAGTTCAATGCCTCATTCTAAATGGCATATCTCCACTTCAATGCCTCATTCTAAATGACATATCTCCAGTTCAATGCCTCATTCTAAATGGCATATCTCCAGTTCAATGCCTCATTCTAAATGGCATATCTCCACTTCAATGCCTCATTCTAAATGACATATCTCCACTTCAATGCCTCATTCTAAATGACATATCTCCACTTCAATGCCTCATTCTAAATGACATATCTCCACTTCAATGCCTCATTCTAAATGACATATCTCCAGTTCAATGCCTCATTCTAAATGACATATCTCCAGTTCAATGCCTCATTCTAAATGACATATCTCCAGTTCAATGCCTCATTCTAAATGACATATCTCAAGTTCAATGCCTCATTCTAAATGACATATCTCCAGTTCAATGCCTCATTCTAAATGACATATCTCCACTTCAATGCCTCATTCTAAATGACATATCTCCAGTTCAATGCCTCATTCTAAATGGCATATCTCCAGTTCAATGCCTCATTCTAAATGACATATCTCCACTTCAATGCCTCATTCTAAATGACATATCTCCACTTCAATGCCTCATTCTAAATGACATATCTCCACTTCAATGCCTCATTCTAAATGACATATCTCCACTTCAATGCCTCATTCTAAATGACATATCTCCAGTTCAATGCCTCATTCTAAATGACATATCTCCACTTCAATGCCTCATTCTAAATGACATATCTCCACTTCAATGCCTCATTCTAAATGACATATATCCAGTTCAATGCCTCATTCTAAATGACATATCTCCAGTTCAATGCCTCATTCTAAATGACATATCTCCAGTTCAATGCATCTTTCTAAATGACATATCTCAAGTTCAATGCCTCATTCTAAATGACATATCTCCAGTTCAATGCCTCATTCTAAATGACATATCTCCACTTCAATGCCTCATTCTAAATGACATATCTCCACTTCAATGCCTCATTCTAAATGACATATCTCCACTTCAATGCCTCATTCTAAATGACATATCTCCACTTCAATGCCTCATTCTAAATGACATATCTCCACTTCAATGCCTCATTCTAAATGACATATATCCAGTTCAATGCCTCATTCTAAATGGCATATCTCCACTTCAATGCCTCATTCTAAATGACATATCTCCAGTTCAATGCCTCATTCTAAATGGCATATCTCCAGTTCAATGCCTCATTCTAAATGGCATATCTCCAGTTCAATGCCTCATTCTAAATTACATATCTCCAGTTCAATGCCTCATTCTAAATGGCATATCTCCACTTCAATGCCTCATTCTAAATGACATATCTCCAGTTCAATGCCTCATTCTAAATGGCATATCTCCAGTTCAATGCCTCATTCTAAATGGCATATCTCCACTTCAATGCCTCATTCTAAATGACATATCTCCACTTCAATGCCTCATTCTAAATGACATATCTCCACTTCAATGCCTCATTCTAAATGACATATCTCCACTTCAATGCCTCATTCTAAATGACATATCTCCACTTCAATGCCTCATTCTAAATGACATATCTCCACTTCAATGCCTCATTCTAAATGGCATATCTCCACTTCAATGCCTCATTCTAAATGACATATCTCCAGTTCAATGCCTCATTCTAAATGGCATATCTCCAGTTCAATGCCTCATTCTAAATGGCATATCTCCACTTCAATGCCTCATTCTAAATGACATATCTCCACTTCAATGCCTCATTCTAAATGACATATCTCCACTTCAATGCCTCATTCTAAATGACATATCTCCACTTCAATGCCTCATTCTAAATGACATATCTCCACTTCAATGCCTCATTCTAAATGACATATCTCCACTTCAATGCCTCATTCTAAATGACATATCTCCACTTCAATGCCTCATTCTAAATGACATATCTCCACTTCAATGCCTCATTCTAAATGACATATCTCCACTTCAATGCCTCATTCTAAATGACATATCTCCACTTCAATGCCTCATTCTAAATGACATATCTCCAGTTCAATGCCTCTTTCTAAATGGCATATCTCCACTTCAATGCCTCATTCTAAATGGCATATCTCCAGTTCAATGCCTCATTCTAAATGACATATCTCCAGTTCAATGCCTCATTCTAAATGGCATATCTCCACTTCAATGCCTCATTCTAAATGACATATCTCCAGTTCAATGCCTCATTCTAAATGGCATATCTCCAGTTCAATGCCTCATTCTAAATGGCATATCTCCACTTCAATGCCTCATTCTAAATGACATATCTCCACTTCAATGCCTCATTCTAAATGACATATCTCCACTTCAATGCCTCATTCTAAATTACATATCTCCACTTCAATGCCTCATTCTAAATGACATATCTCCAGTTCAATGCCTCATTCTAAATGACATATCTCCACTTCAATGCCTCATTCTAAATGACATATCTCCACTTCAATGCCTCATTCTAAATGACATATATCCAGTTCAATGCCTCATTCTAAATGACATATCTCCAGTTCAATGCCTCATTCTAAATGACATATCTCCACTTCAATGCCTCATTCTAAATGACATATCTCCACTTCAATGCCTCATTCTAAATGACATATCTCCAGTTCAATGCCTCATTCTAAATGACATATCTCCACTTCAATGCCTCATTCTAAATGACATATCTCCACTTCAATGCCTCATTCTAAATGACATATATCCAGTTCAATGCCTCATTCTAAATGACATATCTCCAGTTCAATGCCTCATTCTAAATGACATATCTCCAGTTCAATGCCTCATTCTAAATGACATATCTCCAGTTCAATGCCTCATTCTAAATGACATATCTCCAGTTCAATGCCTCATTCTAAATGACATATCTCCAGTTCAATGCCTCATTCTAAATGACATATCTCCACTTCAATGCCTCATTCTAAATGACATATCTCCACTTCAATGCCTCATTCTAAATGACATATCTCCACTTCAATGCCTCATTCTAAATGACATATCTCCAGTTCAATGCCTCATTCTAAATGGCATATCTCCACTTCAATGCCTCATTCTAAATGACATATCTCCAGTTCAATGCCTCATTCTAAATGGCATATCTCCAGTTCAATGCCTCATTCTAAATGGCATATCTCCACTTCAATGCCTCATTCTAAATGACATATCTCCACTTCAATGCCTCATTCTAAATGGCATATCTCCACTTCAATGCCTCATTCTAAATGACATATCTCCACTTCAATGCCTCATTCTAAATGACATATCTCCACTTCAATGCCTCATTCTAAATGACATATCTCCACTTCAATGCCTCATTCTAAATGACATATCTCCACTTCAATGCCTCATTCTAAATGACATATCTCCAGTTCAATGCCTCTTTCTAAATGGCATATCTCCACTTCAATGCCTCATTCTAAATGGCATATCTCCAGTTCAATGCCTCATTCTAAATGACATATCTCCAGTTCAATGCCTCATTCTAAATGGCATATCTCCACTTCAATGCCTCATTCTAAATGACATATCTCCAGTTCAATGCCTCATTCTAAATGGCATATCTCCAGTTCAATGCCTCATTCTAAATGGCATATCTCCACTTCAATGCCTCATTCTAAATGACATATCTCCACTTCAATGCCTCATTCTAAATGACATATCTCCACTTCAATGCCTCATTCTAAATGACATATCTCCACTTCAATGCCTCATTCTAAATGACATATCTCCAGTTCAATGCCTCATTCTAAATGACATATCTCCAGTTCAATGCCTCATTCTAAATGACATATCTCCAGTTCAATGCCTCATTCTAAATGACATATCTCAAGTTCAATGCCTCATTCTAAATGACATATCTCCAGTTCAATGCCTCATTCTAAATGACATATCTCCACTTCAATGCCTCATTCTAAATGACATATCTCCAGTTCAATGCCTCATTCTAAATGACATATCTCCACTTCAATGCCTCATTCTAAATGACATATCTCCACTTCAATGCCTCATTCTAAATGACATATCTCCACTTCAATGCCTCATTCTAAATGACATATCTCCACTTCAATGCCTCATTCTAAATGACATATCTCCAGTTCAATGCCTCATTCTAAATGACATATCTCCACTTCAATGCCTCATTCTAAATGACATATCTCCACTTCAATGCCTCATTCTAAATGACATATATCCAGTTCAATGCCTCATTCTAAATGACATATCTCCAGTTCAATGCCTCATTCTAAATGACATATCTCCAGTTCAATGCATCTTTCTAAATGACATATCTCAAGTTCAATGCCTCATTCTAAATGACATATCTCCAGTTCAATGCCTCATTCTAAATGACATATCTCCACTTCAATGCCTCATTCTAAATGACATATCTCCACTTCAATGCCTCATTCTAAATGACATATCTCCACTTCAATGCCTCATTCTAAATGACATATCTCCACTTCAATGCCTCATTCTAAATGACATATCTCCACTTCAATGCCTCATTCTAAATGACATATATCCAGTTCAATGCCTCATT
The DNA here is from genome assembly GCF_964263955.1 of Coregonus lavaretus. Taxonomy (NCBI): domain Eukaryota; kingdom Metazoa; phylum Chordata; class Actinopteri; order Salmoniformes; family Salmonidae; genus Coregonus; species Coregonus lavaretus. The sequence continues at coordinate 65,558,603 of NC_139993.1, forward strand.
CTAAATGGCATATCTCCACTTCAATGCCTCATTCTAAATGACATATCTCCAGTTCAATGCCTCATTCTAAATGGCATATCTCCAGTTCAATGCCTCATTCTAAATGGCATATCTCCAGTTCAATGCCTCATTCTAAATTACATATCTCCAGTTCAATGCCTCATTCTAAATGGCATATCTCCACTTCAATGCCTCATTCTAAATGACATATCTCCAGTTCAATGCCTCATTCTAAATGGCATATCTCCAGTTCAATGCCTCATTCTAAATGGCATATCTCCACTTCAATGCCTCATTCTAAATGACATATCTCCACTTCAATGCCTCATTCTAAATGACATATCTCCACTTCAATGCCTCATTCTAAATGACATATCTCCACTTCAATGCCTCATTCTAAATGACATATCTCCACTTCAATGCCTCATTCTAAATGACATATCTCCACTTCAATGCCTCATTCTAAATGGCATATCTCCACTTCAATGCCTCATTCTAAATGACATATCTCCAGTTCAATGCCTCATTCTAAATGGCATATCTCCAGTTCAATGCCTCATTCTAAATGGCATATCTCCACTTCAATGCCTCATTCTAAATGACATATCTCCACTTCAATGCCTCATTCTAAATGACATATCTCCACTTCAATGCCTCATTCTAAATGACATATCTCCACTTCAATGCCTCATTCTAAATGACATATCTCCACTTCAATGCCTCATTCTAAATGACATATCTCCACTTCAATGCCTCATTCTAAATGACATATCTCCACTTCAATGCCTCATTCTAAATGACATATCTCCACTTCAATGCCTCATTCTAAATGACATATCTCCACTTCAATGCCTCATTCTAAATGACATATCTCCAGTTCAATGCCTCATTCTAAATGGCATATCTCCAGTTCAATGCCTCATTCTAAATGGCATATCTCCACTTCAATGCCTCATTCTAAATGACATATCTCCACTTCAATGCCTCATTCTAAATGACATATCTCCACTTCAATGCCTCATTCTAAATGACATATCTCCACTTCAATGCCTCTTTCTAAATGACATATCTCCACTTCAATGCCTCATTCTAAATGACATATCTCCACTTCAATGCCTCATTCTAAATGACATATCTCCACTTCAATGCCTCATTCTAAATGACATATCTCCACTTCAATGCCTCATTCTAAATGACATATCTCCAGTTCAATGCCTCTTTCTAAATGGCATATCTCCACTTCAATGCCTCATTCTAAATGGCATATCTCCAGTTCAATGCCTCATTCTAAATGACATATCTCCAGTTCAATGCCTCATTCTAAATGGCATATCTCCACTTCAATGCCTCATTCTAAATGACATATCTCCAGTTCAATGCCTCATTCTAAATGGCATATCTCCAGTTCAATGCCTCATTCTAAATGGCATATCTCCACTTCAATGCCTCATTCTAAATGACATATCTCCACTTCAATGCCTCATTCTAAATGACATATCTCCACTTCAATGCCTCATTCTAAATGACATATCTCCACTTCAATGCCTCATTCTAAATGACATATCTCCAGTTCAATGCCTCATTCTAAATGACATATCTCCAGTTCAATGCCTCATTCTAAATGACATATCTCCAGTTCAATGCCTCATTCTAAATGACATATCTCAAGTTCAATGCCTCATTCTAAATGACATATCTCCAGTTCAATGCCTCATTCTAAATGACATATCTCCACTTCAATGCCTCATTCTAAATGACATATCTCCAGTTCAATGCCTCATTCTAAATGACATATCTCCACTTCAATGCCTCATTCTAAATGACATATCTCCACTTCAATGCCTCATTCTAAATGACATATCTCCACTTCAATGCCTCATTCTAAATGACATATCTCCACTTCAATGCCTCATTCTAAATGACATATCTCCAGTTCAATGCCTCATTCTAAATGACATATCTCCACTTCAATGCCTCATTCTAAATGACATATCTCCACTTCAATGCCTCATTCTAAATGACATATATCCAGTTCAATGCCTCATTCTAAATGACATATCTCCAGTTCAATGCCTCATTCTAAATGACATATCTCCAGTTCAATGCATCTTTCTAAATGACATATCTCAAGTTCAATGCCTCATTCTAAATGACATATCTCCAGTTCAATGCCTCATTCTAAATGACATATCTCCACTTCAATGCCTCATTCTAAATGACATATCTCCACTTCAATGCCTCATTCTAAATGACATATCTCCACTTCAATGCCTCATTCTAAATGACATATCTCCACTTCAATGCCTCATTCTAAATGACATATCTCCACTTCAATGCCTCATTCTAAATGACATATATCCAGTTCAATGCCTCATTCTAAATGGCATATCTCCACTTCAATGCCTCATTCTAAATGACATATCTCCAGTTCAATGCCTCATTCTAAATGGCATATCTCCAGTTCAATGCCTCATTCTAAATGGCATATCTCCAGTTCAATGCCTCATTCTAAATTACATATCTCCAGTTCAATGCCTCATTCTAAATGGCATATCTCCACTTCAATGCCTCATTCTAAATGACATATCTCCAGTTCAATGCCTCATTCTAAATGGCATATCTCCAGTTCAATGCCTCATTCTAAATGGCATATCTCCACTTCAATGCCTCATTCTAAATGACATATCTCCACTTCAATGCCTCATTCTAAATGACATATCTCCACTTCAATGCCTCATTCTAAATGACATATCTCCACTTCAATGCCTCATTCTAAATGACATATCTCCACTTCAATGCCTCATTCTAAATGACATATCTCCACTTCAATGCCTCATTCTAAATGGCATATCTCCACTTCAATGCCTCATTCTAAATGACATATCTCCAGTTCAATGCCTCATTCTAAATGGCATATCTCCAGTTCAATGCCTCATTCTAAATGGCATATCTCCACTTCAATGCCTCATTCTAAATGACATATCTCCACTTCAATGCCTCATTCTAAATGACATATCTCCACTTCAATGCCTCATTCTAAATGACATATCTCCACTTCAATGCCTCATTCTAAATGACATATCTCCACTTCAATGCCTCATTCTAAATGACATATCTCCACTTCAATGCCTCATTCTAAATGACATATCTCCACTTCAATGCCTCATTCTAAATGACATATCTCCAGTTCAATGCCTCATTCTAAATGGCATATCTCCACTTCAATGCCTCATTCTAAATGACATATCTCCAGTTCAATGCCTCATTCTAAATGGCATATCTCCAGTTCAATGCCTCATTCTAAATGGCATATCTCCACTTCAATGCCTCATTCTAAATGACATATCTCCACTTCAATGCCTCATTCTAAATGACATATCTCCACTTCAATGCCTCATTCTAAATGACATATCTCCACTTCAATGCCTCTTTCTAAATGACATATCTCCACTTCAATGCCTCATTCTAAATGACATATCTCCACTTCAATGCCTCATTCTAAATGACATATCTCCACTTCAATGCCTCATTCTAAATGACATATCTCCAGTTCCATGCCTCATTCTAAATGGCATATCTCCACTTCAATGCCTCATTCTAAATGACATATCTCCACTTCAATGCCTCATTCTAAATGACATATCTCCACTTCAATGCCTCATTCTAAATGACAAATCTCCACTTCAATGCCTCATTCTAAATGACATATCTCCACTTCAATGCCTCATTCTAAATGACATATCTCCACTTCAATGCCTCATTCTAAATGGCATATCTCCACTTCAATGCCTCATTCTAAATGACATATCTCCAGTTCAATGCCTCATTCTAAATGGCATATCTCCAGTTCAATGCCTCATTCTAAATGGCATATCTCCACTTCAATGCCTCATTCTAAATGACATATCTCCACTTCAATGCCTCATTCTAAATGACATATCTCCACTTCAATGCCTCATTCTAAATGACATATCTCCACTTCAATGCCTCATTCTAAATGACATATCTCCACTTCAATGCCTCATTCTAAATGACATATCTCCACTTCAATGCCTCATTCTAAGTGACATATCTCCACTTCAATGCCTCATTCTAAATGACATATCTCCACTTCAATGCCTCATTCTAAATGACATATCTTCAGTTCAATGCCTCATTCTAAATGGCATATCTCCAGTTCAATGCCTCATTCTAAATGGCATATCTCCACTTCAATGCCTCATTCTAAATGGCATATCTCCAGTTCAATGCCTCATTCTAAATGGCATATCTCCACTTCAATGCCTCATTCTAAATGACATATCTCCACTTCAATGCCTCATTCTAAATGACATATCTCCACTTCAATGCCTCATTCTAAATGACATATCTCCACTTCAATGCCTCATTCTAAATGACATATCTCCACTTCAATGCCTCATTCTAAATGACATATCTCCACTTCAATGCCTCATTCTAAATGGCATATCTCCACTTCAATGCCTCATTCTAAATGACATATCTCCAGTTCAATGCCTCATTCTAAATGGCATATCTCCAGTTCAATGCCTCATTCTAAATGGCATATCTCCACTTCAATGCCTCATTCTAAATGACATATCTCCACTTCAATGCCTCATTCTAAATGACATATCTCCACTTCAATGCCTCATTCTAAATGACATATCTCCACTTCAATGCCTCATTCTAAATGACATATCTCCACTTCAATGCCTCATTCTAAATGACATATCTCCACTTCAATGCCTCATTCTAAATGACATATCTCCACTTCAATGCCTCATTCTAAATGACATATCTCCACTTCAATGCCTCATTCTAAATGACATATCTCCACTTCAATGCCTCATTCTAAATGACATATCTCCAGTTCAATGCCTCATTCTAAATGGCATATCTCCACTTCAATGCCTCATTCTAAATGACATATCTCCAGTTCAATGCCTCATTCTAAATGGCATATCTCCAGTTCAATGCCTCATTCTAAATGGCATATCTCCACTTCAATGCCTCATTCTAAATGACATATCTCCACTTCAATGCCTCATTCTAAATGACATATCTCCACTTCAATGCCTCATTCTAAATGACATATCTCCACTTCAATGCCTCATTCTAAATGACATATCTCCACTTCAATGCCTCATTCTAAATGACATATCTCCACTTCAATGCCTCATTCTAAATGACATATCTCCAGTTCAATGCCTCATTCTAAATGACATATCTCCAGTTCAATGCCTCATTCTAAATGGCATATCTCCACTTCAATGCCTCATTCTAAATGACATATCTCCAGTTCAATGCCTCATTCTAAATGACATATCTCCAGTTCAATGCCTCATTCTAAATGACATATCTCCAGTTCAATGCCTCATTCTAAATGACATATCTCCAGTTCAATGCCTCATTCTAAATGGCATATCTCCAGTTCAATGCCTCATTCTAAATGGCATATCTCCAGTTCAATGCCTCATTCTAAATGACATATCTCCAGTTCAATGCCACATTCTAAATGGCATATCTCCACTTCAATGCCTCATTCTAAATGGCATATCTCCAGTTCAAGTTTGAGGACCAAATAACTAAATACATTCGGGAACAGGAACTGGCAATGTCACTAAAATGTATAACATTGAGAAAGGACAAGAGTTTTGGCCTGAAGTGTAAGATGTCTTTTCTTTATTATATAACTAGTAGCTAACTTTTGCTACTTTCATCTAAAATGAGCTAACTAGCTAGCTAGCATAAGGGATTCCATTTCAAGCACAGAGGAGTTATTCTATTTGATACAGCAACGTTGTTAGTTTCCCTACAAGCCTTTCATTCTAATAGTAGTATATCATATTCTTGACCTTCAACAGATGCAACTCCGCTGGGAGAGTAAAAGCCTCCCATTTAATGGTGTTCCCTTTCAAGTTGTGGGCATAAAGACGTCTGAATGCTACCAGGGGAAAAGACAAACAAAATGCTGCTGAAATGAACAAGAAGGCAGTAAGTTCAAAGACACGTCACTGTAGTTTATACCATACACTTTTAATGTTGAATTACTAACTACATTTGACATTTACATTTGAGTCATTTAGCAGACGCTCTTATCCAGAGCGACTTACAGTTAGTGAGTGCATACATTTTACCAACAATGAAATGTTCCTCAAGAAAATGTAAGAAGATGGGACTTTTGGGAACTCGTGATCATGATGTCAGTGATCTTCAGGTAGGTAAGTCAGAGCTCTGAGTTTCCAACATGGATGACCGTTCAAACTGATTTTTCCCAGTCAGAGCTCGTTTTAGTTCACAGTTGTCTTGAACGCACTGAAGTCGGAAGCCGAGATTTCTGAGTTCTCAGTTGTTTTGAAAGCGGCATTTAAAACGGGTGTCCCAACTCTGTGGTCACTAAAGATACCATGGCACTTATTGCAAGAGTTTGTAATGGTGAGTACCAAGATGTGTAATGTGTATATCAAACTGGGGTTAGGGTGGTGAGTTTCCCCTGTATAGAGTGGGGTTAGGATGGTGAGTTTCCCCTGTATAGAGTGGGGTTAGGGTGGTGAGTTTCCCCTGTATAGAGTGGGGTTAGGGTGGTGAGTTTCCCCTGTATAGAGTGGGGTTAGGGTGGTGAGTTTCCCCTGTATAGAGTGGGGTTAGGGTGGTGAGTTTCCCCTGTATAGAGTGGGGTTAGTGTGGTGAGTTTCCCCTGTATAGAGTGGGGTTAGGGTGGTGAGTTTCCCCTGTATAGAGTGGGGTTAGGGTGGTGAGTTTCCCCTGTATAGAGTGGGGTTAGGGTGGTGAGTTTCCCCTGTATAGAGTGGGATTAGGGTGGTGAGTTTCCCCTGTATAGAGTGGGGTTAGGGTGGTGAGTTTCCCCTGTATAGAGTGGGGTTAGGGTGGTGAGTTTCCCCTGTATAGAGAGGGGTTAGGGTGGTGAGTTTCCCCTGTATAGAGTGGGGTTAGGGTGGTGAGTTTCCCCTGTATAGAGTGGGGTTAGGGTGGTGAGTTTCCCCTGTATAGAGTGGGGTTAGGGTGGTGAGTTTCCCCTGTATAGAGTGGGGTTAGGGTGGTGAGATTCCCCTGTATAGAGTGGGGTTAGGGTGGTGAGTTTCCCCTGTATAGAGTGGGGTTAGGGTGGTGAGTTTCCCCTCACACTGTAAAGAGCTTTGGGTGTCTAGAAAAGTGTAATGTAAATCCAAAAAAGTAATATGAAATGTTTTGCCATCTTCCATAGCTTGAAGACCATGCCTTCGTACAGAGACGGAAACTGGTATAAAATACCAAAAAGGTGGACTGCAAGGTTTAAGTTAAATAAATAAATAAATGACTATAGTAAGGGTCTAGGTGCCAAATAAAGTAACAGGGTTGAAGTTTTCATCTTAAATCAGACAAAAATCAGCCAATTTCCGAACATTTACATTTCTGTGAACATTTCTGTGAAACTGTGTATGTTTTACATGTGGATTTAGAAAATAAAACTCTAAAATCAAGATGTGTCAACTTGTTTGTCTACATGTCATTTTAAAAACAATGCAGATATTGGAGTAAACCTATTTTGTGTTCAGACAAGTAACTATGGGTAAGGGAGAACATCATGATAAGCTGAGTTTGAAGAAGACATCCGATAACTACTTTGCATTCATTACGGTTGGTTTTACTATATCTAATAAATAACCAAATCATTGATGGATCAATAGATAAAAGAAATGCATGTGTCTCGTCTGCCCTGCAAGCCGGTCGGCATACGCTAGGCTTAGGCGATATACCGTTTACATCGTATACCGGGGTATTCGAAAATACAGACGGTATGGTTTTCAATACCATTTCAAAAACGGGGTGGGGGTCGGGCTACGCCACATATATACACTACCAGTCAAAAGTTTGGACACACCTACTCATTCAAATGTAATTCTTTATCTTTATTTTGTTTTACAGTGTAGAATTTTACATTTTTCAAAACTATGAAATAACACATATGGAATCATGTAGTAACCAAAAAAGTGTTAAACAAATCAAAAATATTTTATATTGGAGATTCTTCAAATAGCCACCCTTTGCCTTGATGACAGCTTTGCACACTCTCTCTGGGTTGGGCGTCTCAGGCTCTGCACACTCCTGGATTGCATCCTACCTGGCAGGTCGCTCCTACCAGGTGGCGTGGCGAGGATCTGTGTCAGGGCTCAGTTCTCTTTACACCAAGTCACTGGGCTCCGTCATATCCTCACATGGTCTCTCCTATCATTGCTATGTGGATGACACTCAACTGCTTTTCTCCTTCCCCCCCTTCTGACACCCAGGTGGCGACACACATCTCTGCGTGCCTGGCAGATATCTCAGCTTGGATGTCGGCCCACCACCTCAAGCTCAACCTTCGACAAAATGGAGATGCTCTTCCTCCTGGGAAAAGCCTGCCAAGACCTCTCCATCACAGTTGATAACTCCACGGTGTCCCCCTCCCAGAGTGCAAAGAACCTTGATATGACCCTGGACAACACCCTAACGTTCTCTGTAAACATCAAAGCATTGAGTCGCTCCTGCAAGTTCCTAAGTATCCCTACTCCTCCACACCCTCCTTCTTCAAGACCTTGGTGCTTGCCTATGGAGCAGCAAGGGGAACTGCACCCCCTTACCTTGAGGCTATGCTCAAACCCTACATTCCAACCCGAGCACTGCGTTCTGCCACCTCGGGTCTCTTGGCCCCTCCCACCCCTAAGAGGGCAGCTCCCGCTCCCGCCCAGTCAAAGCTCTTCTCTGTCCTGGCACCCCATTGGTGGAACAAGCTTCCCCCGAAAGTCAGGACAGCGGAGTCCCTGCCCATCTTTCGAAAAGGTCTGAAAGCCTACCTCTTCGAAGAGTATCTTAAATAACTCGAACTGCGCCCCTCACTCCCTCCCCCCCCTTCTCATTTCTCTCCAGCACTGACTTGTGCTGATAAATACTTTGTTGAGGGGAAATGTACATGATACTAGGGCTGTTCTGTTGACCGTATTACCGCCACACCGGCAGTCATGATCCATGTGACCGTTGAGTCACGGTCTCCTTTTATACAGTCAGGACATGCGTTGGTAGGACCCAACTAGCTAACGACCATCAGGTCCTAATGGCCTGGTACTCAGGGCTCTAGAGTCCCTCTAACCATCAGGTCCTAATGACCTGGTACTCAGGGCTCTAGAGTCCCTCTAACCATCAGGTCCTAATGGCCTGGTACTCAGGGCTCTAGAGTCCCTCTAACCATCAGGTCCTAATGACCTGGTACTCAGGGCTCTAGAGTCCCTCTAACCATCAGGTCCTAATGACCTGGTACTCAGGGCTCTAGAGTCCCTCTAACCATCAGGTCCTAATGGCCTGGTACTCAGGGCTCTAGAGTCCCTCTAACCATCAGGTCCTAATGGCCTGGTACTCAGGGCTCTAGAGTCCCTCTAACCATCAGGTCCTAATGGCCTGGTACTCAGGGCTCTAGAGTCCCTCTAACCATCAGGTCCTAATGGCCTGGTACTCAGGGCTCTAGAGTCCCTCTAACCATCAGGTCCTAATGGCCTGGTACTCAGGGCTCTAGAGTCCCTCTAACCATCAGGTCCTAATGGCCTGGTGCTCAGGGCTCTATTGTCCCTCTAACCATCAGGTCCTAATGGCCTGGTACTCAGGGCTCTAGAGTCCCTCTAACCATCAGGTCCTAATGGCCTGGTACTCAGGGCTCTATTGTCCCTCTAACCATCAGGTCCTAATGGCCTGGTACTCAGGGCTCTAGAGTCCCTCTAACCATCAGGTCCTAATGGCCTGGTACTCAGGGCTCTAGAGTCCCTCTAACCATCAGGTCCTAATGGCCTGGTACTCAGGGCTCTAGAGTCCCTCTAACCATCAGGTCCTAATGGCCTGGTACTCAGGGCTCTATTGTCCCTCTAACCATCAGGTCCTAATGGCCTGGTACTCAGGGCTCTATTGTCCCTCTAACCATCAGGTCCTAATGGCCTGGTACTCAGGGCTCTAGAGTCCCTCTAACCATCAGGTCCTAATGGCCTGGTACTCAGGGCTCTATTGTCCCTCTAACCATCAGGTCCTAATGGCCTGGTACTCAGGGCTCTAGAGTCCCTCTAACCATCAGGTCCTAATGGCCTGGTACTCAGGGCTCTAGAGTCCCTCTAACCATCAGGTCCTAATGGCCTGGTGCTCAGGGCTCTAGAGTCCCTCTAACCATCAGGTCCTAATGGCCTGGTACTCAGGGCTCTAGAGTCCCTCTAACCATCAGGTCCTAATGGCCTGGTACTCAGGGCTCTAGAGTCCCTCTAACCATCAGGTCCTAATGGCCTGGTACTCAGGGCTCTAGAGTCCCTCTAACCATCAGGTCCTAATGGCCTGGTGCTCAGGGCTCTATTGTCCCTCTAACCATCAGGTCCTAATGGCCTGGTACTCAGGGCTCTAGAGTCCCTCTAACCATCAGGTCCTAATGGCCTGGTACTCAGGGCTCTAGAGTCCCTCTAACCATCAGGTCCTAATGGCCTGGTACTCAGGGCTCTAGAGTCCCTCTAACCATCAGGTCCTAATGGCCTGGTACTCAGGGCTCTAGAGTCCCTCTAACCATCAGGTCCTAATGGCCTGGTACTCAGGGCTCTAGAGTCCCTCTAACCATCAGGTCCTAATGGCCTGGTACTCAGGGCTCTAGAGTCCCTCTAACCATCAGGTCCTAATGGCCTGGTACTCAGGGCTCTAGAGTCCCTCTAACCATCAGGTCCTAATGGCCTGGTGCTCAGGGCTCTATTGTCCCTCTAACCATCAGGTCCTAATGGCCTGGTACTCAGGGCTCTAGAGTCCCTCTAACCATCAGGTCCTAATGGCCTGGTACTCAGGGCTCTAGAGTCCCTCTAACCATCAGGTCCTAATGGCCTGGTACTCAGGGCTCTAGAGTCCCTCTAACCATCAGGTCCTAATGGCCTGGTACTCAGGGCTCTAGAGTCCCTCTAACCATCAGGTCCTAATGGCCTGGTACTCAGGGCTCTAGAGTCCCTCTAACCATCAGGTCCTAATGGCCTGGTGCTCAGGGCTCTATTGTCCCTCTAACCATCAGGTCCTAATGGCCTGGTACTCAGGGCTCTAGAGTCCCTCTAACCATCAGGTCCTAATGGCCTGGTACTCAGGGCTCTATTGTCCCTCTAACCATCAGGTCCTAATGGCCTGGTACTCAGGGCTCTAGAGTCCCTCTAACCATCAGGTCCTAATGGCCTGGTACTCAGGGCTCTAGAGTCCCTCTAACCATCAGGTCCTAATGGCCTGGTACTCAGGGCTCTAGAGTCCCTCTAACCATCAGGTCCTAATGGCCTGGTACTCAGGGCTCTATTGTCCCTCTAACCATCAGGTCCTAATGGCCTGGTACTCAGGGCTCTATTGTCCCTCTAACCATCAGGTCCTAATGGCCTGGTACTCAGGGCTCTAGAGTCCCTCTAACCATCAGGTCCTAATGGCCTGGTACTCAGGGCTCTATTGTCCCTCTAACCATCAGGTCCTAATGGCCTGGTACTCAGGGCTCTAGAGTCCCTCTAACCATCAGGTCCTAATGGCCTGGTACTCAGGGCTCTAGAGTCCCTCTAACCATCAGGTCCTAATGGCCTGGTGCTCAGGGCTCTAGAGTCCCTCTAACCATCAGGTCCTAATGGCCTGGTACTCAGGGCTCTAGAGTCCCTCTAACCATCAGGTCCTAATGGCCTGGTACTCAGGGCTCTAGAGTCCCTCTAACCATCAGGTCCTAATGGCCTGGTACTCAGGGCTCTAGAGTCCCTCTAACCATCAGGTCCTAATGGCCTGGTGCTCAGGGCTCTATTGTCCCTCTAACCATCAGGTCCTAATGGCCTGGTACTCAGGGCTCTAGAGTCCCTCTAACCATCAGGTCCTAATGGCCTGGTACTCAGGGCTCTAGAGTCCCTCTAACCATCAGGTCCTAATGGCCTGGTACTCAGGGCTCTAGAGTCCCTCTAACCATCAGGTCCTAATGGCCTGGTACTCAGGGCTCTAGAGTCCCTCTAACCATCAGGTCCTAATGGCCTGGTACTCAGGGCTCTAGAGTCCCTCTAACCATCAGGTCCTAATGGCCTGGTACTCAGGGCTCTAGAGTCCCTCTAACCATCAGGTCCTAATGGCCTGGTACTCAGGGCTCTAGAGTCCCTCTAACCATCAGGTCCTAATGGCCTGGTGCTCAGGGCTCTATTGTCCCTCTAACCATCAGGTCCTAATGGCCTGGTACTCAGGGCTCTAGAGTCCCTCTAACCATCAGGTCCTAATGGCCTGGTACTCAGGGCTCTAGAGTCCCTCTAACCATCAGGTCCTAATGGCCTGGTACTCAGGGCTCTAGAGTCCCTCTAACCATCAGGTCCTAATGGCCTGGTACTCAGGGCTCTAGAGTCCCTCTAACCATCAGGTCCTAATGGCCTGGTACTCAGGGCTCTAGAGTCCCTCTAACCATCAGGTCCTAATGGCCTGGTACTCAGGGCTCTAGAGTCCCTCTAACCATCAGGTCCTAATGGCCTGGTACTCAGGGCTCTAGAGTCCCTCTAACCATCAGGTCCTAATGGCCTGGTACTCAGGGCTCTAGAGTCCCTCTAACCATCAGGTCCTAATGGCCTGGTACTCAGGGCTCTAGAGTCCCTCTAACCACTCTGACATTTGTATTGATTTTGGATCCCCATTAGCTGCTGCCAAGGCAACATTACAATACGTTCATAACAGATTTCACAACACACTAAGCGTGTGCCCTCAGACCCCTACTCCACTACCACATATCTACAACACAAAATCCATGTGTACGTGTGTGTATAGTGCATATGTTATCGTGTGTGTGTATGCATGTGTCTGTGCCTGTATTTGTGTTGCTTCACAGTCCCCGCTGTTCCATAAGGTGTATTTGTTTTATCTGTTTTTAAAATTCTGATTCTACTGCTTGCATCAGTTACCTGATGTGGAATAGAGTTCCATGTAGTCAACGACCATGTTTTCCACTCAGTTTCAACCATGCGTTTCCAACACCTGTCCACAACCTCAAATAGTCACACTCCAAACTCCACTATGGCCAAGACCAAAGAGCTGTCAAAGGACACCAGAAACAAAATTGTAGACCTGCACCAGGCTGGGAAGACTGAATCTGCAATAGGTAAGCAGCTTGGTTTGAAGAAATCAACTGTGGGAGCAATTATTAGGAAATGGAAGACATACAAGACCACTGATAATCTCCCTCGATCTGGGGCTCCACGTAAGATCTCACCCCGTGGGGTCAAAATGATCACAAGAACGGTGAGCAAAAATCCCAGAACCACACGGGGGGACCTAGTGAATGACCTGCAGAGAGCTGGGACCAAAGTAACAAAGCCTACCATCAGTAACACACTACGCCGCCAGGGACTCAAATCCTGCAGTGCCAGACGTGTCCCCCTGCTTAAGCCAGTACATGTCTAGGCCCGTCTGAAGTTTGCTAGAGTGCATTTGGATGATCCAGAAGAGGATTGGGAGAATGTCATATGGTCAGATGAAACCAAAATATAACTTTTTGGTAAAAACTCAACTCGTCGTGTTTGGAGGACAAAGAATGCTGAGTTAAATCCAAAGAACACCATACCTACTGTGAAGCATGGGGGTGGAAACATCATGCTTTGGGGCTGTTTTTCTGCAAAGGGACCAGGACGACTGATCCGTGTAAAGGAAAGAATGAATGGGGCCATGTATCGTGAGATTTTGAGTGAAAACCTCCTTCCATCAGCAAGGGCATTGAAGATGAAACATGGCTGGGTCTTTCAGCATGACAATGATCCCAAACACACCACCCGGGCAACGAAGGAGTGGCTTCGTAAGAAGCATTTCAAGGTCCTGGAGTGGCCTAGCCAGTCTCCAGATCTCAACCCCATAGAAAATCTTTGGAGGGAGTTGAAAGTCTGTGTTGCCCAGCGACAGCCCCAAAACATCACTGCTCTAGAGAAGATCTGCATGGAGGAATGGGCCAAAATACCAGCAACAGTGTGTGAAAACCTTGTGAAGACTTACAGAAAACGTTTGACCTGTGTCATTGCCAACAAAAGCTATACAACAAAGTATTGAGAAACTTTTGTTATTGACCAAATACTTATTTTCCACCATAATTTGCAAATAAATTCATAAAAAATCCTACAATGTGATTTCCTGGATTTTATTTTCTAATTTTGTCTGTCATAGTTGACGTGTACCTATGATGAAAATTACAGGCCTCTCTCATCTTTTTAAGTGGGAGAACTTGCACAATTGGTGGCTGACTAAATACTTTTTTTCCCCACTGTACACTATCAAATAAAATCAACGTTTATTTGTCACATGCACAAGATACAGAAGGTGTAAATGGTGCATGTTGCTAGCTAGCTAAACAATGAACCATAATACCAACTTATAACGTTACTATCCTTGCATGAATCTACAGGTAGCTAAAGCTATCCAAATAGCTAGGTTCAATGTTAGCTAGCTAGCTAACATTAGGCTATAACTAGCAATGCAAATGGCTCTGAGAAACAAATATTATTACTACACAGATCATACACGTAACGTTAGCTAGCGAGCCAGCCAGCCAACGTTAGCTAGTTAGCTAACAGTCAGCTTTAACTTGCAATGAAAACAACTTTCTGACAAAATTAGAAACTTATAATATCTGAAAATGTAGCTAGCTAGACTCTCTTACCCGTATACATGGATGAACGTTTATCCCTCTGTCACAGTTGCCCTTTGTTTGAAGATGTAATCCGGAGACAGATGTTTTATACAACAGCCTTCTGTGTTCTCTTTTCGACTCCCTCTGCATATTTGCAATCCAACGGCTGAATTTTCTCCATCTGCTTATCTATCATACTCTGCTTCCAGAAGCGTGTTACATGGCAGACCAATCCAAACTCATCTCTCGGCATGTCCAGCCCATCCATTATATCAGCCAATCATGGCTAGCGGGAAGGTTCCTGTCTTTTTCCGTGGCTAAACCAACTAGGCTTGTAATTTCACAATTTTATTCGTATTTACAGATGGCATACAACTTTGTTATTAAGGCATATGAAAGTTCACATGTTCCAGAAGGCCTTTCTGCCCAAAAACACATTGTGCAAAAAAAAAAGTTTTAAATTCAAATGCATCTCCTGTGAAGCAGTGACGCGCGACATATGCCTAGTTTCCTGAAATGAGTCACATATCATAATGTTTCTTTAGACCTGCCTAAAATAAAAAATGGATTTATTGTAATGGTGTATATTAAATTGATTAATTATACTTTTAAAAATATAGATGTTCCAAAGGGACCTGGAGGCCTGGAGATGCTAAACGTGTTTATGCTAATGAACTCTGATCACATGACTAACCCTCAGCATTGCTGGGATGGATGCTGCCAGAGCGGAAGAGGCGAAGCCAGAGGGTTTACGCCACCAAAATCTTTCTACGAAAATAAGTATGGAGGTCGATGAGAGAGTGTTGAATTTGGTCAACCAAAAATTGAATTGCAAATTTGCTACGTGAGGCTTATTTGATCTAATAAAAGTTTCGTAATGGTTAGGTTGTTACAAATATACTGACATAAGTGGATGCACGTGGCAAAAAAAAAAAAAAGAAGAAGACATTTATCGGAGTTGTGCTGGTTGTTTACACGTGTATCTGCCATCTCATTGACTAGAATGGTCCCACTTGATCTCACCTGCCTTCCATCTCTGAGGACATGCATTTCCATTGTTAGAGCGATCACTCAACCATCTTGCCAATATAACAGATAATCTTTGATGCTGCTTAATTACTTGTTTTATTTATTTAACTCTTATTTTACCAGGTAAGTTGACTGAGAACACATCACTTCTATATTGCGGCTCTCTCCCCTCTCCTCTCTCTTTCACCACCTTCTCATTTAACTTCTCAAAGTATTGCCCTCCCTACAGGACTCTTTTCTCTGCCATTTGTCCGACTGTTAACGACAGTGACGTAGTGGTGGGGAGGTCAACTCCAAAATAATAATTTCCTTTCACCTGGATTCACCTGGTCAGTCTATGTCACGGAAAGAGCAGGTGTTCCTAATGTTTTGTACACTCCGTGTATACGAAGAAGAGTTTAGTGGCAGGAAAGGGTTTAAAAGCGAAAACCAAGTGGCTTCTCTGGATAACAGGCAGTTAAATAAAGTTACTGTAAGGTATATACTTTGAGCCAAGTCCTATTTTAGGGCTTTATCTTAACGGGTTTTGAAAGTGAGGCTTTTATATCTTAGGAACTCGAAAGTCCTACAGAAAATAGCCATAATGTAAGGGGTATGGTATACAAGAGAACTTCTCATAGAGTTGAGAAAAGCATAACAGGTACTGTATGTGTGGAGAGCAAGGCTACGTTCCATGTGAAAGAAAGCAGTCTTCCTTACCTTCTGACACAACGTGAGGTTTGATGACGCAACAGGCACAGTCTGTGTAATTGGCCGTGTTAGCGTGACCATGGCCCGCAGTGGATGGGAAGAAAAACTCCAGTTCCTGAACAGAAGAACAAAGCATTACTCACTACTGGTGTCCCCCAAGGCTCTGTACTAGGTCCTCTTTAATGTCTCACTACTGGTGTCCCCCAAGGCTCTGTACTAGGTCCTCTTTAATGTCTCACTACTGGTGTCCCCCAGGGATCGGTACTAGGTCCTCTTTAATGTCTCACTACTGGTGTCCCCCAGGGATCGGTACTAGGTCCTCTTTAATGTCTCACTACTGGTGTCCTCCAGGACTCTGTACTAGGTCCTCTTTAATGTCTCACTACTGGTGTCCCCCAAGGCTCTGTACTAGGTCCTCTTTAATGTCTCACTACTGGTGTCCCCCAGGACTCTGTACTAGGTCCTCTTTAATGTCTCACTACTGGTGTCCCCCAAGGCTCTGTACTAGGTCCTCTTTAATGTCTCACTACTGGTGTCCCCCAGGGATCGGTACTAGGTCCTCTTTAATGTCTCACTACTGGTGTCCCCCAGGACTCTGTACTAGGTCCTCTTTAATGTCTCACTACTGGTGTCCCCCAGGGCTCTGTACTAGGTCCTCTCCTGGTCTCTCTACTAGAATGAATTACTCTTGCTGCTGAGGCCAGTGAGTCAGACCCATGTCCCGCGTTTCTGGTGCCATCTGTGCCGAACTGGGCTCGGAGGCTTGGCAGGGCCTCTTTCCGTGCCACGCCCGAGTCAGTGGGGCCTAGAAGCCTTCTCCACACCGACACCGCCTCGTCACCCATCAGCTCCATGGCAACCCCAGGCCCAGAGGTCATAAACTGCACCAGGTTGCTGAAAAACACAGCATGAAAAACCTCCAATAAACTGTCAGCTCTCGATGTGAGCGAATAACACTTTTAGCAACATAACCTTTACCGGAATCTCCACTGTAGTGCAAATAAACTACTTATGAACTGCTCAGATGGTGAGGAATATGAAGGTCACATTTTTAAAGGGTAAGAATATCCCACAGAGATTTGGACGACCACATTCAGAGATAATGTGTGGATTAACTGAAACTACTTATAATTCTCTTGATTTAAGAGGTCCCCTGTCAGGACCGTTCAAATGTCACCACAATGTCAGTGCAATCAATGTCACAGAGAATGCTACTGATGGTGGTCACTGGCCCTTGGAGCCTCCTTGAAACCTGCCCCTGGCCGCTCTGCTCACACAAAGACACAGGCTAATCATTTACACAGGTAAGGACTCACCTGAAGAAAGACTTTGTCTGATTTTCTGTGTAAAAGTCTGCTGCCTCCCTCCTGTAAAGGAACCCATAAAACACACAGGGTTAATGAGTGATCAGATGAAGTCAGGCGTTGACTCCACAGTCCACAGTGCTGCTGGATCATTCCCAGGACAAACCCAGCCTGCGTCCCAAATAACACCCTATTCTCTACATAGTGCACTACTTTAGACCAGAGCCCTATGGGCCCTGATCAAAAGTAGTGCACTATGTAGGGAATAGAGTGCCGTTTGGGACGCAGCACTAACAACATCACACCACAGAGGACACAAGATGCCCGGGGATTCCACAAGTCAGTGAAACTATTTTGCTGTTTTATTCTGCACACTTCATGGAAAATACTTTGGAGAGGCAATGTGCTCGTGTTACAGATGGCAGACCAGGCAGCAGACCAGACCAGACCAGACCAGACCAGGTGGCAGACCAGACCAGACCAGGCGGCAGACCAGACCAGACCAGGTGGCAGACCAGACCAGGTGGCAGACTAGACCAGACCAGGTGGCAGACCAGACCAGGTGGCAGACTAGACCAGACCAGACGGCAGACCAGACCAGGTGGCAGACTAGACCAGACCAGGTGGCAGACCAGACCAGGTGGCAGACTAGACCAGACCAGGTGGCAGACCAGACCAGGTGGCAGACCAGACCAAGTGGCAGACTAGACCAGACCAAGTGGCAGACCAGACCAGGTGGCAGACTAGACCAGACCAGGTGGCAGACCAGACCAGACCAGGTGGCAGACTAGACCAGAAGAAATGGCAGACCAGACCAGACCAGGTGGCAGACCAGACCAGGTGGCAGACCAGACCAGGTGGCAGACCAGACCAGACCAGGTGGCAGATCAGACCAGGTGGCAGACCAGACCAAGTGTCAGACTAGACCAGACCAGACGGCAGACCAGACCAGGTGGCAGACTAGACCAGACCAGGTGGCAGACCAGACCAGATGGCAGACTAGACCAGACCAGGTGGCAGACCAGACCAGGTGGCAGACTAGACCAGACCAGGTGGCAGACCAGACCAGGTGGCAGACTAGACCAGACCAGGTGGCAGACTAGACCAGACCAGACGGCAGACCAGACCAGGTTGCAGACTAGACCTGACCAGGTGGCAGACCAGACCAGGTGGCAGACTAGACCAGACCAAGTGGCAGACCAGACCAGGTGGCAGACTAGACCAGACCAGGTGGCAGACCAGACCAGACCAGGTGGCAGACTAGACCAGAAGAAATGGCAGACCAGACCAGACCAGGTGGCAGACCAGACCAGGTGGCAGACCAGACCAGGTGGCAGACTAGACCAGACCAAGTGGCAGACCAGACCAGGTGGCAGACTAGACCAGACCAGGTGGCAGACCAGACCAGACGGCAGACCAGACCAGGTGGCAGACTAGACCAGACCAAGTGGCAGACCAGACCAGGTGGCAGACTAGACCAGACCAGGTGGCAGACCAGACCAGACCAGGTGGCAGACTAGACCAGACCAAGTGGCAGACCAGACCAGGTGGCAGACTAGACCAGACCAGGTGGCAGACCAGACCAGACGGCAGACCAGACCAGGTGGCAGACTAGACCAGACCAAGTGGCAGACCAGACCAGGTGGCAGACTAGACCAGACCAGGTGGCAGACCAGACCAGACGGCAGACCAGACCAGGTGGCAGACTAGACCAGACCAAGTGGCAGACCAGACCAGGTGGCAGACTAGACCAGACCAGGTGGCAGACCAGACCAGACGGCAGACCAGACCAGGTGGCAGACTAGACCAGACCAGGTGGCAGACCAGACCAGACGGCAGACCAGACCAGACGGCATTTTGTTGCTCTCCAGAAGCTGACTGCTACAGAATTATGAAGGTGACCTTGGCTTATTCAGCTGTCTGTCCAGTCCGCATAAGCTACAACTCAGATGTTCCAGCTGTGCAAATGAGGGATCCTCCTCCTTAACATTTAGAATAACACAGGAAAAGCTGGTCCTGTAATTGAAATGGCCCACCCTGTAGCCTACATAATTAAAGTTTGAGCCATGAAACAGAGGGCGAGTACTTTCTGTGTTCTCTAGAACGTTTCAGACAAAAAGGGACATCAGATCATAATCATGCTCTAGAATCAGGACAATAGCAGGGGCGGCAGGTAGCTTAGTGGTTAAGAGCGTTGTGCCAGTAACTGAAAGGTTGCTGGTTCTAATCCCTGAGCCGACTAGGTGAAAAATCTGTCGATGTGCCCTTGAGCAAGGCACTTAACCCTAATTACTCCTGTAAGTCGCTCTGTCTGCTAAATTACTAAAATGTAAATGTGGGTAACATATGAAATACATCTGTAAACCTTATCTGTCAGCCTTTTCAAAATGAGAGGAAAGGGAAGTGATCAGCCTTCTTTTTCTCTTTTTTTTTTTTTTTTTTTTGCATGAGTGGGTTGATGCCTATCATCACACTAAATTAGATGTGTGATCAATCTGTTGTATGTTGGAACAGTTTGTGAGTCAAGGCTGGTCATAGCCTAATCCTCTCAGGCATTGAAGAGGGACTCAAAGAAATGGAGGAATCCTCTTTACTCTCGTAGGAGGCCCACTGTGGACAGGTCGTCAACTACTACTAATTTAAATGGGAGTTCCATAAATATGGACTGTTTTCAAATTGCACATAGGGTTTGGGCTGCTACATATAACATTTACATTAAACATTTAGCAGACGCTCTTATCCAGAGCGACTTACAGGAGCAATTAGGGTTAAGTGCCCTGCTCAAGGGCACATCGACAGATTTTCACCTAGTCGGCTTGGGGATTAGAACCAGCGACCTTTCGGTTACTGGCACAACGCTCTTAACCACTAAGCTACCTGCCGCCATATAACCATGCAAAGTTTTATGTCAAAGATGGACCTTCTTGATATCTAGTTCTTACAGAGACCTGGCTTTATGGTTCGATCATGGATAAGGACATTAAAATGGCTGATTACAACTTCTTCCGGTGTGGCAATATACACTGAATAAAAATATAAACGCAACACGTGAAGTGTTGATCCCATGTTTCATGAACTGAAATAAAATATCCCCGAAATGTTCCATACGCACAAAAAATATGATTTCTCTAAAATGTTGTGTACAAATTTGTTTACATCCCTGTTAGTGAGCATTTCTCCTTTGCCAAGATAATCCATCCACCTGACAGGTGTGGCATATCAAGAAGCTGATTAAACAGCATGATCATTACACAGGTGCACCTTGTGCTGGGGACAATAGAATGGCACTCTAAAATGTGCAGTTTTGTTACACAACACAATGCCACAGATGTCTCAAGTTTTGAGGGAGTGTGCATTTGGCATGCTGACTGCAGGAATGTCCACCAGAGCTGTTGCCAGAGAATTGAATGTTAATTTCTCTACCATTGGAGGTCAATGTCGTTTTAGAAAGATTTGGCAGTACGTGTATGGCGTTGTGTGGGCGAGCGGTTCGCTGATGTCAATGTTGTGACATGGTGGTGGTAGGGTTATGGTATGGGCAGGCATAAGCCACAGACAAGGAACACAATTGCATTTTATCAATGGCAATTTGAATCTACAGAGATACCGTGACGAGATCCTGAGGCCCCATTGTCGTGCCATTCATCCGCTGCCATCACCTCATGTTTCAGCATGATAACGCAAGGCCCCATGTCGCAAAGATCTGTACACAATTCCTGGAAGCTGAAAATGTCCCAGTCCTTCCATGGCCTGCATACTCACCAGACATGTCACCCATTGAGCGTGTTTGGGATGCTCTGGATCGACGTGTACGACAGTGTGTTCCAGTACCCGCCAATATCCATCAACTTTCACACAGCCATTGAAGAGGAGTGGGACAACATTCCACAGGCCACAATCAACAGCCTGATCAACTATGTGATGTATTGCGGGCCTCTACTATTCTTTAAGGTATCTGTGACCAACAGATGCATATCTGTGTTCCCAGTCATGTGAAATCCATAGATTAGGGCCTAATGCATTTATTTCAATTGACTGATTTCCTTATATGAACTGTAACTCAGTGTCACGGATTCTGCCGAGGCTGCTCCTCCTCCTTGCTCGGGCAGGCTTCGGCGTTCGTCATCCCCGGAGTACTAGCTACTGCCGATCGATGTTTTCGGTGTTTGTCTTGTGTTGTCTAGTTTATAGACCTGTTGATTGTGTAACATATAAATTCCTTGTTTTACGTTTGGCCTTTGTGTGTTATTGTCATTTTGTCTCGATGTTCGGCATATCTATTTCACCTTTTTACGCACAGAGTGTTTTTCTCCTCCAGTGTTGTGGAGACTTTTGTTTGTGCGTTTTGCATTAAGTAAAGTAGTCATCCTGATTCTCTGTGTCCTGTGCCTGACTTCACTGCCGCGTACACATCACCCCTTTTGACAGAATAACACACCACCATGGAGTCAGCAGGACCAGCGGTGGTAACGGAGTCTCTGGAGGATCGTGTCAGCAGCCAGGACGCCATGATCCGTAGACTCGGCACCGCCATGCAGGATGTGATGGACACGCTGAGCCGATGGGAAAGAGGAGGCTTGCCCACACCTCCTCCTACAATACCACCACCATCGGCCAGACCCATCGTTCCATCTCCGGAGTCCAGTGGGATTCGGCTCTCGCTCCCGAGGGCTTATGATGGCACCGCAGTCGGGTGTCAGGGTTTCCTACTTCAAGTAGAACTCTACCTGGCAACCATTCACCCGGCGCCCTCGGGATACGAGAGCATTTCCACCCTCATCTCCTGTCTATCCGGCAAGGCATTGGAGTGGGCCAATGCCGAATGGAGGGGAATAGACGCCGCCACCATCAGCTATGCAGAGTTCTCCCGCCGCTTCAGGGCGGTTTTCGATCATCCCCCAGAGGGGAAAGCGGCGGGGGAGTGTCTGTTCCACCTCCGACAGGGGAAGAGGAGCGCGCAAGAGTTCGCCCTGGTTTTCCGGACTCTGGCGGCCAATGCAGGGTGGAATGAGAGGGCCCTCATCGACCACTATCGGTGCAGCCTACGAGAGGACGTTCGCCGAGAGTTGGCCTGCAGGGACACCAACCTAAGCTTCTATCAGTTGGTGGACATGTCGATCCGTCTGGATACCCTGCTGGCTACCCGCGGACGTCCGGAGTTGGGGCCGTCCATTCCATCCCCCAGCACCTCCGAGCCGAGCCCTATGGAGCTCGGGGGTGCTGGTGCTAGAGAGAGGAGGAGAGAGACCCGGAGAGAGGCCGTCCCCTGCACCAACTGTGGCCGTAGAGGACACACTGCGGCTCGGTGCTGGGGAGGGTCTCCTGGGGATCGAGGCAACAGGTCACGCACTGATGAGTCATTTCAGGTGAGTAGGCGCCCAACTCACCCAGAGCTCTCTGTTGTCCACTTGTGTATTCAAGTTGAATTTCCCCAGGTTTCATCTCATTCCCAGCATAAGGCGCTAGTCGATTCAGGCGCAGCTGGGAATTTTATTGATCGTAATTTCTGTGTTAAGTTAGGGATTCCCCTCCTACCAGTAGATGTGCCTTTCCCTATCCATGCCCTAGACAGCCGTCCTTTGGGGTCAGGTTTAATTAGGGAGGTCACGGCGCCACTAAAGATGAAGACGCAGGGGGGTCATGAGGAAATCATACAGTTGTATCTGATCGACTCTCCTGCATTTCCCGTGGTGCTGGGGCTTCCTTGGTTAATCTCTAATGACCCCACCATTTCGTGGCAACAGTGGGCTCTCAGGGAGTGGTCTGATCAGTGTGTCGGGCGGTGTATAGGTGTTTCCGTAGGGGCGACCACGGTGGAAAGTCCGAACCAAATGCCCGCACTGCACATTCCTCCTGAGTATGATGATTTGGCACTCGTGTTCAGTAAGAAGAGGGCAACACAATTACCACCTCATAGACAGGGGGATTATGCGATAGACCTCCAGGCAGGTGCTGCACTTCCGCATAGTCATGTGTATCCTCTGTCTCAAGAGGAGACGGCGGCTATGGAGACATACATCGCCGAGTCTCTGGGACAGGGATACATACGGCCCTCCACTTCTCCTGCGTCCTCAAGTTTCTTTTTTGTGAAGAAGAAGGATGGAGGTTTGCGCCCGTGTATTGATTACCGTAGTCTCAATCAGATCACTGTTAAATACAGTTATCCTCTCCCTCTGATTGCGAGTATGACGGAGTCATTACACGGAGCGCGCTTCTTCACAAAATTGGATCTCAGGAGCGCCTACAACCTGGTGCGCATTAGGGAGGGAGATGAATGGAAAACAGCATTTAGTACCACCTCGGGTCACTATGAGTTTCTCGTCATGCCATACGGGTTAATGAATGCTCCTTCAGTCTTCCAATCATTTGTGGACGAGATTTTCCGGGATTTGCATGGGCAGGGTGTAGTGGTGTATATTGACGACATTCTAGTATACTCTGCTACACGCGCCGAGCATGTGGCCCTGGTGCGTCGAGTGTTGGGTAGGCTGTTGGAGCATGACTTGTATGTGAAGGCGGAGAAATGCCTGTTTTTCCAGGAGTCCATCTCCTTCCTGGGCCATCGGTTGTCCGCGTCAGGGGTGGAGATGGAGATTGACCGCGTTTCAGCCGTGCGTAATTGGCAGACTCCTACCACGGTTAAGGAGGTGCAGCGGTTTTTGGGTTTTGCCAATTACTACCGGAGGTTTATCCGGGGTTTTGGACAGGTAGCAGCTCCCATCACCTCCCTGCTAAAGGGGGGCCCGGTGCGTTTGCAGTGGTCGGCTGAGGCGGACAGGGCGTTTAGACAACTGAAGGACCTGTTCACCTCGGTTCCGGTGCTGGCACATCCGGACCCCTCTTTGGCGTTCCAAGTGGAGGTGGACGCGTCAGAGGCGGGTATTGGGGCTGTACTGTCTCAACGCTCGGGCACGCCTCCTAAACTCCGGCCCTGTGCTTTTTACTCTAAGAAGCTCAGCCCGGCGGAACGTAATTACGACGTGGGGGACAGGGAGCTGCTAGCTGTGGTCCAAGCCCTAAAGGTGTGGAGGCATTGGCTTGAGGGGGCTCAACACCCTTTTCTCATTCTGACTGACCATCGTAACCTGGAGTACATCCGGGCATCTAGGAGACTGAACCCTCGTCAGGCTAGGTGGGCCATGTTTCTGGCCCGGTTTGTTTTTAAGCTCACATATATACCAGGGTCACAGAACGTTAAGGCAGACGCCCTGTCCCGGCGATGTGACACAGAGGAGAGGTCCATTGAGCCCACTCCCATACTTCTGGAGTCTTGTCTGGTGGCACAGGTGGTGTGGAAGGTCGATGCGGAGATCGAGCGGGCGTTACGTACCGACCCTACTCCTCCAGAGTGTCCGGAGGGGCGGAAGTACGTGCCGCTCGAGATTCGTGATCGACTAATTTATTGGGCTCACACGTCACCCTCCTCTGGACATCCTGGTATTGGCCGGACAGTGCACTGCCTTTGTGAAAAGTACTGGTGGCCAACATTGGCAAAGGGACGTGAGGGTTTATGTCTCCTCCTGCTCGGTGTGCGCTCAGAGTAAGGCGCCTAGACACCTGCCCAAGGGGAAGTTACAACCCCTACCCGTTCCACAACGGCCGTGGTCTCACCTATTGGTAGACTTTGTCACGGACCTTCCCCCCTCCCAGGGGAATACCACTATTTTGGTCATTGTGGATCGGTTTTCTAAGGCCTCTCGTCTCATTCCAATGCCGGGTCTCCCTACTGCCCTACAAACTGCTGAGGCCCTGTTTACTCACGTCTTCCGGCACTACGGGGTTCCCGAGGATATAGTGTCTGATCGGGGTCCCTAGTTCACCTCTAGAGTCTGGAGGGCGTTTATGGAACGCTTGGAGGTCTCGGTTAGCCTTACCTCGGGTTTCCATCCTGAGAGTAATGGGCAGGTGGAGAGAGTAAACCAGGATGTGGGTAGGTTTCTGAGGTCCTATTGCCAGGACCGGCAGGAGGAGTGGTCTGGGTATATCCCCTGGGCAGAGATTGCCCAGAACTCACTTCGCCACTCCTCTACGAATCTGACTCCTTTTCAGTCTGTGTTGGGGTATCAGCCAGTTCTGGCACCCTGGCATCAGAGCCAGATCGAGGCTCCTGCGGTGGATGAATGGTTTCGCCGCTCGGAGGAAACATGGAACGCTGCGCATGTCCATCTGCAGCGGGCTATCCGTAGGCATAAGACGAGCGCCGATCGCCACCGCAGTGAGGGTCCAGCGTATGCACCTGGAGATCGAGTCTGGCTCTCGACTCGAAACCTGCCCCTTCGCCTGCCCTGCCGGAAGCTGAGTCGGCGGTTTGTGGGGCCATTTAAAGTCCTGAGGAGATTGAACGAGGTATGTTACAGGTTACAACTGCCAAATGATTATCGCATTAACCCCTCATTCCATGTGTCTCTCCTCAGGCCGGTGGTAGCTGGTCCACTCCAGGACAATGAGATACGGGAGGCTCCTCCGCCCCCACTGGACATCGAGGGGGCTCCGGCGTACTCAGTCCGGTCCATCGTGGATTCGAGACGTCGGATGGGGGGTCTGCAGTATCTCGTGGAGTGGGAGGGGTACGGTCCGGAGGAACGGTGCTGGGTGCCTAGGAGGGACATCTTAGATCCCTCCCTCCTGACGGAGTTCCACCGGAGTCATCCCACTCGCCCTGTTCCGCGTCCTCCTGGCCGTCCCCGAGGCCGGGGTCGGCGCACGGCTGGAGCCGCGCGTCAACGGGGGGGTACTGTCACGGATTCTGCCGAGGCTGCTCCTCCTCCTTGCTCGGGCAGGCTTCGGTGTTCGTCGTCCCCGGAGTCCTAGCTACTGCCGATCGATGTTTTCTGTGTTTGTCTTGTGTTGTCTAGTTTATACACCTGTTGCTTATTTTGTGTTGATTGTGTAACATATAAGTTCCTTGTTTTACGTTTGGCCTTTGTGTGTTATTGTCATTTTGTCTCGTTGATGTTCGGCATATCTATTTCGCCTTTTTACGCACAGAGTGTTTTTCTCCTCCAGTGTTGTGGAGACTTTTGTTTGTGCGTTTTGCATTAAGTAAAGTAGTCATCCTGATTCTCTGTGTCCTGTGCCTGACTTCACTACACATCACCCCTTTTGACACTCAGTAAAATATTTGAAATTGTTACATGTTGCGTTTATATTTTCAAGTTCTTGTCCAGTGATGCCTTTAATAATGCTGATCGCTGCCCTAATGTAATGTAATGTAAACTGTCACGCCCTGGCTCTAAGGACTCTTTTATGTTGAGCCAGGGTGTGTAGAGTCTATGTTTTGTGTTCTTTGTTTCAGTTTCTAGTTCATGTGTATCTATGTTGGCCGGGGTGGTTCTCAATCAGAGGCAACGAGAATCAGCTGTTGCTTGTTGTCTCTGATTGGGTAAATACTTAGGCAGCCTGTTTGGCACAGTGTATTGTGGGATCTTGTTCCGTGTTGGTTTGTTTATGTTACCAAGGACTTCACGTATCGTTTTGTTTGTGTGGTTAATATATATTAAAGTATGTTCGCATTCCACGCTGCGCATTGGCCCGTTTCTTCAAATGACGATCGTGACACAAACAGAAAAAAACACTGATCCTCGAATAATTAGGAAGTTATATTTTAAAAACACTTCTCCCCAAAGGTTACTTCATGATATGTATTGCTCTGAGCTTTCCTCCATCAGCTGCATGCCTGAACCTGAACTGCCTCGAAAACTTTTCCAATCTATTTTTATTTCTCAAACACACTTAAACAGTTAAAAATATAACTTTTTTTTATTTTTATTCTATAGGACTTTCAGATCTCATTATGATGATAAATCAGGCCTGGATGAAGGCTAGAAAAAACGGACTCGGTAGCTGATTGGCAGCTTTTCAGGCAATTGAGAAATAGATGCACTTCCTCAATCAAGAAAACTAAACGTAGCTTTTTTTCTCAGTTCTATCTCAGACTCCGCTGGTGATCCGTCTACATTTTGAAAAACAGTTAACGCCCTGAAGTGTGGAAATTCTTCCTCCTTCCCTGCCTAAGCAAGTCAGACTCTGGCATCATTTCTGAGAAAAATGTGATATGTGACGCTTTAAATCCACATTTTATCATCTCAGCAGGCTTTTTATTTGAAAGAAATGGCGGTTGAATTGACCCTGGTCAGCCAGTCGACTGCTTGCCCCTCTCCCAGCCTCTAGTTGCCTCATTATTTTCCATAGAATGCATAGCCCCTTGGTTGATTGTCCCTTGCGTATTTTGGATGGTGCCCTAATTGATTGTGTCCCTGCCTATAAATATCTGGGCATCTGGATTGATGAAAAGCTATCTTTTAAAAAAGCATGTTGATGAGTTAGTTAAGAAATTAAGAATTAATATAGGCTTCTTCTATAGGAACAGCTCCTGTCTTTCATTAAATAGCAGAAAACAAATCATTCAGTCAACATTAATTCCGGTTATTGACTATGGCGACATCGTCAGGGCTGTGGGTTAATATCTCCACAGATATAAACCCCTGGCTATAGTGAAATGGAATCAGGGCTGTGGGTTAATATCTCCACAGATATAAACCCCTGGCTATAGTGAAATGGAATCAGGGCTGTGGGTTAATATCTCCACAGATATAAACCCCTGGCTATAGTGAAATGGAATCAGGGCTGTGGGTTAATATCTCCACAGATATAAACCCCTGGCTATAGTGAAATGGAATCAGGGCTGTGGGTTAATATCTCCACAGATATAAACCCCTGGCTATAGTGAAATGGAATCAGGGCTGTGGGTTAATATCTCCACAGATATAAACCCCTGGCTATAGTGAAATGGAATCAGGGCTGTGGGTTAATATCTCCACAGATATAAATAGACTTTCTGACTGTACAGTTTCCTATTTGCAAGGCAAAATACAGATCTATCATCACTTCTGGTGAAAAAGCAATGAGCCAGACATGCCTGTGTCCAGTAGTTGGTGTCCTCATGAGTTCAGAAAGGGCGTCTGAGGAGTGACAACGGAATATTATTGTCATCCACATTACGCATCACATTGTACGACACTGTTTTACAAACCCATCTCTGGCTGGAAAGAACATAGAGGTCAACTACTCCAACCAACAGACACAAAGACAACCTTGCTGCCTCACTGCTTTGCTTACAATCTCACACTGTGATAGTTCTTGAGGATGTAAACAGTAGCAGTACTGGGTTGATGACCAGGCTTTTGCTGCCTGCTACCATTAGCTAACCTCACTGCAGGTAATAACACAGCACTGTCCCTCTGGCACACCATATGTTCCTGACATGAGAGATCTCTCACAAGTAGACACATCTGGGTGGGTGCAGCTTTAGAAATACCAGTCTAGCAGTCTACCGGTCTAGCGGTCTACCAGTCTAGCAGTCTACCGGTCTAGCGGTCTACCGGTCTAGCGGTCTACCGGTCTAGCGGTCTACCGGTCTAGCGGTCTACCAGTCTACCAGTCTACCAGTCTAGCAGTCTACCAGTTTAGCAGTCTACCAGTCTAGCAGTCTACCAGTCTACCAGTCTACAAGTTTAGCAGTCTACCAGTCTAGCAGTCTAGCATTCTACCAGTCTACCAGTCTAGCAGTCTACCAGTCTAGCAGTCTAGCATTCTACCAGTCTACCAGTCTACCAGTCTAGCAGTCTACCAGTCTACCAGTCTAGCAGTCTACCAGTTTAGCAGTCTACCAGTCTAGCAGTCTACCAGTCTACCAGTCTACCAGTTTAGCAGTCTACCAGTCTACCAGTCTAGCAGTCTAGCATTCTACCAGTCTACCAGTCTACCAGTCTAGCAGTCTACCAGTCTACCAGTCTAGCAGTCTACCAGTCTACCAGTCTAATTTTGTATTTTTCTCTCAAAATCATTGTAATTTGGTTAACCTTAACAATCGAAAATGAAAATGACTCAAATATAAAAGTTAAAATTCAACCTGAGAGCACCCTTAAATCGTGGGACTTGACCATTGCACTTCCCAGGGTGAATGGCTAAACCCGCTACGCTATGAAACCACACACTATTGCAGAGACCATGATATTACCGGCCACAACTGATATGGTGAAAACAATGTGTGGGGAGGCAGAGGCACAGAAACTCCCATCAAGACCTTTGTCAGATAACACTGTTAAACAAATAATTGATGCTATAGCTAGCGATCAAGAGGAAACTGACTGAACGACTCAAACTCCCCACCTTATGCTCTCCAGATGGACGTTAGCTGTGAGGGCAGAGATGCCCATGCATTGACTTTTGTTCGCTATACATGTCGGGGGATGCTATTCACGAGGACATATTGTTCTGTCTCACGATTCCCGAGCATGAAACGGCACAGGGGATGTTCAGTGTGCTACGTGGCTATATTGATGAAAAACAGATTCCAAATGGGATCGAGTGGTGGGCTTTTGCACAGATGGGGCTCCATCTATGGCGGGACGGCGGGCAGGCCTCTGCACTCTAGTTATGAATGTGTCTCCCTCTGCCATATGGACGCATTTTATACCATATGGACGCATTGTATACACCGAGAGCAACTGGCGGCAAAAGAGCTGAGCGCAGAACTCTGAGATATACAGCAGGTTACTTCGATTGTAAACTACATCACGCACGCCTGTTCGTAAAAAAACTAAGTGGAGATATGGGATCAGAGCATGACAATGTTCTATTTCACACCGAGGCTTGGTGGTTATCGAGGGGGCGCGTTGGAAATATTTTTTAAATTGAGATAGGAACTGTTGTCATTCAGAATGGATGTAAAAAACTAACTTTTGTTGACTTTCCATGGTAATGAAGAGAGCATGAACAATACATATTTGGGAAACTGAATCAAGCATGCAGGGGACATACACACACATTCTACAGATGAGTGACTGAATCAGCTAAATCCGTTTGACTGTGATCCCGGCTCAGTTGACATGCCGGTAAATGATTTGAACAGCTGATCGAGCTGTCATGTGACCGAATACTAGACAACGCATTCACGGGTCACTACTACGGAGGAGCTTTGGTTCTAGACTCAAAGGGAATACCGTGCCGTCTCCCCTCCGAGCATTAAAACTCATGGTACGCTGATTCAGTGCTCTCGTCTGCATTAAACACAAATATCGATCCAGGTTGGATGTGACAGGAGAGATGAGGTGAGCACTGTTGACCACGCCCCCCCCCCCCCCCCCCCCTCCGACGCGTCACGCATCAAGCACATCCATAGCCCCAGTTAATAAAGTAAACGTTGGCTGTTGATTACACCATTATTCTTGGTGCATTATTCAACCTTTCATGGTTGGGGGTCGCGAGAATTTTCAGATATCAAAATGGGGTCGCGGGCCATAAAAAGGTTTGGGAGCCCCTGCGCTAGCGACACACCCAGACCTGGGAGGTCATCTGACACCAACCCCGTCATTTCCACAGAGACACAGACAACAGCGCAGACTGCAACAATCAGTAACTGAGCTCATTGTCTAGGTGATGATTTGCCGACATAATAACTTGGACCTTACCACGTCAGCTTTGTCATTTTGGGCTTTGGGTTAGGATCGGGTTGGCGTCGCGTACATCATCTGCAGAATGTCTCCCGTCTTGTTGACTGCATCTGGTTTTTATCATAGCAAGAGTTCTGCAGGAAACAAGGGAAGACAGAGACATGCTCTGCACACTGTGTACCATGTGGATCAGAACCTGGGTTTAGGGAAAGGAGAAGATTAGTTTAGTCTGGAGCGTTTCAGTACATAACTATTACACCATTATCCACATCTCTCCAACCGGCCAAATGTATATATCTAATGCCTTCGGAAAGTATTCACACCCCTTCACTTTTTCCACATTCTGTTACGTTACAGCATTATTCTAAAATTGATTAAATTGTATTTTTTCCTCATCAAGCTACACACAGTACCCCATAATGACAAAGCAAAAACAGGTTTTTTAGATTTTTTCTCAAATGTATTAAAAATAAGTATTCAGACCCTTTACTCAGTACTTTGTTGAAGCACCTTTGGCAACGATTACAGCCTCGAGTCCTCTTGGGTATCTCCAGACGTGACGCTTGGCATTCAGGCCCAATAGTTCAATCTTGGTTTCATCAGACCAGAGAATCTTGTTTCTCATGGTCTCAGAGTCTTTAGATGCCTTTTGGCAAACTCCAAGCCGTCTGTTTTGTGCCTTTTACTGAGGAGTGGCTTCCGTCTGGCCACAACCATAAAGGCCTGATTGGTGGAGTGCTGCAGAGATGTTTTGTCCTTCTGGAAGGTTCTCCCATCTCCAAAGAGGAGCTCTACAGCTCTGTCGGAGTGACCATTGGGTTCTTGGTCACCTCCGTGACCAAGGCCCTTCTCCCCCGATTGCTCAGATTGGCTGGGCGGCCAGCTCTAGGAAGAGTCTTGGTGGTTCCAAACTTCTTCCATTTAAGAATGATGGAGGCCACTGTATTCTTGTGGACCTTCAATGCTGCAGACATTTTTTGGTACCCTTCCCCAGATCTGTGCCTCGACACAATCCTGTCTCGGAGCGCTACAGACAATTCCTTCGACCTCATGGCTTGGTTTTTGCTCTGACATGCACTGTCAACTGTGGGACCTTATATAAACAGGTGTGTGTCTTTCCAAATCATGTCCAATCAATTGAATTTACCTCAGGTGGACTCCAAGTTGTAGAAACATTTCAAGGATGATCAATGGAAACAGGAAGCACGTGAGCTCAATTTCGAGTATCATAGCAAAGGGTCTGAATGTTTATGTAAATAATGTATTTCTGTTTTTTTTATCCATTTTAGAATAAGGCTGTAACGTAAGAAAGAGTGGAAAGCCAAGGGGTGTGAATACTTTCCGAAGACACTGTAAAGTGGGGTCCGGAATTATTGGATCCCTTGATGAAGACGAGCAAAAAAAAAAACGTTCTAAAATAATACAAATACTGAGCTGTACTGTTTAGAATATTGTTTTATACTAATAAAATTGCTCAGAAATACATTTTGTTTAACAAGTAATACAAAAATATCTAATGTTCACTCAAATATATGTTTTCCACATGTTAAATTACATTTTTATTGTGTAAATATTTAGTGAATATTGTAGAAAAGTCCTCTCTGAATATAGCTACCACGTTAGCTATGCTCCAACGCCAGTCTATCAGGTTTTCTGACATGGTTTTCCTGCCTGTATTGTTACTGTACTAAGGTAGTTAGCTAGCTAGATTACAGAATGTACTGTTAATGTACTAAGGTAGTTAGCTAGCTAGATTACAGAATGTACTGTTAATGTACTAAGGTAGTTAGCTAGCTAGATTACAGAATGTACTGTTAATGTACTAAGGTAGTTAGCTAGCTAGATTACAGAATGTACTGTTAATGTACTAAGGTAGTTAGCTAGCTAGATTACAGAATGTACTGTTAATGTACTAAGGTAGTTAGCTAGCTAGATTACAGAATGTACTGTTAATGTACTAAGGTAGTTAGCTAGCTAGATTACAGAATGTACTGTTAATGTACTAAGGTAGCTAGCTAGCTAGATTACAGAATGTACTGTTAATGTACTAAGGTAGTTAGCTAGCTAGATTACAGAATGTACTGTTAATGTACTAAGGTAGTTAGCTAGCTAGATTACATAATGTACTGTTAATGTACTAAGGTAGCTAGCTAGCTAGATTACAGAATGTACTGTTAATGCACTAAGGTAGTTAGCTAGCTAGATTACAGAATGTACTGTTAATGTACTAAGGTAGCTAGCTAGCTAGATTACAGAATGTACTGTTAATGCACTAAGGTAGTTAGCTAGCTAGATTACAGAATGTACTGTTAATGTACTAAGGTAGTTAGCTAGCTAGATTACAGAATGTACTGTTAATGTACTAAGGTAGCTAGCTAGCTAGATTACAGAATGTACTGTTAATGTACTAAGGTAGTTAGCTAGCTAGATTACAGAATGTACTGTTACTGTACTAAGGTAGCTAGCTAGCTAGATTACAGAATGTACTGTTAATGTACTAAGGTAGCTAGCTAGCTAGATTACAGAATGTACTGTTAATGTACTAAGGTAGCTAGCTAGCTAGATTACAGAATGTACTGTTAATGCACTAAGGTAGTTAGCTAGCTAGATTACAGAATGTACTGTTAATGTACTAAGGTAGTTAGCTAGCTAGATTACAGAATGTACTGTTAATGTACTAAGGTAGCTAGCTAGCTAGATTACAGAATGTACTGTTAATGTACTAAGGTAGTTAGCTAGCTAGATTACAGAATGTACTGTTACTGTACTAAGGTAGCTAGCTAGCTAGATTACAGAATGTACTGTTAATGTACTAAGGTAGCTAGCTAGCTAGATTACAGAATGTACTGTTAATGTACTAAGGTAGTTAGCTAGCTAGATTACAGAATGTACTGTTAATGTACTAAGGTAGCTAGCTAGCTAGATTACAGAATGTACTGTTAATGTACTAAGGTAGTTAGCTAGCTAGATTACAGAATGTACTGTTAATGTACTAAGGTAGTTAGCTAGCTAGATTACAGAATGTACTGTTAATGTACTAAGGTAGTTAGCTAGCTAGATTACAGAATGTACTGTTAATGTACTAAGGTAGTTAGCTAGCTAGATTACAGAATGTACTGTTAATGTACTAAGGTAGTTAGCTAGCTAGATTACAGAATGTACTGTTAATGTACTAAGGTAGTTAGCTAGCTAGATTACAGAAATGACTAAATCCTAATTTAGCTAGATAGGATGGCATATTTTGTGTTTGGTCTACTATCAGAGAACACCGGAAGAAGAATTATCACTGATAATTATTGTAATGTTTGTATATGTGTCATTTAATCCCGTAAAGGATGGATTGGCGATTTGACACGAAAATAACATTTTATTCATTCATCACTGATCCATCATGATCATCCACCACACATCATTACATTTTAGTCATTTAGCAGACGCTCTTATCCAGAGCGACTTACAGTTAGTGAGTGCATACATAATTATTTTTCATACTGACCCCCCGTGGGAATCGAACCCACAACCCTGGCGTTGCAAACGCCAAACTCGACCAACTGAGCTACATCCCTGCCGGCCATTCCCTCCCCTACCCTGGGCCAATTGTGCACCGCCCCATGGGTCTCCCGGTTGCAGCCGGCTACGACAGAGCCTGGATTCGAACCAGGATCTCTAGTGGCACAGCTAGCACTGCGATGCAGTGCCTTAGACCACTGCGCCACTCATGTGATGGATTAACCTATCTAGACACAAGCAAAGTGTTTAAGTGTGTGCTGTAAGTCAGATAATGTTATTCTAGTTAGTCTACATTGGGGTGATTTTGTAGGGAACTGCATCTTCATGGAAAATAAAAATGAAAAAATGAAACTGAAAATGACTTTTTACCTTTTGAATTATTTTGGGTAGTTTAATTTATTATATTAATTAATACACTGTTTAATTCACCATGGTTCTATTGTATTCATGTAATACTCTTCTATTAATTCAGGCTATTCAAGTCAATGATCTAACATGTTATGATATTAATAATGCATGTTGCTTACCCTAAAATAAAGGGGCTCATTTGTGAATGAAGAGGTGTGGTGTCTATAAGGGGATCCAGGAGATTACAGGAGGCTGTATCTCAGCCCTCCAACCAGGTTAAAACAGAGCCTTCTCTATGGGATGAAGTTTCATCATCACAATAGGGAATTCATGTGAATGACAAAATCAAATCAAAAAGTCATTTAACATTTTATTTCATTACAAATTAAATTGCAAACCTCCTTTTTGAAACATATATATTTTAATTTAAACCATTAGAAACATTAAAAAGAGCAGTTATACACCTATAGCTATACTCCTGAGTGGTCTACAAAGGTGTTAGCAGGTAGTTGTTTAATTCTGCTTCCACAGCATCCTTGTGGCTCAGAGAGGAATCACCCGTTGCTGCAGTTCCGCTCAGTTTAAAGGAACCTCCCAAGGACTTCCTGGCTTTCTTTGCCTGGTCAGGCTCCACTTCAGTGCTGCTGCTTGACGTCTCCTCCTGGCGTTCCATCATTTCTGACGCCACTCTGGCCTTGACTTGGGGCTTGTTGTCTTCACTGATGAAGTCCATCTTGAACCGGGGGTCCAAACAAGAAGCTAGCATCTAGCGGCTCCTGAGAGGCTTCATCTCTATATTTCTCGTTGATGTAGTGTCACATCTCAGTTTTCAAAGTCTTGGTCAAGTCTGTGGGTCTCCCTTTTGTATTAGCAGCATTGAAGTGTGGAAGAGGTGAAGAACTGGCTTCACATATGAGACACTAACATAGTCTTCTCCTGAGAGCACATCTGTGAAGTCCAGCAGTGGGCCCAGTGACTCAACTGAGAGATTCCAGGACATCTGTTTCTTGCCAGGTTAGAATTAGATGCTGTGTCTTCCTGTCCTCAGTCTTCCTGTCCTCAGACAGGACCTGAGTTATAGCCTTCTGCTGCTCTGGTATCCTGCTAGATCATCTTCTGTCTGGATCCCCATCTTGTTTGGCATTCTGATGTGAGGGAAGGTAGATTGAGTTCCTTCCGGGCTCTTTCAAGAGTCGTTCTGGCCTTCCAGCTGAGAGAGACGTGACCCATCAGCTTCTTGCAGACACCTGCAGCACCGGTCAATGCTTCCATCCTTTTTCACTGCATTTTCTAAGGGAAAAAACAAAGACAAAATAAAGTACTTATTATTATACACATTTAATACATTTACTTTAATAAATGATTTATAAAAAATAAATTGTTCATAAAACTGTTTTGCAAATGATTACACAATTAGTTATTTACAGATAAAATTTAGAGTTTCAGCATGCTTTCTTTATGTTTTAAAGACCTATAATAAAACACATTCATTCTCATATAACGTATATCTCATGAGTTTAGCACTAACTATTTTACTTAATGATAACCCAAAATATAGGGGCATTTAATTCCATTGTTTGTTATTGTAAACAAATGCAACATTTAAACATAATAATAATAATAATAATAAAAGATAGCAGAGATCTATAGATATGAAGTCTGTATCCTTCATTTTCCCCCAGCCCCATCCTCTACAATAAAAATATATGAAACTTATGAAAATTGTTATATTTCAGAACAGGTTGCTAGGTAATAATATGTAACAGTAATAGCATAGCAATAGCAACAGTAGTAAAATAGAATGCGCAATTGGGCATAACTTAACAACTGCAAGATGCAGTCTGTGGCCAAAGCACTGTGATCTGGTCCACTTCGTTCAGGGCGGCAGCTTTCACCGTGTTCGCAGCATTGTCTGTCGTTATACAGACTAGACGACTCTCATCTAGGCCCCAATCAGCTACAGCTTCCCTCATCCCCTGTTGCGATGTTCTCACTCACGTATGATCCTCTGGGGGAAAAAATGTAGTTTGCAAACAGCGACTTTTCAGGTGGAAGTCCTCATTAATAAAGTGTATGGTCAGACTTACGTAAGGCTCCGTTGTCCGGCTGGACCACAAGTCCGTCGTTTGCTGTGTAATATTCCACTTGTGACATCTCTGTTTCAACTTGTGCCTTGCATTTCTCGTACAACTCTGGGATGGCAACTTGAGAAAAATAGTTGCGTGATGGCGTTACATACCGCTTGTCAAGCGACCGGATCATGTTTTTAAAAACCCTCTTTGGTAACCGTGTAAAAAAATTGACATGCATTATATTGGTGTGCGTGGCCAAAGAACTCTATTTTCATGTCATCTGACCATTTTATACAGTCTTTTCCTCATCTTTATCCACAGATGCAATAATTCCAGACCCCGCTGTACATGACACTATAATTCCATCAATCTGTTGCCTTTTCCCTATAGCATTATCGTACAATGGTGGTTATAATAATCACTAATAACACAACCTTACTTATGGCAATGAGAGACATAGAGAGAGACCATAAAGACAGAGGCAGGGTTAGTGTGTGTTTTAGTCTAGTGGGTGAGAGTATTACTGAGGTGTTTGGTATTCATCGCAGAGTAGAGAACAGAAACAGAACAGAGCAGAGAAAGGCCTGTGGAGCTATAGAAGCGTGAGTCATCCCAATGAGACAGAGACACGACTCTGAGCACATTGTGGCCGTCTCCACAATGTTACCCTATTCCCTTTACAGTGCACTACTGTTGATCAGGGCCCTGGTCAAAAGTAGTGCACTATAAATGTAGTAGGGTGACGTTTGGGGCACGCCCTGTGACACACAGCCCATTAATATTCAGCTGCAGGCCCTGCAGGGTTCATTAAAGGCTCATCGGACAATACTACACAGATCCAGGAATAAACACACAATTCAATCCTAGCAGGAAGCAGCTCTGAATGTCATAGCAAAGCAGCGTCATGATGACAGATGGCTGGTTGAAAGCAGAATGAATAGCTGTAGCAGTGTGTATTTCTGCCTGTAAGCCGCCTTGCTTCCTCTCATCCAAATTAACCTCTAAAAGTCGAAGCCGTTGGGGGGTTTCTGCTAAGCTAACATGGATTTTTTTAAAGATGGTCATAACATGGATCATTTAGCTATTTGATTTTTAATTTTAGGAATCAAAAATAAATATCAAATAATTATTGGATAAAATATTGAATTTGGCCTTTACTACTAAATGGAAAAAAAGACAGTCAAAAAATTAATCATAAGGAATAAGGTTTTGAATTGTCTGTTCTATATCTAGGAAATATGTTTCATTTAACCCCTTATTTTTGTTGGCACAAAACTACCTCCAAACTTCCATTCATTAGTATGGGTTACCTTCAGACGTTTTCGTGAGAAGACAGATTTTCGGGATGTCTCATGGTCTGACAAACACCGCTGTAGCTCGGTCACCTTCCACCACAGATGCGGAAGGCTGACTTAGGCAGATGCGGTAGATTTGAGATATCTCTAGCTTAAATTGACAGATTTTGATGGGGATTAAAAAAATATATGTTTCTTAGATTGACTCACGGGTGCGTCAATAGACTTAAGGATTTAAGCAATGAAGGAGATATTCAGCAGTTGAAGATGTGAGAATTTCCCTCAACAGGTGACTAACTGAATAATTGATTCTGAATATACAGTTAATTCGGAAAGTATTCAGACCCCTTGACCTTTTCCACATTTTGTTACGTTACAACCTTATTCTAAAATGGATTAAATTGTTCCCCCCGCCCCTCATCAATCTACACACAATACCCCATAATGACAAAGCAAAAACAGGTTTTTAGACATTTTTGGAACTATTATTATTATTAAAAATGAAAATATCACATTTACATAAGTATTCAGACCTTTTACTCAGTACTTTGTTGAAGCACCTTTGGCAGCGATTACAGCCTCGAGTCTTCTTGGGTATGACGCTACAAGCTTGGACAGGTAACGTTCGGGAGATACTGGTCAGATTTCACGGGAACCTGAGGCCGGACAAGTTGTAGTTGTGCAAACCCCAGCACTGAAAAAGAGAAAGCTGCACAAGACGGAACATAGGAGACCTCAGGAGAAGACTGAGAGGCCATCGTCCACTACAACTCTGCTGTGGCTGGTGTTGACATGAAGGTAGAAGGTGGAGGAAACGCTGATGATGGACCTCATCAAGAAGCCCACAGACAACATAGTACAGAAAAGTACGTTTGGGTTGTCCTTGAATATGAATTACATAGCTACAAAAAGAGGACCACTGGGATAATTCAAGTTGCTTTAGCAACGGCAAATATACTTCAAATGAGTAGGCAGCACTCACCAATAAGCCGTCCATCCTCAACAGCTCCCTCCTGTAGGCGTTTAGGCTAACATCGCTGTTCTGCAGAATGAACGAGTCGTGCGTTCCACCTGGCCACCACATTCAGTAGCGTCTTTTGCGCATCACATAACCTTTCACCTGCACTTTAAGTGTGGAACCCTTTTCTTTTCATTTAGTTGAACTCATTTTGAGATGGTGCTTTTATGGCGATGTTGGTGCCATCTATTGCTCATTTTGTAGGCTATTTGTGAACCCATTGATGGCAAAGAAACCCCCTCTTGACTTCAACCTGTGGTGCGATTGTGTATGTAAATTGTATGTGTTACAGTTTGTTTTGCTGATGATTGCATCCAAAACATTGGCTCATCTTGGGATGTGAGATGCCGATCGGCATGCTCCCGCTGAAACGTGCCCATTGCCAAAAACCCGAGGGTGGAGAGCACTTTGAATGGCCCATTGCCAAAAACCCGAGGGTGGAGAGCACTTTGAATGGCCCATTGCCAAAAACCCGAGGGTGGAGAGCACTTTGAATGGCCCATTGCCAAAAACCCGAGGGTGGAGAGCACTTTGAATGGCCCATTGCCAAAAACCCGAGGGTGGATAGCACTCTGAATGGCCCATTGCCAAAAACCCGAGGGTGGATAGCACTTTGAATGGCACGTGTTTGCCTTTCTAAAGTAGATCTTTAAATTCTCACAAAGTTCCTTAAGATTGGTTTTGGGAAATGGTATCTGATGAGCCAATCTGTACTTCTGCTAAAAAGTTTCACTTGTCTCTAAAAAACCTGCTCTCTGCGAAATGCAGCGTGCCAAATCTTCCAACAGAGCAAAATCAGTCTCTCATTAAATTTCCCATTATCGCTGTCTGTTATTGTATTTCAACAATGGTTTCATTTTCACACTTGCCTGTAGTTTAACAAATGACTTTACATTATATTGATTATTATCGTAACAAATGCACTGATGTGGTCAAATTATATATAGCCTGTCAATATACTGTATGTTACAGGAATTCACAATGGAAATACAATTCAAATGAAAAATGATTAAATTATTAGGCCTACTCTAACCATTTCAACATACAGTATATTTTGCCCATTCTACGCTTGACAAGCAGTTTCCTTATTCCACCACTGGTCCTCTGTAGCTCAATTGGTAGAGCATGGCGCTTGTAACGCCAGGGTAGTGGGTTCGATCCCCGGGACCACCCACCTCCTATTCTCGCTATACACCAAGTCACTTGGCTCTGTCATGGCCTCTCCTATCATTGCTACGCAGACGACACACAACTAATCTTCTCCTTTCCCCCTTCTGATAACCAGGTGGCGAATCACATCTCTGCATGTCTGGCAGACATATCAGTATGGATGACGGATCACCACCTCAAGCTGAACCTTGGCAAGACGTAGCTGCTCTTCCTCCCGGGGAAGGACTGCCCGTTCCATGATCTTGCCATCACGGTTGACAACTCCGTTGTGTCCTCCTCCCAGAGTGCGAAGAGCCTTGGCGTGACCCTGGACAACACCCTGTCGTTCTCCGCTAACATCAAGGCGGTGACCCGATCCTGTAGGTTCATGCTCTACAACATTCGGAGAGTACGACCCTGCCTTACACAGGAAGCGGCACAGGTCCTAATCCAGACACTTGTCCTCTCCCGTCTGGATTACTGCAACTCGCTGTTGGCTGGGCTCCCTGCCTGTGCCATTAAACCCCTACAACTCATCCAGAATGCCGCAGCCCGTCTGGTGTTCAACCTTCCCAAGTTCTCTCACGTCACCCCGCTCCTCCGCACACTCCACTGGCTTCCAGTTGAAGCTCGCATCTGCTACAAGACCATGGTGCTTGCCTACGGAGCTGTGAGGGGAACGGCACCTCCGTACCTTCAGGCTCTGATCAGTCCCGCCACCCAAACGAGGGCATTGCGTTCATCCACCTCTGGCCTGCTGGCTCCTCTACCTCTGCAGAAGCACAGTTCCCGCTCAGCCCAGTCAAAACTGTTCGCTGCTCTGGCACCCCAATGGTGGAACAAGCTCCCTCACGACGCCAGGACAGCGGAGTCACTCACCACCTTCCGGAGACATTTGAAACCCCACCTCTTTAAGGAATACCTGGGATAGGATAAAGTAATACTTCTACCCCCCACTTACCCCCCCCCCAAAAAAAAACATTGTAAAGTGGTTATCCCACTGGCTATAAGGTGAATGCACCAATTCGTAAGTCGCTTTGGATAAAAGTGTCTGCTAAATGGCACATTATTATTATTATTATTATAAGCTTGGCACACCTGTATTTGGGGAGTTTCTCCCATTCTTCTCTGCAGATCCTCTCAAGCTCAGTCAGGTTGGATGGGGAGCATCGCTGCACAGCTATTTTCAGGTCTCTCCAGAGATGTTCGATTGGGTTCAAGTCCGGGCTCTGGCTGGGCCACTCAAAGTCATTCAGAGACTTGTCTTGAAGCCACTGCTGCGTTGTCTTGGCTGTGTGCTTAGGGTCGTTGTCCTGTTGGAAGGTGAACTTTCGCCCCAGTCTGAGGTCCTGAACGCTCTGGAGCAGGTTTTCATCAAGGATCTCTCTGTACTTTGCTCCGTTCATCTTTCCCTTGATCCTGACTAGTCTCCCAGTTCCTGCCGCTGGAAACATCCCCAAAGCACGATGCTGCCACCACCATGCTTCACAGTGGGGATGGTGCCAGGTTTCATCCAGATGTGACGCTTGGCATTCAGGCCAAAGAGTTCAATCTTGGTTTCATCAGACCAGAGAATCTTGTTTCTCATGGTCTGTGAGTCTTTTAGGTGGCTTTTGGCAAACTCCAAGTGGGCTGTCATGTGCCTTTTACTGAGGAGTGGCTTCCGTCTGGCCACTCTACCATAAAGGCCTGATTGGTGGAGTGCTGTAGAGATGATTGTCCTTCTAGAAGGTTCTCCCATCTGGAGCTCTGTCAGAGTGACCATCGGGTTCTTGGTCAGCTCCCTGACCAAGGCCCTTCTCCCCCGATTGTTCAGTTTGGCCGGGCGGCCAGCTCTAGGAAGAGTCTTGGTGGTTTCAAACTTCTTCCATTTAAGAATGATGGAGGCCACTGTGTTCTTGGGGACCTTCAATGCTGCAGACGCTAGAGGCGTCACTACAGACCCAGGTTCGATCCAGGGCTGTATCACAACCGGCCGTGATTGGGAGTCCCATAGGGCGGCGCACAATTGGCCTTGCGTCATCTGGGTTAGGGGAGGGTTTGGCCTGGTGGGCTTTACTTGGCTCATCACTCTCTAGCAACTCCTTGTGGCGGGCCGGGCACCTGCAGGCTGACTTCGGTCGTCAGTTGAATGGTGTTTCCTCCGACATATTGGTGCAGCTGGCTTCCGGGTTAAGTGGGCGGGTGTTAAGAAGCGCGGTTTGGCGGGTAATGTTTCGGAGGACGCATGACTCGACCCTGTATTAATGGCACCTGTTTGAACTTGTTATCAGTATAAAAGACACCTGTTCACAACCTCGAACAGTCACACTCCAAACTCCACTATGGCCAAGACCAAAGAGCTGTCAAAGGACACCAGAAACAAAATTGTAGACCTGCACCAGGCTGGGAAGACTGAATCTGCAATAGGTAAGCAGCTTGGTTTGAAGAAATCAACTGTGGGAGCAATTATTAGGAAATGGAAGACATACAACACCACTGATAATCTCCCTCGATCTGGGGCTCCACGCAAGATCTCACCCCGTGGGGTCAAAATGATCACAAGAACTGTGAGCAAAAATCCCAGAACCACACGGGGGGACCTAGTGAATGACCTGCAGAGAGCTGGGACCAAAGTAACAA
The DNA here is from genome assembly GCF_964263955.1 of Coregonus lavaretus. NCBI lineage: Eukaryota > Metazoa > Chordata > Actinopteri > Salmoniformes > Salmonidae > Coregonus > Coregonus lavaretus. Next base: position 65,601,735 of record NC_139993.1, read on the forward strand.
AGCCTACCATCAGTAACACACTACGCCGCCAGGGACTCAAATCCTGCAGTGCCAGACGTGTCCCCCTGCTTAAGCCAGTACATGTCTAGGCCCATCTGAAGTTTGCTAGAGTGCATTTGGATGATCCAGAAGAGGATTGGGAGAATGTCATATGGTCAGATGAAACCAAAATAGAACTTTTTGGTAAAAACTCAACTCGTCGTGTTTGGAGGACAAAGAATGCTGAGTTGCATCCAAAGAACACCATACCTACTGTGAAGCATGTGGGTGGAAACATCATGCTTTGGAGCTGTTTTTCTGCAAAGGGACCAGGACGACTGATCCGTGTAAAGGAAAGAATGAATGGGGCCATGTATCGTGAGATTTTGAGTGAAAACCTCCTTCCATCAGCAAGGGCATTGAAGATGAAACGTGGCTGGGTCTTTCAGCATGACAATGATCCCAAACACACCGCCCGGGCAACGAAGGAGTGGCTTCGTAAGAAGCATTTCAAGGTCCTGGAGTGGCCTAGCCAGTCTCCAGATCTCAACCCCATAGAAAATCTTTGGAGGGAGTTGAAAGTCCGTGTTGCCCAGCGACAGCCCCAAAACATCACTGCTCTAGAGGAGATCTGCATGGAGGAATGGGCCAAAATACCAGCAACAGTGTGTGAAAACCTTGTGAAGACTTACAGAAAACGTTTGACCTGTGTCATTGCCAACAAAGGGTATATAACAAAGTATTGAGAAACTTTTGTTATTGACCAAATACTTATTTTCCACCATAATTTGCAAATAAATTCATTAAAAATCCTACAATGTGATTTTCTGGATTTTTTTTACTCATTTTGTCTGTCATAGTTGACGTGTACCTATGATGAAAATTACAGGCCTCTCTCATCTTTTTAAGTGGGAGAACTTGCACAATTGGTGGCTGACTAAATACTTTTTTTCCCCCACTGTACATATTGTTGGGATCATAAATAAGAGATGCTAGTGTAGTGAATTTAATCTGCTTTATGGTCCAGAGGTTACACAGTTCAAGGCATTCAATTAAAATTAGTAATTCATTCTGATTGGGTCAAAGTACCTGCTAACATAACACTGATAATAGCCTTTGCGTTCAAAACAGTGAATCATCACTGACTAATCATAACTAGAGCCGTTGAATTGACAGGATCAACGACTAACACCGACTTTACAGAACTGGTGGTTCTGTAGGCCTGGGTGTGTTCTCTCCCAACTGGATCACTGAACTGAACTAAACTAACAGCTGTGCTAGCTAGGCCAAGTTCTGATAACTAGATCCATGTGGGTCTCCGGCCACACAGAGCAGAGCAGAGACTTCATTCCAGCCAGTTCTGGGAAGAGAAAGATCTGCCATAGTTTCTCAGACACCTGCTGTCCCACAGTGATATCAATGGAGAGAAAAAATATCCTGCTGCTGCCTGCACTAAACTAAGGCAGATCAATATTCCTCACATAATGAATCACTTACAGTGAGCTATAGGCAAGAAGAAATTGTTACACAGTCAGTAATACAAAATACTGCTTATACCATGGCAGTGGAGCAAATAAACCTGTTTAGAAAATTATACTGGTCAGTGTTCACAAAGCGTCTCAAAGTAGGAGTGCTGATCTAAATATCAGGTGCCCCAGTCTTATTCATTCTGATCCAAAACCCTGAAATGATCGCAGCTCAGCACTCCTACTCCAAGGGCGGCAGGTAGCTTAGTGGTTAAGAGCGTTGTGCCAGTAACCGAAAGGTTGCTGGTTCTAATCCCCTTTGCCGACTAGCTGAAAAATCTGTCGATGTGCCCTTGAGCAAGGCACTTGATCCTGTAAGTCGCTCCGGATAAGAGCGTCTGCTAAATTATTAATTATTAACACACTTTGTGAATATGGGCCACTGTGAGCCGACGTGCTTCTGAGCTAGTCTACAGTGATGCTGGCATGCCTCCTCTCGTACTCCCTGTTCACCCACGACTCCAACTCCATCATCAGGTTTCCTGACTGTCAGAGACATGGCGTGTGGTGCCGGGACAACAACCTCTCCCTCAACGTCAGTAAGACCAAGGAGTGGACTACAGGAAACGGGGAGAGCCATGGGATGGGCTGTAGTGGAGAGCTTCACGTTCCTTGGCGTTCACATCGCTAAGGACTTAACATGATCCACACCCCAGCAGTCGTGAAGAGGGCACGACAGCGCCTCTTCCCCCTCAGGAGGCTGAAAATATTTGCCATGGGCCCCTCAGATCCTCAAAAAGTTTCTACAGTTGCACCATTGAGAGAATCATGACTGGCTGCATCAACGCTTGGTGTGGTAACTGTACCGCCCTCGATCGCAAAGCGCATCAGAAGGTGGTGCCGTGCGGACGGCCCAGTACATCACTGGGGCCAAGCTCCCTGCCATCCAAGACCTCTATCTCAGGCACAGGGTCCTCCACAAGGAATGTAAGAGGGGCGCTCCACCACCTTGTGGATTGGCAGTAAAAAAATATATCTAAAAAGGGAACTGTGTCAAGAACTGCAACGCTGCTGGGTTTTTCACACTCAACCGTTTCCTGTGTGTATCAAGAATGGTCCACCACCCAAAATGGTCCACCACCCAGCCAACTTGACACAACTGTGGGAAGCATTGGAGTCAACATGGGCCACTATCCCTGTGGAACGCTTTCGACACCTTGTAGAGTCCATGACCCTATGACTTGAGTCTGTTCTGAGGGGTACACACACACACACACACACACACACACACACACACACACACACACACAGCGGCAGGTAGCCTAGCAGTTAGAGCATTGGGCAAGTAACCGAAAGGTCGCCAGTTCGAAAAAAAAACACATTTCCAATTCACACATATAATAATAATTATATAATACACACTCATGATACACACTTTATAACACTTTCACGTGTGAAATAAGCACCCACCAAATGATTGTTATACACACACACACTTTCAAACATGATATGCTGCTACTCTGTTTGTTACTCTTATATCCTGATGCCTAGTCACTTTACCCTGCCTTCATGTACATATCTACCTCAAATACCTTATTATTATCTATCCTGATGCCTAGTCACTTTACCCTGCCTTCATGTACATATCTACCTCAAATACCTTATTATTATATATCCTGATGCCTAGTCACTTTACCCTGCCTTCATGTACATATCTACCTCAAATACCTTATTATTATCTATCCTGATGCCTAGTCACTTTACCCTGCCTTCATGTACATATCTACCTCAAATACCTTATTATTATCTATCCTGATGCCTAGTCACTTTACCCTGCCTTCATGTACATATCTACCTCAAATACCTTATTATTATCTATCCTAATGCCTAGTCACTTTACCCTGCCTTCATGTACATATCTACCTCAAATACCTTATTATTATCTATCCTGATGCCTAGTCACTTTACCCTGCCTTCATGTACATATCTACCTCAAATACCTTATCTATCCTGATGCCTAGTCACTTTACCCTGCCTTCATGAACATATCTACCTCAAATCCCTTATTATCTATCCTGATGACTAGTCACTTTACCCTGCCTTCATGTACATATCTACCTCAAATACCTTATTATCTATCCTGATGCCTAGTCACTTTACCCTGCCTTCATGTACATATCTACCTCAAATACCTTATTATTATCTATCCTAATGCCTAGTCACTTTACCCTGCCTTCATGTACATATCTACCTCAAATACCTTATTATTATCTATCCTGATGCCTAGTCACTTCACCCTGCCTTCATGTACATATCTACCTCAAATACCTTATTATTATCTATCCTGATGCCTAGTCACTTTACCCTGCCTTCATGAACATATCTACCTCAAATCCCTTATTATCTATCCTGATGACTAGTCACTTTACCCTGCCTTCATGTACATAGCTACCTCAAATACCTTATTATCTATCCTGATGCCTAGTCACTTTACCCTGCCTTCATGTACATATCTACCTCAAATACCTTATTATTATCTATCCTAATGCCTAGTCACTTTACCCTGCCTTCATGTACATATCTACCTCAAATACCTTATTATTATCTATCCTGATGCCTAGTCACTTCACCCTGCCTTCATGTACATATCTACCTCAAATACCTTATTATTATCTATCCTAATGCCTAGTCACTTTACCCTGCCTTCATGTACATATCTACCTCAAATACCTTATTATTATCTATCCTGATGCCTAGTCACTTTACCCTGCCTTCATGTACATATCTACCTCAAATACCTTATTATTATCTATCCTAATGCCTAGTCACTTTACCCTGCCTTCATGTACATATCTACCTCAAATACCTTATTATTATCTATCCTAATGCCTAGTCACTTTACCCTGCCTTCATGTACATATCTACCTCAAATACCTTATTATTATCTATCCTGATGCCTAGTCACTTTACCCTGCCTTCATGTACATATCTACCTCAAATACCTTATTATTATCTATCCTGATGCCTAGTCACTTTACCCTGCCTTCATGTACAGATCTACCTCAAATACCTTATCATTATCTATCCTGATGCCTAGTCACTTTACCCTGCCTTCATGTACATATCTACCTCAAATACCTTATCATTATCTATCCTGATGCCTAGTCACTTTACCCTGCCTTCATGTACATATCTACCTCAAATACCTTATTATTATCTATCCTGATGCCTAGTCACTTTACCCTGCCTTCATGTACATATCTACCTCAAATACCTTATTATTATCTATCCTGATGCCTAGTCACTTTACCCTGCCTTCATGTACAGATCTACCTCAAATACCGTATTATTATCTATCCTGATGCCTAGTCACTTTACCCTGCCTTCATGTACATATCTACCTCAAATACCTTATTATTATCTATCCTGATGCCTAGTCACTCCACATTGATCTGGTACTCCCTGTATATAGCTCCACATTGATCTGGTACTGGTACTCCCTGTATATAGCTCCACATTGATCTGGTACTCCCTGTATATAGCTCCACATTGATCTGGTACTGGTACTCCCTGTATATAGCTCCACATTGATCTGGTACTGGTACTCCCTGTATATAGCTCCACATTGATCTGGTACTGGTACTCCCTGTATATAGCTCCACATTGATCTGGTACTGGTACTCCCTGTATATAGCTCCACATTGATCTGGTACTGGTACTCCCTGTATATAGCTCCACATTGATCTGGCACTCCCTTTATATAGCTCCATTCTTGTGTATTTTAGTAATTTTCTTCTTAATTATTATTATTATTATATATTTATAAACTCTGCATCGTTGGGAAGAGCTCGTTAGTAAGGATTTCATTCTAAACACACCTGTTGTATTTGGCGCATGTGACAAATTTGATTTGATACAGTCAGTGCATTATCACACAGAGTTGGTCAACTGATTGGTTGGCAGGTAAGCTTAATTTAAATCAGTTTATCTTAAACTGTGGCATACTTACTGTAGTGGTCTCCTAGTTGGACATGTCATGGAAGGGTGAGGCCACCCATGGAAAATGGTATGTAAAACAAAATTCCATGGTAACAGAATGATGCGGAAACTCAGATGTTTCACTTTAAAATGTTTGTTAAAAGTAATCCTTTGTCCGCAGAGTTGAATGTTTTAACTTTGCAATCATGGGTTTTTGTTTGAGTCTCCGCATCATTCTGTTACCGTGGAATTGCCCTGAAACCATCCTCTCCCCACAGATGCCTTAATGGCAGTTATAGACGATGAATGTTGTGGGACGTTAGTTAGATATAGTCAATAGAACAAACATGCCTCCACTCTATTTCATTTCTGACCATCACACATCCTGGACAACGCATTGTGGAGGAATTACGCCATCTGCCGGTAGATGAGGGCACCCAGTGGGACTGGGGAACCAACGTTATCAAGCAATAGAGTCTAACGTAGCTAGCTATGTCGACTGACTAAGCTACTTTTGTAGGTTGTAGGATGTCACAATAGCAACCATATCGCGCCTGTCTGCATCTACCTCAACCACACGAGTGAATGTCTACGTTAGCTGACGTAAACGTTAACTAGTCAGCTAGCTACAGTAATGTTATGCTAGCCAAACTTCGCCAACAGTTCACTGCTACCCATCTAGCTACCTAAAAATGTAATACATTTCAAAAAAGTTATAGCATGTCTTTTCATGCTAGTATTACCTACGTTTATAAAATCATGAAGATAACTAGCGCCAGCGGTGCTTGACATTACCATTATTTTAAAGATTCCCGAACGAAGACGACAGGTCGTGTGCCTAATTTAGCTAGCTAGCTTCGGTTTACAACTTTCATCACCATAGCAACATCAGCACAACGACTTAACACGGGCAAAGGGGACTTTATAGCTAGCAACAAATAGATAACTTGAAAGCCGTAAATATATCAAACGAATTTCCACGGAATTAGCAACTAATACAAAAAGAAAACGCTAAACATTTCGAATGTTGTTCCTGAGAGTACAACTGTGACGACCCCTTGCGCACTGTTGTGACAAAGGTTATGGATATACTGACAAGATACATGCAACTCAGCCCTAACAATGGACGTCATTGTCCACAAAGCGACAATCTAGCTCCCTCCTATCCTTTCTTTAGATTGTAATCTTTGTTTGAATATTGGATAAGGGTTGTTGTCGTCAACCGCATGTATTCAATTGAGAGAGAGATGCTATGCTACTAGCCTCATGTCATGAATATGCATAGCCATCTGGAGACAACTACGATACAAAGTGTTTTTTTCTAAAATCAGCACACTCGTAACAACTTGAGCATTACGAAACTTCTATTCGATCAAATAAACCTCGCGTAGCAAATAAGCCATTCACTTTTTGGGGGGGTTGTTGACCTCCATTCAAAAACTCCTTGCTTGTTGGGAGAAACAAAACGCCACCTGCTGGAGGGAAACATATTTTCTGCCGAGTTGGGCCTCTCTCTTCCTCTTCCCCTGTAGTTGTGACTAGATGGAGTACAGCTACAACCGGAAGTGACTTTTCGTAGCAGGTTAATGCCGCGTTCAAAACAACTGGGAACTTGGGAAAAATACGTCGTCAAAATCATGACGTCAGTGATCTACAGGTTGGAGCTCTAGAAAGAGGCCCTAGTTCCCGAGTTGGGATTTTTACCAGTCCGAACTCGTTTTTTTTTTCGAGTTCCGCGTTGTTTTGAACGCTCGGAAGTCAGAGATTTCCGAGTTCCCAGTTGTTGTGAACGCGGCAGAAGACTTTGGTGAAGACGCAGGTTCTACAAACAAGTTGCTTGACTCCAGGGCCTGAAGTCCTAGAATAAAACGAAACGTATCTGCTTGAAGGTAATTGCCTCTTTTATACATGTACAGTGCATGTTTTTTCCCCTCATCAATCTACACACAATATCCCATAATGACAAAGCGAAAACAGGTTTTTAGAAATGTTTGCACATTTCTTAAAAATACAAAAACAGAAATACCTTATTTACATAAGTATTCAAACCCTTTACTATGAGACTCGAAGTTGAGCTCAGGTGTGTCCTGTTTCCATTGATCATCCTTGAGATGTTTCTACAACTTGATTGGAGTCCACCTGTGGTAAATTCAAATTGGACATGATTTGGAAAGGCACACACCTGTCTACATAAGGTCCCACAGTTGTTATTCATGTTTTTGGTGTTTCATTTCAGATGAAGAGGGAGTTAAAACACTAGAAAGCAGCATGCAGACCGACCAGGGACCGTATTCACAAAGCATCTTAGAGTAGGAGTATTGATTTAGGATCAGTTTAGCCTTTTATATCACAATGAATGATTACATTGACAAGTAATCAATCATCTCCCGTCTGGATTACTGCAACTCGCTGTTGGCTGGGCTCCCTGCCTGTGCCATTAAACCCCTACAACTCAACATAAAAATCAGATAAAATAATAAACAAAAGCAAAAAATTGTAAAGTGGTTATCCCACTTGCTATAAGGTGAATGCACCTATTTGTAAGTCGCTCTGGATAAGAGCGTCTGCTAAATGACGTAAATGTAAAATGTAACAAGGAGGAGCTGGTACTAGATCACTATTCCTACTCTGAAGACACTTTGTGAATATGGGCCCGGGAAGAAAGCTGTTGCCCAATAACTTGCACAGCAGTCTTTCACCACAGGACCCCAGAGGTATTACAGTCATTGCTTATGAACTGGATATTTGTATATGAATTACATGTCTTTGGCGATGAAAGGTACATAATGTATGTATTCTAATCTCCCTGTCAGGCCACTGCATGCTGTGACATGGGCTTGGATGGTGACGCACATCTTCAAGCTTCCTGACTGAATACTGGGGTCTTCTGTGGTTCCTGGACGCAAGGGCCTTACCTGGGAGTACAGCAACACTCTCTCTGTCTCGCAGCCATTCTGTCAAAATGCATTGTATGAAACCACTTAAATTCCTAAACTGCTACGGATGCAAGCACCAACTTATATTTACTCTGTCCCATTCTTTAATCTTGTCTGGGAAATATATTTTAGTTGAGACACCTGCATGATATATGCCTCTACAGTAGATGGCGCCGGAGAAGATTGCTGCCGTTTTACAGCCCTCTAACCAATTGTACTATTATGTGTGTTTTTTTCGTGTTATTTGTAATTTATTCTGTACATAATGTTTCTGCCATTGTCTCTTATAACCAAAAAGAGCTTGTGGATATCAGGACAGCGATTACTCACCTCGTATTGGACGAAGATTTTTTCTTCAACGAGTCGGACGCGAAGGATATCCTACAGACACCCGACAAGGGCCAAATCCCCGTCATTCGCAGGAGAAAGAGACAGAGATATCGTGGACGTAGGTCGGGGTGCCTTGTAAGGATCCGACGGCGAGCGAGTAAACTGCCGCTCCCATCAATCCTATTAGCCAATGTTCAATCATTACGGCCCAGTACATCACTGGGGCCAAGCTTCCTGCCATCCAGGACCTCTATACCAGGCGGTGTCAGAGGAAGGCCCTCAAAATTGTCAAAGACTCCAGCCACCCTAGTCATAGACTGTTCTCTCTGCTACCGCACAGCAAGCGGTACCGGAGCGCCAAGTCTAGGTCCAAAAGGCTTCTCAACAGCTTCTACCCCCAAGCCATAAGACTCCTGAACAGCTAATCATGGCTACCCGGACATATGCACGCCATTTTGTGGTAATGGTTACAATCAATTACATGGCATCGATGTGAATTTATAGCTAAGCTATTATTTATATGATGGCACCACGTATCATTTCACTAACAATTGCAACCTCGACTTATTCCATCATGACAACATGCTCCTTATTTGGCTGTAGTTAGCTGCTAGCTTAGCCACATGCAGCCTGGGATTGAGGCCGGGCTAATATTGCAGCCAAACTGCTTCAAATAGGGTAGCTAAATGATAACACTATTCATTCTAGAAGTTCGACTCTATTGCTTTAATTCAGAAAGTAGGCTTCACCTCTGTGTTACATCTGTAGGCATTAGCTAGCTAGCGTGATCTAGCTAACCAACATGCATTGTTTCTGACATGCCACGATCCTGCTTACTTTACATCTGACAGATATTTAGCTACTGTAGCTAGTTAGATAAGAATGGTTTATGATCATTGCAGTAAAGTTCACTATCTAGCTAGCTTCTTCTAGGTTCAAAACGATATGGCTGTAGTCCGGTGCTTCACTGTCAAAATAAACTCACTCGCACACTGCATCTGGTGCAGTCAATGGCTCAGCGTTCCAAAAGTATTCACCTGAATCTACGTTAAGCTTGGACAATGTTTTGGTTTCATATTTTTATGGTGCGCGTGCAGCCCAGAAGTGTATATAATCAATTATGTGTCCAATTTACAATGCCGGATACAAAATAACAAGTGACATCAGATTCATATGTGTATGCACTACTCATTCTTTAAAAAAAATAAAAAATTAAGGTGAAACATTGGCTTTTAGTCTATGCGACTGTGCAACGTCCGTTGTCGTGGTTACCGGACTGCCACAGCAACCAGACCAAATTCTCCTGTGACAAGACGATGCAGCAGTTCTACAGTTGTCAGATCGAATGACCTACTTTCAGTCACAGTAGCTAGATTTCCATCCAATTGGCGACCAGATTTTCATGTGAATATTCTAAAAATCCTCATAAAAACAATATGGTTATTTTACTGCCAGAGACGTGTTCCCATCACATAAAAATACCTTTCGCGGGTAAATTCCCACATACCGAATAAAGAATACAAGTTAAATGGGTTTCCGTTGCATTTTCAACTCTACTGATGGTTGTGCCCCCTCTGGTTTTGGCACGTGCCTTGCTAGCCAAGTGGCTAAGAGTCTGGTTTTGGCACGTGCCTTGCTAGCCAGTGGCTAAGAGCCTGGTATTGGCACGTGCCTTGCTAGCCAAGTGGCTAAGAGCGCACATATAAAGTTCATGCTGAGATGATTATGGACAAAAGAGCGAGATTATATTTAGTCAAATGGCAGCTAAGCATCATTGAACATGTCACCAGAATAAGACCCTCTATAATTATTGGAAAGGAGCTTCAAGCTCCAAGAATATACATATGGTGTCCAGTGGCGATGTGTCATTCAGGGCAGGTGGGGCGTTTTGAGCCCCAAAAGTGTTTTTATTTTTTGTTGTTGCCTGTTTTGCATGTTATTTTGGCATCAATACGTGTCACATATCAGTTTGCAAAGAATGTAAAATAAATCATTGAGTAAGGCAGCTCCAAAATGCAGGTGTTTCAGCCTAGCTCAGTGCTTTCTGTGGTGGTGGGGCAGCCAGCGGAAAATACGGAGCGTAGGGGTTGGGTGATGTTCTCTAGTTGCGCTGTGATTGGCCCAGCGTTCTGTCACTCATGGGGACACTACGTCACCGTATAATCTACAGGGAGAACTGTAAAGTTCAAGCCCCCTTGGGTGCTGCCATAGAGTTACATTAGAAGTGCCCATCCAAGAAGGCTCAAGGTCATTGGCCACAGATAAAATGACATCAAATCACGTTATATCTACCTTAGCTTTGATTGGACTGATCATGTCAACATCATACTTTCAAAATCTTAGCTAGCAAGCTAGACAAGCAGTCATCATCATGCATCAAGTCGGCAATCTACTGGCAAATCCTTTTCAATCCTTGTCATATGGAAGAGAAATTATAGATAAAATGTATCAGTGCTCATCGGACATTGGACATAAAACATTACACAAGCAGTTGGAAATCGCAAATTCAACAATGAGTGCTAAAGCGCCACTGCAGTCCCGGGTTCGACCCCGGGTTCGACCCCGGGTTCGACCCCAGGTTGAGAGAATTCCAAAAGTGAGCAAAGCTGTCATCAAGGCTATTTGAAGAATCTCAAATATAAAATATATTTTGATTTGTTTAACACTTCTTTGGTTACTACATGATTCCATATGTGTTATTTCATAGTTTTGATGTCTTCACTATTATTCTACAATGTGAAGAATAGTAAAAAATAAAGAAAGAAAAACCTTTGAATGAGTAGGTGTGTCCAAACTCTTGACTGGTAGTGTAAGTATTCAGACCCTTTACTCAGTACTTTGCTGAAGCACCTTTGGCAGTGATTACAGCCTTGAGTCTTCTTGGGTATGACGCTACAAGCTTGGCACACCTGTATTTGTGGAGTTTCTCCCATTCTTCTATGCAGATCCACTCAAGCTCTTTCAGGTTGGATGGGGAGCGTTGTTGCACAGATATTTTCAGGTCTCTCCAGAGATGTTTGATCGAGTACGTCCAGGCTCTGAGTGGGCCACTCTAGGACATTTAGAGACTTGTCCCGAAGCCACTCCTGCATTGTCTTGGCTGTGTGCTTAGGGTCGTTGTCCTGTTGGAAGGTGAACCTTCGCCCCAGTCTGAGGTCCTGAGCGCTCTGGAGCAGGTTTTCATTAAGGATCTCTTTGTACTTTGCTAAGTTAATCTTTCCCTCGATCCTGACTAGTCTACCAGTCCCTGCCGCTGAAAAACATCCCCACAGCATGATGCTGCCACCAACATGCTGCACCGTAGGGATGGTGCCAGTGGAGGTCCTGGGCTGACGTGGTTACATGTGGTCTGGGGAGGTCCTGGGCTGACGTGGTTACATGTGGTCTGGGGAGGTCCTGGGCTGACGTGGTTACATGTGGTCTGGGGAGGTCCTGGGCTGACGTGGTTACATGTGGTCTGGGGAGGTCCTGGGCTGACGTGGTTACATGTGGTCTGGGGAGGTCCTGGGCTGCCGTGGTTACACGTGGTCTCCGGTTGTGAGGCCAGTTGCACGTACTGCCAAATTCTCAAAAATTATTTACATGTTGCGCTTATGGTAGAGAAATTAACATTACATTCTCTGGCAACAGCTCTGGTGGACATTCCTGCAGTCAGCATGCCAATTGCACGCTCCCTCAAAAACTTGAGACATCTGTGGCATTGTGTTGTTTGACAAAACTGCACATTTTAGAGTTGCCTTTTATTGTCCCCAGCACAAGTTGCACCTGTGTAATGATCATGCTATTTAATCAGCTTCTTGATATGTCACACCTGTCAGGTGGATGGATTATCTTGGCAAAGGAGAAATGCTCACTAACAGGCATGTAAATTAATTTGCGCTCAACATTTGAGAGAAATAAGCTTTTTGTGCGTATGGAAAATTCCTGGGATCTTTTATTTCAGCTCATGAAACATGGGACCAAGACTTTACATGTTGCGTTTATTTTGGTTCAGTTTATATGATTAATAATGAAATTATATTTAAATATAAATCTGATAGTTATTACATATAGTGGTGGGCACCAATTTCGATAATTTGATATGATATCGGGCAAGGCATATCGTGATATTAGTTTATTCTTCCTGTTAACCTACATTTATTCAGTAAAAAGCATACATGACTGTTCCTGTAGACCTAGCAGGCTGCTTAGAATACATTTATTTATTTTTTTACTAACCCCCCCCCCCCCCCCCCCCCAAAAAAAAAATAAAAAAACGAACCCTTAGCATACTTAATTGCCTGCTAATGGACCATCAATTGTGCATGGGCTTCCCATTGCATTAAAACTGTTCAGGTAGGTTTATACCACCAGAACACACCTGTACCAATGGGCAATCCGCAAGCAGTTGTCTGGACTTTACATAAAAGTGAACATTCACACAGTTGCAATGTACTTATCCACAACTTATCCAGAACGCCGCAGCCCGTCTGGTGTTCGACCTTCCCAAGTTCTCTCATGTCACCCCGCTCCTCTGCACACTCCACTGGCTTCCAGTTGAGGCTTTCATCTACTACAAGACCATGGTGTTTGCCTACGGAGCTGTGAGGGGAACGGCACCTCCTTACCTTCAGGCTCTGATCAGTCCCTACACCCAAACGAGGGCATTGCGTTCATCCACCTCTGGCCTGCTGGCTCCCCTTCCTCTACGGAAGCACAGTTCCCGCTCAGCCCAGTCAAAACTATTTGCTGCTCTGGCACCCCAATGGTGGAACAAGCTCCCTCACGACGCCAGGACAGCGGAGTCACTCACCACCTTCCGGAGACACTTGAAACCCTACCTCTTTAAGGAATACCTGGAATAGTATCAAGTAATCCCCCCCCCATAAAAAAAAGAAGAAAAAAAGTGGTTGTCCCACTGGCTATCATAAGTTGAATGCACCGATTTGTCTGCTAAATGATGTAAATGTAAATGTATTTTCTACGAACCGATATAATATCAGCATCGAATCAAAACATTTATTGCATTGGGACCGATGGAATGGGTGGATCTGCTGAACATATAGCACCATATAGATTCTACAGACCCTAGTGAGCAATCCAGCATTTCTCAAACTCGGTCCTCGGGACCCCAAGGGGTGCATGTTTTGGTTTTTGCCCTAACACTACACAGCTGATTCAAATGATCAAAGCTTGATGATTAGGGACAGATGGAAATGTATTTGGGGGTGAGGGGTGGTCCAGACTAGGGGAGGGTTGTCAAACTTTCTTTTTTGCTTAGGGGAGGGCAGTGTGGTGTTTTATTGGTCACAGGGGAGGGCAGTGTGGTGTTTTATTGGCCACAGGGGAGGATAGTGTGGTGTTTTATTGGCCACAGGGGAGGGCAGTGTGGTGTTTTATTGGGCACAGGGGAGGGCAGTGTGGTGTTTTATTGGTCACAGGGGAGGGCAGTGTGGTGTTTTATTGGGCACAGGGGAGAGTAGTGTGGTGTTTTATTGGTCACAGGGGAGGATAGTGTGGTTTTCTCTGGTTTACATTCACTCTACTGCTCATATGTTCCCTATAAACTATGGCTTGACTAACTTTTACCCTGATAAAGTTTAGAAACGCTATTATGAAGCTTTAGCTACCGCCGGCCTATGATATGAAGGCAGTGAGCCCTGTCGCTCCAACTAACTCCGACAGTCGAACTTGAGGTGAGGAAGTCTTGTTTAAGACCTACTAGTTACTCCTATAATCTAACAATATAATGCTTATCTTTATACAAAATATTCTGATCGTAAATGTATTGAATGAATGACCCTCCTTCTGTACGTCTATATCTGTATGGCATCCGCAGTAGACATCTCTCTATCTCACTGGGGTTCCGCCTAATCTTCTCTTCCTTTATATAGGCTATGTATATATATACACATATTTAATTTATATATATTTATAGTTATTCAAATATTAATATCGTAAAGTAGACACCTAAGCCTGTAGGCCTATGCATGCAATGCCCTGACACATTTAGCACTCAAGTAGCCCCCCCAGAAAAAAAAAAAATATATATATATATAGGCTATAAAGTGTTGCAAATGCTATAGCTGTTAAGGACATGGAAATGTGGATCGTTTGGCCAACATCCCTCATTTATTGATGGCGCTGGCTGCGCCAGGTCAGATCTGAATGCATATGGATGTCCGTGAAATTTCTCAAATGTCCGGTAAATTAAAAATCTTTCCTGTCATGTCTGGCACCAAATGTTCCTAAAGGAAACTCTGAAATGGCATACTGAAATGGCATAAGTAATGAAGATTTTAGAATATTCGCATTCAATTCTGTCGCCAGTTGGATGGAAACCTAGCTATAGTCACTCTGAAGACTCCGGAAAGTGCGCTAGTCCAGTGACACTTTGATTATGCCTGCACATCATGGTTCACCAGCAGCCCCAAACATCTAAAGAATAAGCTACAGACCAGCTAAAGGTTGAGCATTTTTTCGTCTCGATCTCTGTAATGTGTCTGTATTTATGTAATGTGTCTGTCTCTCTGTAATGTGTCTGTCTCTCTGTAATGTGTCTGTCTCTCTGTAATGTGTCTGTCTCTCTGTAATGTGTCTGTCTCTCTGTAATGTGTCTGTATCTCTGTAATGTGTCTGTCTCTCTGTAATGTGTCTGTCTCTCTGTAATGTGTCTGTATCTCTGTAATGTGTCTGTCTCTCTGTAATGTGTCTGTATCTATGTAATTGTTTATGTATTTATGTAAAAAAATAGGGTCCACAATGGAAATAAGTCTGATTTTATTGTGAAATCCCGGTCACTTTGAAAAATCTTTGTTTATATATGTTTTTTCTTTTCTTTTTCTGACAAATAAAATCAATCAATCAATCCAAACTGTGCAGCGGCCATTTGATGAATGGAAAGAAACATCTGTTACAAAACACCAAAAAGTTTAATGACATTCGGAGATTGTTAAGCCGAGCCGTCGATACTGGGTAAATCTACAAGGTAGGGAGGGACGTATGTTCTGTTTGTCCAGATTGACACAGTCTATTTCATGAATATTTTGATTTTCAAACCTTATACTGGTATGAGTATAAATGGTTAATGATGCTCATTACAGGTGAGTTGTTATAAACTCAACAAAAAAAGAAACGTCCCTTTTTCAGGACCCTGTCTTTCAAAGATAATTTGTAAACATCCAAATAACTTCACAGATCTTCATTGTAAAGGGTTTAAACACTGTTTCCCATGCTTGTTCAATGAACCATAAACAATGAATGAACATGCACCTGTGGAACGGTCGCTAAGACACTAACAGCTTACAGACGGTAGGCAATTAAGGTCACAGTTATGAAAACTTAGGACACTAAAGAGGCCTTTCTACTGACTCTGAAAAACACCAAAAGAAAGATGCCCAGGGTCCCTGCTCATCTGCGTGAACGTGCCTTAGCCATGCTGCAAGGAGGCATGAGGATTGCATATGTGGCCAGGACAATAAATTGCAATGTCCGTACTGTGAGACGCCTAAGACAGCGCTACAGGGAGACAGGACGGACAGCTGATCGTCCTCGCAGTGGCAGACCACGTGTAACAACACCTGCACAGGATTGGTACATCCAAACATCACACCTGCGGGACAGGTACAGGATGGCAACAACAATTGCCCGAGTTACACCAGGAACGCACAATCCCGCCATCAGTGCTCAGACTGTCCGCAATAGGCTGAGAGAGGCTGGACTGAGGGCTTGTAGGCCTGTTGTAAGGCAGGTCCTCACCAGACATCACTGGCAACAACGTCGCCTATGGGCACAAACCCACCGTCGCTGGACCAGACAGGACTGGCAAAAAGTGCTCTTCACTGACGAGTCGCGGTTTTGTCTCACCAGGGGTGATGGTCGGATTTGCGTTTATCGTCGAAGGAATGGGCGTTACACCGAGGCCTGTACTCTGGAGGGGGATCGATTTGGAGGTGGATCGATTTGGAGGTGGAGGGTCGGTCATGGTCTGGGGCGGTGTGTCACAGCATCATCGGACTGAGCTTGTTGTCATTGCAGGCAATCTCAACGCTGTGCGTTACAGGGAAGACATCCTCCTCCCTCATGTGGTACCCTTCCTGCAGGCTCATCCTGACATGACCCTCCAGCATGACAATGCCACCAGCCATACTGCTCGTTCTGTGCGTGATTTCCTGCAAGACAGGAATGTCAGTGTTCTGCCATGGCCAGCAAAGAGCCCGGATCTCAATCCCATTGAGCACATCTGGGACCTGTTTGATCAGAGGGTGAGGGCTAGGGCCATTCCCCCCAGAAATGTCCGGGAACTTGCAGGTGCCTTGGTGGAAGAGTGGGGTAACATCTCACAACAAGAACTGGCAAATCTGGTGCAGTCCATGAGGAGGAGATGCACTGCAGTACTTAATGCAGCTGGTGGCCACACCAGATACTGACTGTTACTTTTGATTTTGACCCCCCCCCCCCCCTTTGTTCAGGGACACATTATTCCATTTCTGTTAGTCACATGTCTGTGGAACTTGTTCAGTTTATGTCTCAGTTGTTGAATCTTGTTATGTTCATACAAATATTTACACATGTTAAGTTTGCTGAAATTAAACGCAGTTGACAGTGAGAAGACGTTTCTTTTTTTGCTGAGTTTAGAAGCACCTTTGGCAGTGATTACAGATGTGAGTCTTTGTGGGTAAGTCTCTAAGAGCTGGCTTCTTGTTTCGTCAGATGGTAGGGTGCCTCTAGTGGCAGGCTCTGAACCTTACGGGGTTCTGCAAAACGGCTCGGAGTACACTGGAGCTTACGCTGAGGAAATTAGTGTTGAGGTATGGAAGACAGCTGCCAAGAATACTCAATTGCTGATGACCTAAT
Organism: Coregonus lavaretus; assembly: GCF_964263955.1. Taxonomy (NCBI): domain Eukaryota; kingdom Metazoa; phylum Chordata; class Actinopteri; order Salmoniformes; family Salmonidae; genus Coregonus; species Coregonus lavaretus. Next base: position 65,619,259 of record NC_139993.1, read on the forward strand.
TATCTAGGAGACTGGTATTTTTTAAATGTATTAGGATCCCCATTAGCTGATGCCAATGGCGACAGCTAGTCTTACTGCGGTCCGACATATGACTAAAAATACATTACAGACAAAATACTTTCTTTACATACATTTAAAAACATCTACAGTGAGGGAAAAAAGTCACCTGGGAGCCAGAAATCTTTCTGATTGAGAGGGGGTCAAATACTTATTTCCCTCATTAAAATGCAAATCAATTTATAACATTGTTGACATGCGTTTTTCTGGATTTTTGTTTTTGTTATTCTGTCTCTCACTGTTCAAATAAACCTACCATTAAAATTATAGACTGATCATGTCTTTGTCAGTGGGCAAACGTACAAAATCAGCAGGGGATCAAAAAAATTCCCTCACTGTATCAGTTACACATACATGTCAGTACATACACACAACAAGTAGGTCACATGGGGGAGAGGCGTTGTGCCGTGAGGTGTTGCTTTATTTGTTTTTTGAAACCAGGTTTGCTGTTCACTTGCGCTATATAAGATGGAAGGGTATTTCATGCACTCATGGCTCTTTATAATACTGTACGATAAAGGATTGTTTTTTTTTTTTAAATCAAATAGGGAGAGCCAACTAAAGGTGTTAACCCTTCACATCTCTCAGGCCAATATAAACTGATATAAACACTGGTGGTCTCATATAACCACTTTTCTTTGTTAATATAAAGTTTCTATAACTCTCGTCCCCTTGGAACGAGCCCAACCAAAACAAAACTCATCTCCAATTCGGCAAAAAACGTGCAGTCAACGTGTGCCAGGGCTACACTCTGGCTAAACACAAATCACCAAACGTATTATAATAATAAATATATAATACGCCACTTAGCAGACGCTTTTATCCAAAGCGACTTACAGTCATGCGTGCATCAATTTTTACGTATGGGTGGTCCCGGGGATCGAACCCACTACCCTGGCGTTACAAGCGCCATGCGCTACCAATTGAGCTACAGAGGACCACAGACATTATTGTCTGCCCACCCTTGAAAGACAACAAGCAACCAACTTGGCCTTACCACGGACACGTCTGATTTCAAGGGGAAACTCCTGCAATATGACTCCAGAGAAGGAGTCGGCGAGTCGTGGAGCTCGTCTTTTGCAGGAAAACGAGAGGGTTGTGATCGGTATAGACCACCAGTGGGGTAGAGACCGATACGTAAACCTCGAAGTGCTGTAGAGCCAGTATCAAAAGCGAGCATCTCCTTCTCGATAATCGAGTAGTGTTTCTGATATGAGGCCAATGTCTTTGAAAAGTACCCCACAGGGTGCTCAGCATTGTTATTTTCTTTCTGTAGGAGCACAGCCCCTTCTCCTACACCACTGGCATCAAGTGTACAAAGCAAATGGACGACGGAAATCCGGAGCAGCTAGCACCAGTGCAGAGACCAAAAGGGTCTTTGTCTTCTCAAAAGCCTCTTGACAGTCGGGACTCCAACGGAAAACGACTTTCGGACTGGTCAAATCTGTAAGTGGAGCAACAACCTGGGCAAAGTTCTTGCAAAAAAGCCAGGTAGTAACCAGCCATTCCCAAGAATCTGCACAGTTCCTGGCGAGAAGCTGGTACCGGAAGGTTATTGATGGCCTCCACTTTTGCCAGGACCGGTCGGACTTTCCCTTGCCCCACCACCTTCCCGAGATATTTCACTGTTGCTCGGGCAATTTCGCTCTTTGACAGGTTAAATCTCAAGTTGGCAGCTGCGAAACGCTCAAACAGACTCCTAATATTCTGAAGGTGTTCTGGCCAGGTGGTACTAAATACCACCAAATCATCCAAATATGCCTTCCCATTTTCCAGACCACGTAGTACGATGTGCATGAGCCTTTGAAACGTGGCTCCGGCATTTCGTAACCCAAACTGAAGACGAAGGTAGGAAAACTAACCATCAAGAGTGACAAAAGCAGACAACTCTTTGGCACGCTCAGTTAGAGGGACCTGCCAATATCCTTTCAGCAGATGAAATTAGCTAACATACTTAGCAGCGCCAACACGTTCCACACAATTGTCGACCCTGGGCAAGGGGTACGAGTCCGACTTAGTAACGGCATTGAGTTTCCGAAATTCGGAACAAAACCACAGAGACCCATCCGCCTTAGGTACTGATATACAGGGCGAACTCCACGGACTGTTGCCTTGTTGTGCAATGCCGTGTTCAAGCATGAACTCCACCTCACTGCAGAGTTTCTTTCTCTTTTCAGGATTAACTCGATAGGCATGTTGTTTGATTGGGACAGGGTCCCCAACGTCAATGTCATGCTCTAGTACATTTGTTTGAGTTGGCACATCTGAGAATAAACCCTGATATTCTAAAAGCAGTGCAACAATGTCGCCTTTTTCCTCCGGTGACAAGTCAGCCAAAAAGACATCAAGGTTTTCTAGAATCTCTGAGTTAGTCAACCGTCCCACAGGCACAGGGTGTATTGGGCTTTCCTCATGCTCTAGAGCAGGACTGCCCAACCCTGTTCCTGGAGAGCTACCGTCCTGTAGGTTTTTGCTCCAATCCTAATCTAGCACACCTGATTCTAATAATTAGCAGGTTGATAAGATTAATCATGTTAGTAAAACCTGGGGTTGGAGCGAAACCCTACAGGAGGGTAGCTCTCCAGGAACAGGGTTGGGCAACCCTGCTCTAGAGGAAGACTATAGTCAACGGTGACAGCAGTGGCAGAACATTGTTCGCCCGATTGTAGCAGGTGAAGTATGGTTTCAACACGTTGAATTGACACAGCCAGGTTTTTTTCCTGCGCTCCGGTGTGGCGATGAGGTAATCCAGATTACCATTTTTTTTCACTATGGGGTAAGTGCCTGAAAAGCGAGCTTGCAACAGTGACCCCAGAACGGGCAACAAAACCAGGACTTGGTCCCCCACATCGAAAGTGCGGCTTCAGGCCTTTCGATCATACCAAACTTTCATTTTCATTTGCCCCTTCTCCAGATTCTCACTGGCAAACTGAAAGGCGCGGTGCAATCTGTATCGAAAAGTGTTAACGTACTCCAACAGATTTGTTTTCCTGTCCTGCAACAAGCAAGCTTAAAGGACCTCTGGCATGATGTCCAAACACGAGCTCATTCGGACTAAAACCGAGAGATTCCTGAACAACCTCCCGCGCTGCAAACAGCACAAGACCCCTTCATCCCAGTCTTTCTCAAACTCAAAGCAATAAACTCTCAACATAGACTTCAAAGTCTGATTAAATCTCTCAAGAGCACCTTGAGACTCTGATAGGCATTAAAGGGGTAATGGGTAACACCCAACAGCTGCAGCACTTGCTGGAAGACCTTTGACATGAAATTCGAACATTGGTCTGATTGCGCGGAAGTCCAAACTTTTTAAATGTTTTATCACCAGGGCCTTAACAATACTGGGAGCCGTGATTTTCCTCAGTGGAATGGCCTCAGGGAGACGAATGGCAGCACACATTATGGTTAAAAGAAACGAGTTACCACTCTTTGCTTTGTCCACTAGAACCCTGCTGTAAGGTTTGTCAAAAGTAGGAATAAGCTGCAAAGGTGCAACCGGTACAGCTTGGTTCGGTTTACCCGTCCGCTGGCAAACGCGACAGGATTTACAGTAAGACACAACATCCTGTTTCAGACCAGGCCAGAAGAAGTTACGCAAGATACGGTCAAACGTCTTGTTGAGCCCAAGATGGCCTGCCATACTACCATCGGGAGCCAACCTCAGTATCTCTTGTCGAAGCGTAACTGGAACGACAATTTGAGATGCACTGGGCCAATCGTCCTGCCTAGAAGTGGCGCGAGAATGCCATTTCCTCATTAGAACACCATCTCTGTCAAAGTAACCCACACAAACTTCATCAAACTTGTCCTCTGGACGCGTCGCAGCAAAATAGAGGGGAGCGGGAAACATCTTTACGCTGTTCAGCAATCGGCTGCTTCCTAGACATTGAAGTGTCAACTGTAGGCACCCTCCCTTCCTTCAATGGTCCTACAAATTCGCTCACCTTTGAGGTTTTCAAAGGAGAGGTCAACTCAGGAGGTTTAGCGAAATCAGGATCACCCATAAATGTCTCAGACAGATCGACCATGGTGGGGTGGCTGATATCCTCCTCAACACTAGACTTGCTCCTGGTGACTTTCATAGAAATAGCACGTGTAACAGCACACGCTGGGAACACTCTAGGGTACTTTACTGATAACCCATCAGGTTCCTCTACTCTGGGTTCCTTACAAACGACACGATTTGGCACGGCCTTCCCTCCAGCCAAATTATTTCCCAAAATGAATAAGACCCCCTTCACCGATAAGCTAGGCCTCCCTCCAACGACAACGGAACCAGAAACAAGATCAGACTCAAGTTCCACATTATACAAAGGAACTTCCATGCAACCCATCTCCACGCCTTGTACTAACACACTGTAACCAGTTGCTGAAGTGTCAGACAAAGGCAAAATACCCTCCAAAATGAAGGATTGTGCTTCCCCAGTGTCTCGCAGCATCATCACTCTGCAGAGACACGAACCCGTCCGAAACAAACGGTTCATACATCTGATCCAAAATCTTGTTTAGGAGATACACCAGTCCCAACCAGAGACTTAATGAGATACACCAGTCCCAACCAGAGACTTAATGAGATACACCAGTCCCAACCAGAGACTTAATGAGATACACCAGTCCCAACCAGAGACTTAATGAGATACACCAGTCCCAACCAGAGACTTAATGAGATACACCAGTCCCAACCAGAGACTTAATGAGATACACCAGTCCCAACCAGAGACTTAATGAGATACACCAGTCCCAACCAGAGACTTAATGAGATACACCAGTCCCAACCAGAGACTTAATGAGATACACCAGTCCCAACCAGAGACTTAATGAGATACACCAGTCCCAACCAGAGACTTAATGAGATACACCAGTCCCAACCAGAGACTTAAGGGGCTGGAGTGCTCCCACAAGAAGAAACAGCTTTTTCTCTCTCTCATTTTTCTGTTTCAACTTAGGACACTGAGACAATGTGTCCTTTCTCACAGCAGTAATGACAAACTGGCAGATGCGAAAAACAATTTTTCTGCCGATCCTTATTACATTTACATTACATTTTAGTCATTTAGCAGACGCTCTTATCCAGAGCGACTTACAGGAGCAATTAAGGTTAAGTACCTTGCTCAAGGGCACATCGACAGATTTTTCACCTAGTCGGCTCGGGGATTAGAACCAGCGACCTTTCGGTTACTGGCACAACGCTCTTAACCACTAAGCTACCTGCCGCCCATCAAACTCATCAAACTCATCTGCAAGGACTGCAGCTTTCTCAAAAGTGAGATCCTTGTGTTCATAAATGTATGTAGCAACCCTTTCGTGAAGGCAATTTTTGAACTGTTCGAGAAGTATGAGTGTCTTTAAATCCTCAAGGTCCTTGACCTCTTAAGAACCACACCACCGATCTAAAAGACATGCTTGTTCCCTTGCGAATTCGACATGGCTTTGTGATTCTGTGTTTCGTAATTTACGGAACCATTGTCTGTATGCCTCTATGACCAACTCGTAAGCCCGAAGGATAGCATCTTTAACAGTGTCATAATCTCAACTAAAGCGGCATACAGGAGGAGCAGTGACCAGATATCGCTCAGCCATTTTAGGGATGTGGCAATCCGCTCAAACAGAGTAAAATATACGTCCACCTCCTTTTTCGTTAAAAGGCGGTACAAGCCGGCTGTTCCGACCCAGATCAAACTCAGTTGAGGGTGCGGGATGGCCTGACTGGATGCGGAGGGCTTCCAGATCTTTCTAACTCTGATTTCTGCTGCTCCAAATTTGCAAGTCTATGGGTTGTACTCTACCATATCTATCTCTATGGGGTGTCCTCTACCATATCTATCTCTATGGGATGTCCTCTACCATATCTATCTCTATGGGGTGTCCTCTACCATATCTATCTCTATGGGATGTCCTCTACCATATCTATCTCTATGGGGTGTCCTCTACCATATCTATCTCTATGGGGTGTCCTCTACCATATCCATCTCTATGGTGTGTCCTCTACCATATCTATCTCTATGGGGTGTCCTCTACCATATCTATCTCTATGGGGTGTCCTCTACCATATATATCTCTATGGGATGTCCTCTACCATATCTATCTCTATGGGGTGTCCTCTACCATATCTATCTCTATGGCGTGTCCTCTACCATATCTATCTCTATGGGGTGTCCTCTACCATATCTATCTCTATGGGGTGTCCTCTACCATATCTATCTCTATGGGGTGTCCTCTACCATATCTATCTCTATGGGGTGTCCTCTACCATATCTATCTCTATGGGGTGTCCTCTACCATATCTATCTCTATGGGGTGTCCTCTACCATATCTATCTATATGGGGTGTCCTCTACCATATCCATCTCTATGGTGTGTCCTCTACCATATCTATCTCTATGGGGTGTCCTCTACCATATCTATCTCTATGGGGTGTCCTCTACCATATCTATCTCTATGGCGTGTCCTCTACCATATCTATCTCTATGGGGTGTCCTCTACCATATCTATCTCTATGGGGTGTCCTCTACCATATCTATCTCTATGGGGTGTCCTCTACCATATCTATCTCTATGGGGTGTCCTCTACCATATCTATCTCTATGGGGTGTCCTCTACCATATCTATCTCTATGGGATGTCCTCTACCATATCTATCTCTATGGGGTGTCCTCTACCATATCTATCTCTATGGGGTGTCCTCTACCATATCTATCTCTATGGGATGTCCTCTACCATATCTATCTCTATGGGGTGTCCTCTACCATATCTATCTCTATGGGATGTCCTCTACCATATCTATCTCTATGGGGTGTCCTCTACCATATCTATCTCTATGGGGTGTCCTCTACCATATCTATCTCTATGGGGTGTCCTCTACCATATCTATCTATATGGGGTGTCCTCTACCATATCTATCTCTATGGGGTGTCCTCTACCATATCTATCTATATGGGGTGTCCTCTACCATATCTATCTCTATGGGGTGTCCTCTACCATATCTATCTCTATGGGGTGTCCTCTACCCCCCGTACCACCCTTTTCATCATCCTCCCTTTCCGGAAGGATTTCCTCCTCCATCAAAAGCAGTTAGTATAGACTAACTGCTTTTGAATCTGCACGTGCAACTTTGATGTCATAATGCTTTGCAATGATGAGCAGATTTGCCTTCGTACATTTATCTAGCATCTCCAATGTAGGGTTTTCCACAAATTCTTGCAACGTAAAGTCCATGGCTTTTTTAAATATTGTATAAGCCTGCGTGTTTATGCAACTTTCAAAATGATTCCACCAATCTTATAACCCCTCTGGGTGGATGTCAGTGACAGAAAATCTACCACAAGTCTCTTTAAAGGACTCATATCTGGGCACAGCAGAGCTTCAGAGTAGGTGATTAGAGCGACTACCATACATCTGGTAAAAAAAGATCCCGGGTGAGCCCCCATTTTGTTACGTTCCCCAGCAAGAAACCAAAAATTGGGGAACTAGCAAAGAGTCACTAACAACAACCAAAACGAAACAGGTGGGGTTCCGAAAGTTGACTAGCAACAACAACTGGGACCTAAAAGACGCCCATCATGAGACCCACTAACTTTGCCCAAGAAGAGGGAAACAAAATTCAAACCCACACCAAACAGGAAGAAACACCTTCTGACTAACGAGGTGACAAGCCAGCACAGGAACTGTATAACACCTTCTGACTAACGAGGTGACAAGCCAGCAAAGGGACTGTATAACACATACTGACTAACGAGGTGACACCAATCAGTGCTAACGTCCAACCAAAGCCTGTAACACTAGTTGCAGCAGGGGCCGATCTCATTGCCATGGAAACCATCCCAAGCGTGAAAGAGGCTGAAGCTCTGGTGGAGCGGCAGAGTGTTTCCAGACTCTAGTAGACGCTCTTATCCAGAGCAACTTACAGTTAGTGAGTGCGTACATTTTTCATACTGGCCCCCCCGTGGGAATCGAACCCACAACCCTGGCGTTGCAAGCGCCATGCTCTACCAACTGAGCTACAGGAGGCCATGTCTTTGTATCTATCTAGCATTTGAATTGTGGAACAAACTTCTAGTTAGAATAGACATAATGTGCATGCCAATGCAAGTAACTGCAGCCCTATTAAACAAAGCCATGCTTTCTTATGCGGGTAACATTACTACCACTCCAAAGCCTGTCACTCAACAAAAAGGAAGAACTCAAGCATTCTAGCTGCAATATTCAAGCTCTCACAAACAATTCATACAAAAAGGAAAACACACTAACATACGTTCAAGCCAGGAGGGTTGCAATCCACCAGACAAACCTGTGATATACTATTTACAAGGACGCTATCCTGATACATTCGCAAAATACTTACAAAATTGAGTCAATTGTGGATGCCGAGTTAAAAAGCTAAATCTTGGCTCTCCTTCTCCTGTAAGGTAATCCTTGCCATCGCTGTGTAGAACACATTCTCTCTTAAATCTGAACTTTATGTCAAATCGCCAGAATGTTATTTGATAACCTTTGTATTTCATATCAAATTTGCCCTGATACATGGCTGTGGACTCCTGTGGCGTCTAGGATTAAAAAAAAAAAGTGGTACCTTAAATACAGCGATATGACTGGTCTTGTGTTTTCCTCAGCATGGACAGTGTATATCTGACCAGCCGTTTCTCTGAGGCGGTCCAGGTGGCCCAGTAGGTCCGGTCAGATGGTGCCCTGTAAGGGGGTGAACTGCTGTCCTCCAGCCCTGGTCAAGCCCCTCCTAGACTCAGCCAGGACACAGAGGAGGCCAGGTCTCACCTGGGTGGTCTACCCCAACAGTGGAGAGGAGTGGGATACACGCTCCTGGTGAATCAAGAGTACAACTAAATCACCTTCGATGTGTCCCAAATGATACCTTCAATTCCCCTACATGGTGCACTACTTTTGACCAGGGCCCATAAGTCTGTGGTCGAAAGTAGTGCACTAAATAGGGAATAGGGTGCCATTTGGGTCGAAGCCCTTGGCTTTACACACGTCTGTGACCTGACACACCCAAGTAGTAATAATTAGGTTACACACTGATATCTGCTGTAGTATAAAAATCCAGGAGATATTAACTTTTCACTTCAGTCAACAGTATCGTGATGATTCCTCAATTGCCTCAAGTGAGTATTGAGTGAATATCTTGTATTGAGTTAATAGTTTTAACATTTATAATTTAAATGTGGAGAAAAGCAGAAAATAGAGTACAATCAATTGCTGAACTGAGTCAGAAGTGGATGAAACAAGGGACTGCACTAATAGGTAAGGGGAATCATTTGTATGTTTATTTAAGCTTAATGTAGCCAGGTAAATAGTTGAGAACAGATGATGTAATGTAGCCAGGTAAACAGTTGAGAACAGATGATGTAATGTAGCCAGGTAAATAGTTGAGAACAGATGATGTAATGTAGCCAGGTAAATAGTTGAGAACAGATGATGTAATGTAGCCAGGTAAATAGTTGAGAACAGATGATGTAATGTAGCCAGGTAAATAGTTGAGAACAGATGATGTAATGTAGCCAGGTAAATAGTTGAGAACAGATGATGTAATGTAGCCAGGTAAATAGTTGAGAACAGATGATGTAATGTAGCCAGGTAAACAGTTGAGAACAGATGATGTAATGTAGCCAGGTAAATAGTTGAGAACAGATGATGTAATGTAGCCAGGTAAATAGTTGAGAACAGATGATGTAATGTAGCCAGGTAAATAGTTGAGAACAGATGATGTAATGTAGCCAGGTAAATAGTTGAGAACAGATGATGTAATGTAGCCAGGTAAATAGTTGAGAACAGATGATGTAATGTAGCCAGGTAAACAGTTGAGAACAGATGATGTAATGTAGCCAGGTAAATAGTTGAGAACAGATGATGTAATGTAGCCAGGTAAATAGTTGAGAACAGATGATGTAATGTAGCCAGGTAAATAGTTGAGAACAGATGATGTAATGTAGCCAGGTAAATAGTTGAGAACAGATGATGTAATGTAGCCAGGTAAATAGTTGAGAACAGATGATGTAATGTAGCCAGGTAAACAGTTGAGAACAGATGATGTAATGTAGCCAGGTAAACAGTTGAGAACAGATGATGTAATGTAGCCAGGTAAATAGTTGAGAACAGATGATGTAATGTAGCCAGGTAAACAGTTGAGAACAGATGATGTAATGTAGCCAGGTAAATAGTTGAGAACAGATGATGTAATGTAGCCAGTGTTCTGTCCTCCGTGTGTATTAAATAACCAGGATCTATTCCTGCTTACATAGTATAGCTACGAAGACAGATCCATGGAAACATGCCTGGGTCTGAGGCCTCAGAGGAAGGAAAATACATGCACAGAACCAAATCTGTAAAAAATAAAATAAAAACACTTTACATGGAAATCAAGCTATGAGAATGAGAAAGCAATCTTCAGTATGAGCTCTTATTAAATCAAATCAAATGTTATTTGTCACATGCGCCGAATACAACAGGTGTAGACCTTACAGTGAAATGCTTAATTACAAGCCCTTAACCAACAATGCAGTTTTAAGAAAAATAAGTGTTAAGTAAACAATAGATAAGTAAAAAATTAAAGCAGTAAAATAACAGTAATGATAACAGTAGCGAGGCTATATACAGGGGGTACCGGTACAGAGTCAATGGGAAATAACAGTAGGGAGGCTATATACAGGGGGTACCGGTACAGAGTCAATGTGAAATAACAGTAGCGAGGCTATATACAGGGGGTACCGGTACAGAGTCAATGGGAAATAACAGTAGGGAGGCTATATACAGGGGGTACCGGTACAGAGTCAATGGGAAATAACAGTAGGGAGGCTATATACAGTGGGTACCGGTACAGAGTCAATGGGAAATAACAGTAGAGAGGCTATATACAGGGGGTACCGGTACAGAGTCAATGTGAAATAACAGTAGGGAGGCTATATACAGGGGGTACCGGTACAGAGTCAATGGGAAATAACAGTAGGGAGGCTATATACAGGGGGTACCGGTACAGAGTCAATGGGAAATAACAGTAGGGAGGCTATATACAGGGGGTACCGGTACAGAGTCAATGGGAAATAACAGTAGGGAGGCTATATACAGTGGGTACCGGTACAGAGTCAATGTGAAATAACAGTAGGGAGGCTATATACAGGGGGTACCGGTACAGAGTCAATGGGAAATAACAGTAGGGAGGCTATATACAGTGGGTACCGGTACAGAGTCAATGTGAAATAACAGTAGGGAGGCTATATACAGGGGGTACCGGTACAGAGTCAATGGGAAATAACAGTAGGGAGGCTATATACAGGGGGTACCGGTACAGAGTCAATGGGAAATAACAGTAGGGAGGCTATATACAGGGGGTACCGGTACAGAGTCAATGGGAAATAACAGTAGGGAGGCTATATACAGGGGGTACCGGTACAGAGTCAATGGGAAATAACAGTAGGGAGGCTATATACAGTGGGTACCGGTACATGTTTTATGTTGTTTTAGTCGTTTAGCAGACGCTCTTATCCAGAGCGACTTACAGGAGCAATTAGGGTTAAGTGCCTTGCTCAAGGGCACATCGACAGATTTTTCACCTAGTCGGCTCGGGGATTAGAACAAGCGACCTTTCGGTTACTGGCACTACGCTCTTAACCACTAAGCTACCTGCCGCCCTAGTACAGAGTCAATGTGAAATAACAGTAGGGAGGCTATATACAGGGGGTACCGGTACAGAGTCAATGGGAAATAACAGTAGGGAGGCTATATACAGGGGGTACCGGTACAGAGTCAATGGGAAATAACAGTAGGGAGGCTATATACAGTGGGTACCGGTACAGAGTCAATGTGAAATAACAGTAGGGAGGCTATATACAGGGGGTACCGGTACAGAGTCAATGGGAAATAACAGTAGGGAGGCTATATACAGTGGGTACCGGTACAGAGTCAATGTGAAATAACAGTAGGGAGGCTATATACAGGGGGTACCGGTACAGAGTCAATGGGAAATAACAGTAGGGAGGCTATATACAGGGGGTACCGGTACAGAGTCAATGGGAAATAACAGTAGGGAGGCTATATACAGGGGGTACCGGTACAGAGTCAATGGGAAATAACAGTAGAGAGGCTATATACAGGGGGTACCGGTACAGAGTCAATGTGAAATAACAGTAGGGAGGCTATATACAGGGGGTACCGGTACAGAGTCAATGGGAAATAACAGTAGGGAGGCTATATACAGGGGGTACCGGTACAGAGTCAATGGGAAATAACAGTAGGGAGGCTATATACAGGGGGTACCGGTACAGAGTCAATGGGAAATAACAGTAGAGAGGCTATATACAGGGGGTACCGGTACAGAGTCAATGTGAAATAACAGTAGGGAGGCTATATACAGGGGGTACCGGTACAGAGGCTATATACAGGGGGTACCGGTACAGAGTCAATGTGCAGCGGTACCGGTTATTACTCGTTATGTAAGTCCACATTAATATCATGTAGAGATCCACAGTGGAGGCGTCGTAATGCCCATTAAACCTGACGGTCAAACAGGAAAATGCTTCCAATCGTTTTTCCACCATTCATTTTCAGAAACATTTCAAATGTACATGGTTATCAAAACATCAAGGGGCCTCCCCGAGTGGCGCAGCGGTCAAAGGCACTGCATCGCAGTTCTAGGGGCGTCACTACAGATCCAGGTTCGATCCCGGGCCGGCTGTGACCGGGAGACCCATGAGGCGGCCCACAATTGGCCCAGCGTTGTCCGGGTTAGGGGAGGGTTTGGCCGGGTTAAGGGGAGGGTCCTTCCGGGTTAAGCGAGCAGTGTGTCAAGAAGCAGTGCAGGGCTTGGCGGGTTGTGTTTCGGAGGACGCACGGCTCTCGACCTTCACCTCTCCCGAGTCCGTACGGGAGTTGCAGCGATGGGACAAGACTGTAACTACCAATTGGATATCACAAAATTGGGGAGGAAAATGGGGTAAATTTAAAAAAAATACTAATAAACATCATGCCTTTGTTTCGTGTAGTCTTACCCTGGCGTGACGTTTTAATAACCATGTAAATCTCTCTCAGACAAGGTGACTTTTATCAATATATTATGCTCTATTTACTCTGATTCCAAAATGCTAATTAGCATCAACGTAGACGCTATGCAGAACTACAAATCCCTGCAAGCTCCTGCACGTCATCTCTAGCTGACACCTTTGCTAACAGGGATGGTGTCATTGGAACCATTTCCTTGTTTGACCGCTAGATGTTATGGGTTTTATGACTCATACTGTGCTACTCTGTGACTCATTATTTGTAAAATTATGACACTTTTTGATATGAGTTTATATAAATGGTTATTTATTAAGAAAAAGTAGTCATCTAATCCACATGAATAAATAATGATACATTTATAGTAGTGTTGGGATCAGTCTAGACACGAAACCACAGATGCTTGAGCTGGAGAGTTAACTGTGGCTTTAGACACAACATGGAAGCATTCCTTATCCCTTGTCTCTCACGTTGGACATCAATAACAACACAAAGAGAAATCTCTACATCTTGGTAGGTGATTATCATCCTTTGACTTCATTTCTCAGGTATTTTCTTTTGGGAAAAGAACGTCTACACTTAACATAGTTTCACAGGACATCACAATGTCAACTGTACCCACTGTATTGTTTGATGCACGTTTATGCAGTTGGTTTCACTGTAGCTTGGTTTCTCAACTCTACCACATGCACATCTCGGTGGAGTTGGGTTGCGACGACTGTGGGGGCGGAGTGTCCCTCCGACTACATCGAGTCGCTGTCAGTCGATACAAGGAAACAGCCGGTTGTTGTATTTGACAAAAGTTTTATTAAAAAGTGTGGATTTCAGCAAACAAAGAAAAGCAGCTACAGAGGACAAATATAGGTACAAGGTGAGGGTTTAAGAACTTAAATTCTTACAAGTATCGACTGACAGCGACTCGATGTAGTTGGAGGTACAGTCCGCCCACAGTTGTCTCCGCTTAACTCCATTGATGTGATGTGCATCGTGGAGTTGAGAAAAACTTGGCTTACTGTAGTAACTGGATTTCAGTCACATTCGCAAACTAACACAACTCACTTTAAAGTGTATAATGAATTGATCTTATTATTCTTAATGGCTTTTAAATGCAATGATATCAGACATTCTGATTAATAGCAGCAGTCCTCTACATTTACATTTTAGTCATTTAGCAGACGCTCTTATCCAGAGCGACTTACAGAAGCAATTAGGGTTAAATGCCTTGCTCAAGGGCACCGACAGATTTTTCACCTAGTCGGCTCGGGGATTAGAACCAGCGACCTTTCGGTTACTGGCACAACGCTCTTAACCACTAAGCTACCTGCCGCTCTATACATTTGCTAGATGATTAAACATCGTTTTCACACTAAAGTGTATCAACTTGTATGTTGTACGGACTTTCCATCAGAATAATCCAGCAAAATCCTTGATGGGAATCTTGACGATGCTATAAGTGTGCTAGATGGGATAAAAGAACACTGTGGCTTTCTTTTTTGGTGAAAACCATGAGAATGTTAGATATACTAACCAGCATATTTTAGCAGCACTAATTAATTCCACAGCCTTCTCACTGAGTCTCAGTCATCTGTGGTATCTTCTTCGAGATCGCTCTCAGCTGAGCTCCTGTGTCTGTACTCGGTGGTGTTAGACAGGCATTTCCAAGCTACGTCCTTCTGGTTACTGGTGCCTGTGCTGTTGGAGCGGCCTAGCCGGGCCAAAGCCTGGTGTTTTCCTGAGGTCTTCTCCCTGTCCTCCTGGGCCTCTGCTAAGCCCCCCTGGGCCCTCTCAGACCCCTGGTGGTGGAGGTCATGCCTCAGGTTCTCCAGGTTGAGGGCCCAGGGGCCAAGCTTCTGCCAGTTGACCCTCTGGAAGGCCATGATGCAGTGAAGGTTCCCTCCCACCTGCCAGGAGAGGAGAGGTTCACGTCAGAAACGCTGTACAGACCCAAGAATGGTACCTTCAACTTTTTCATTTTAACATAACTATAAACTGAGAAGAGGAGAGGTTCACGTCAGAAACTCATACTTGAGCTCTGCTACCTGACCCGAGCCCGACGGGCCCCGACATTCTACATTGGGTTAGGTTAGGGCCTGTTTTATTTTTCATCCATAACTAGGATACGTCAGGGCTCGGGTATCACTAACATTTTGAAGCTGAGCCGTTTGCTCGTGCTCTGCTGCGCAGTACAGTCATATCTGACTAAGATCATAACATGGTGCCAGAAGTGCTTCAACCAAATATAAGACAATATATGTTATTTCACAGATAATAATAATAATGTTCCTTGAGTTTTTGTCAGAGTTTAGAGTGATGAAAAGTAGCTAACAGCTCTCACGTCTCGTCATGGAGAAGAGCAGCCCAAGCGAAGCCGTTGCTATTGTCACTCACAGACTCAGAGCCACCATAAGCAAAGAGCGTGCAGCGCACCGGGAGCGAGTGACAGACAGAGGAGCAGCTAATGGATTTCTGGTTTCGGGGAGGGGAGCAGCTAATGGATTTCTGGTTTCGGGGAGGGGAGCAGCTAATGGATTTCTGGTTTCATGGAGGGGAGCAGCTAATGGATTTCTGGTTTCGGGGAGGGGAGGGGAGCAGCTAATGGATTTCTGGTTTCGGGGAGGGGAGCAGCTAATGGGTTTCTGGTTTCAGGGAGGGGAGCAGCTAATGGATTTCTGGTTTCGGGGAGGGGAGGGGAGCAGCTAATGGATTTCTGGTTTCGGGGAGGGGAGCAGCTAATGGGTTTCTGGTTTCGGGGAGGGGAGCAGCTAATGGATTTCTGGTTTCGGGGAGGGCCGGACCGGACCGGGCAGAAGCAATCAGGCCTGGGCAGGGTAGGGCCTGAACGTTGCGGGCCTTACTCATCCCCATCCCCGTGTTAGCATAACTGGTCCCCTTAACTAACATAATTATAAACTGAAATTAAAATTAAAACCTTTTTGGTTTTGCGGCACTGAATACCCCTCTCCGTGTGGCGAATATCAAGGTATTCTGGATTTTGTGTGTTGAGATCTGTAACAATATCAGCCCACCTAAAAACAACCAAAGTTAGAGAAGTGAGAAATAATTATGTGATAAAAGTAATGCAATCAACTAACAAGACAACATGGTACAAAAAAAAGTACTACAGTGGGGAGAACAAGTATTTGATACACTGCCGATTTTGCAGGTTTTCCTACTTACAAAGCACGTAGAGGTCTGTCATTTTTATCATAGGTACACTTCAACTGTGAGAGACGGAATCTAAAACAAAAATCCAGAAAATCACATTGTATGATTTTTAAGTAATTAATTTGCATTTTATTGCATGACATAAGTATTTGATCACCTACCAACCAGTAAGAATTCCGTCTCTCACAGACCTGTTAGTTTTTTTTTAAGAAGCCCTCCTGTTCTCCACTCATTACCTGTATTAACTGCACCTGTTTGAACTCGTTACCTGTATAAAAGACACCTGTCCACACACTCAATCAAACAGACTCCAACCTCTCCACAATGGCCAAGACCAGAGAGCTGTGTAAGGACATCAGGGTTCAATTGTAGACCTGCACAAGACTGGGATGGGCTACAGGACAATAGGCAAGCAGCTTGGTGCGAAGGCAACAACTGTTGGCGCAATTATTTGAAAATGGAAGAAGTTCAAGATGACGGTCAATCACCCTCGGTCTGGGGCTCCATGCAAGATCTCACCTCGTGGGGCATCAATGATCATGAAGAAGGTGAGGGATCAGCCCAGAACTACACGGCAGGACCTGGTCAATGACCTGAAGAGAGCTGGAACCACAGTCTCAAAGAAAACCATTAGTAACACATTACGCCGTCATGGATTAAAATCCTGCAGCGCACGCAAGGTCCCCCTGCTCAAGCCAGCGCATATCCAGGCCCATCTGAAGTTTGCCAATGACCATCTGGATGATCCAGAGGAGGAATGGGAGAAGGTCATGTGGTCTGATGAGACAAAAATAGAGCTTTTTGGTCTAAACTCCACTCGCTGTGTTTGGAGGAAGAAGAAGGATGAGTACAACCCCAAGAACACCATCCCAACCGTGAAGCATGGAGGTGGAAACATTATTCTTTGGGAATGCTTTTCTGGAAAGGGGACAGGACGACTGCACCGTATTGAGGGGAGGATGGATGGGGCCATGTATCGCAAGATCTTGGCCAACAACCTCCTTCCCTCAGTAAGAGCATTGAAGATGGGTCGTGGCTGGGTCTTCCAGCATGACAACGACCCGAAACACACAGCCAGGGCAACTAAGGAGTGGCTCTGTAAGAAGCATCTCAAGGTCCTGGAGTGGCCTAGCCAGTCTCCAGACCTGAACCCAATAGAACATCTTTGGAGGGAGCTGAAAGTCCGTATTGCCCAGCGACAGCCCTGAAACCTGAAGGATCTGGAGAAGGTCTGTATGGAGGAGTGGGTCAAAATCCCTGCTGCAGTGTGTGCAAACCTGATCAAGACCTACAGGAAACGTATGATCTCTGAAATTGCAAACAAAGGTTTCTGTACCAAATATTAAGTTCTGCTTTTCTGATGTATCAAATACTTATGTCATGCAAAAAAATGCAAATTAATTACTTAAAAATCATACAATGTGTTTTTCTGGATTTTTGTTTTAGATTCCGTCTCTCACAGTTGAAGTGTACCTATGATAAAAAATTACAGACCTCTACATGCTTTGTAAGTAGGAAAACCTGCAAAATCGGCAGTGTATCAAATACTTGTTCTCCCCACTGTATATATAATTTTCTTTGAAGCATTTGAAGTCAGAAAGTAACATACTTTTTACAGTGAATAGCAGGGTGTTTCCTGCTTGGTTCACCAATCAGAATCCAGTGTTCCATTTCATTAGTTGGTAATGTACCCCTTAGAAGTAAACAAGAACAAACATTTGGCACAACTTAGTGACAGCAGGAGTTACGTGGTTGACAGCAGGAGTTACGTGGTTGACAGCAGGAGTTACGTGGTTGACAGCAGGAGTTACGTGGTTGACAGCAGGAGTTACGTGGTTAACAGCAGGAGTTACGTGGTTGACAGCAGGAGTTACGTGGTTGACAATGTGATAAAATCATTAGTAATCGAAAAATAATTACATTTAACGAATACATCCACAGTTAGGCCTAAACAATGTTTATTTGTAAATTGGCAACATGAATCTGACCTGTTAGAAAGTAAATATGGATATGAGAGAAACGTACCTGTAGGCCTTGGCTGCTTTGAACGGTGTAGCCTCGAAGCCCACAGGACAGAAGTAGTGGTTCTGACAGTGGTAAATGTAGGCCATGGTGTCATCCCTTAACCCCTGGGTCAACTTCAACAACGCCCCCTCAGCTGGAACAGCGAGGACAGATAATCAAAATACACTAAATGTAAAAAACAGAATCATGCGGACAGTCTGTGCTACTGTATGCTTTTTTAATCTCTTCGGTTTCATTGTCAAACAAAAGCGATTTCTTCATATAACAGAAAAACCCGGATGACAACTAACTCAAGTCAAAGCCTGCCCCAAGCCACAATTGCTGGATCGACTGACATTTGAACACACTGGACCTCTTTGTAATTCCAAGCTGAGGCCAGCTTGTTACATCATAGCCAGTTTGATAGTAGAGAGGAAGACTTCCGTGAAGACGTACTCACCGGTCTCTCCTGCTGTCTTGTGTTTCCCGTGGGGTTTGTACAGAATATAGGAACATCCACGGACACGGAAATTGTCATTGATTTGCCTGAACCATCTGTTCACAAAGAAAAAAGAAAAAAAAAAAGATCTGTAGCCATTTGCTGTGCACCTTGTTTCTAGTGTAAAAAAAAAATCAGAGTATTTCTGAGTATTGTACCTCATCAGAGTAGCGTTGCCTGTAAAAGGACCAAACTTGATCTCCTCAAAAGGAGGCTGGAAGCCTAGGATCTGAAGAGCCCCCTCCTGGGAGATGGGTGGGAGACTGAAAATACACACATAACAATCAAATAGCTGTTATTCCTCTTATTTCTGACTAATTAAAATGTACTACACGCTATAATGTGGTGGAAACATTTGTCTTGGTGTGTGCATATCTCTTGTGTTACGAATATAAGAAGTATTAAAGATGTAGTCTGTTCCTCCAACGAGCGGTGATCTCATTGCCTCAGGTTCAGAGCTACAGACAATGATAAAATGCCTACCTCCCCGCTCCCAGTGTGCTGTACAGAAAGTTCCAGCAGGAAACTAATGAAGATATCCCACATGACGTCTTGTACTGGGGGCGGCTGATACAGTACCTAGAGATGAGAGAGAGAGAGAGAGAGAGAGAGACAGAGAGAGAGAGAGAGACAGAGAGAGAGAGAGAGAGAGAGAGAGAGAGAGAGAGAGAGAGAGAGAGAGAGAGAGAGAGAGAGAGAGAGAGAGAGAGAGAGAGAGAGAGAGAGAGAGAGAGAGAGAGAGAGAGAGAGAGAGAGAGAGAGAGAGAGAGAGAGAGAGAGAGAAGCAGTGAGTTTATTAATGAAACTGAGTGCCTCCTCAGCTAGTTTTACAAATATTTGCTACGGTGCATCAAAAGTAATTTAAAAGTAATTCTCCGGTAAAAAATAAACGTCAGTCTTACTTCTAAACCTAGCTAGAACTGTTTTTACGGCCATTTTTATATCACCTACACTTGATGCTAGCTAGCTAGGCTAACGTTGGCAAAGATAGCTAGCTAAATATTATAGCTAAAAATATCTTAGCTTGCTGCCAAAGAGCTTGCTAAGACTATGTATATAAAGTATATACAATCAAATAAATATATAATGTTAGTTAAAAACATTAACAGTAAACATAATGCTTTATAGCTATATTATAGCTAATGTTAGCTAGCTAATGACAAGCTGGTCTCTGCTGGATGCTTTCACGTTTAGCTCGTCTGGGTTTGTTGCCGTTAGCTAGCACATGGACAAGCAGTAGCCAGACATGACACGAAGTACCAACATACAGTGGGGAGAACAAGTATTTGATACACTTCCGATTTTGCAGGTTTTCCTACTTATAAAGCACGTAGAGGTCTGTCATTTGTATCATAGGTACACTTCAACTGTGAGAGACAGAATCTAAAACAGAAATCCAGAAAATCACATTGTATGATTTTTAAGTAATTAATTTGCATTTTATTGCATGACATAAGTATTTGATCACCTACCAACCAGTAAGAATTCCGGCTCTCACAGACCTGTTAGTTTTTCTTTAAGAAGCCCTCCTGTTCTCCACTCATTACCTGTATTAACTGCACCTGTTTGGACTCGTTACCTGTATAAAAGACACCTGTCCACACACTCAATCAAACAGACTCCAACCTCTCCACAATGGCCAAGACCAGAGAGCTGTGTAAGGACATCAGGGATAAAATTGTAGACCTGCACAAGGCTGGGATGGGCTACAGGACAATAGGCAAGCAGCTTGGTGAGATGGCACAATTATTTGAAAATGGAAGAAGTTCAAGATGACGGTCAATCACCCTCGGTCTGGGGCTCCATGCAAGATCTCACCTCGTGGGGCATCAATGATCATGAGGAAGGTGAGGGATCAGCCCAGAACTACACGGCAGGACCTGGTCAATGACCTGAAGAGAGCTGGGACCACAGTCTCAAAGAAAACCATTAGTAACACACTACGCCGTCATGGATTAAAATTCTGCAGTGCACGCAAGGTCCCCCTGCTCAAGCCAGCGCATGTCCAGGCCCGTCTGAAGTTTGCCAATGACCATCTGGATGATCCAGAGGAGGAATGGGAGAAGGTCATGTGGTCTGATGAGACAAAAATATAGCTTTTTGGTCTAAACTCCACTCGCCGTGTTTGGAGGAAGAAGAAGGATGAGTCAACCCCAAGAACACCATCCCAACCGTGAAGCATGGAGGTGGAAACATCATTCTTTGGGGATGCTTTTCTGCAAAGGGGACAGGACGACTGCACCGTATTGAGGGGAGGATGGATGGGGCGATGTATCACGAGATCTTGGCCAACAACCTCCTTCCCTCAGTAAGAGCATTGAAGATGGGTCGTGGCTGGGTCTTCCAGCATGACAACGACCCAAAACACATAGCCAGGGCAACTAAGGAGTGGCTCCATAAGAAGCATCTCAAGGTCCTGGAGTGGCCTAGCCAGTCTCCAGACCTGAACCCAATAGAACATCTTTGGAGGGAGCTGAAAGTCCGTATTGCCCAGCGACAGCCCCAAAACCTGAAGGATCTGGAGAAGGTCTGTATGGAGGAGTGGGCCAAAATCCCTGCTGCAGTGTGTGCAAACCTGGTCAAGACCTACAGGAAACATATGATATCTGTAACTGCAAACAAAGGTTTCTGTACCAAATATTAAGTTCTGCTTTTCTGATGTATCCAATACTTATGTCATGCAATAAAATGCAAATGAATTACTTAAAAATCATACAATGTGATTTTCTGGATTTTTGTTTTAGATTCCGTCTCTCACAGTTGAAGTGTACCTATGATACAAATTACAGACCTCTACATGCTTTGTAAGTAGGAAAACCTGCAAAATTGTCAGTGTATCAAATACTTGTTCTCCCCACTGTAGTTGGATCCTTCATTATTTTTGTGCACTACACAAACATTTGAGAACAGTCAGCTAGCTAACATTAACTTGCAAATTAAAGTTGAAACAAGCTAGCTAGCTAACGTGAGCTAGCAGGGATTGAAAGCTAGTTACATCCTATCAAACCTGTTGTCTGGTGTGTTTAGTTAGCCTGCTAGCTAGTAGCCAATGCGAGGGCAAGCAAAGTTTAAGAACCAAGCTAGCTAGCTTGTTATGCTAGTGACGACGCTAACCGTTTAGCCACAGATAGAACAATGAGATAGATATTTCATTGGATGTATAAATGTGAAGCATCCGGTTGGCGTTTCCACTCACTACCAAATATGGTGATGAAAGGAAGCCCAGTGGCCGGCAAGTGGGAGAAGATGGATTTGGCCTACATTCTGCTAAATTTCTCATCGATTGAATATTTGATCTCCATACAGTTTTCTGTTTCCAAAACTAGAATCTGTAACAAACAGAGTGGACTGCGTTTTGTAGACTTTACCCTTTGCCAAAGTTTCAAAAAAGTTTGTTTTTTAGAAGGAGTGCAAAGGGTGAATAAAGTTATTGCACATGCGCACTTCACAGAGTAGGCGTTCCCTAACGGAAATATGCAAATAAACGCTAGAACACGCCAATAGGATCTCACTAGCTCGTACTTGGCTCTGCCCACCTCCTTGCCCACTATGATTAAATTGCTCCCATTGGAATCGACAGGCTCTGGTCTATCTTGGATTAGTCATAAAATCACATTTATACATCCAGTGAAATATCTGGCTCATTGTTCAATCTGTGGGGTAGCTGCATCCCAATATGGCGAACGAATATATGGGCGAGTGGGCGTGTTGAAAGGAAAGGAGTGGGCGTGTGGAAAGGAGTGGACGTGTGGAAAGGAAAGGAGTGGGCGTGTGGAAAGGAAAGGAGTGGGCGTGTTGAAAGGAAAGGAGTGGGCGTGTGGAAAGGAGTGGGCGTGTGGAAAGGAAAGGAGTGGGCGTGTGGAAAGGAAAGGAGTGGGCGTGTGGAAAGGAGTGGGCGTGTGGAAAGGAGTGGGCGTGTGGAAAGGAAAGGAGTGGGCGTGTGGAAAGGAAAGGAGTGGGCGTGTGGAAAGGAGTGGGCGTGGGGAAAGGAGTGGGCGTGGGGAAAGGAAAGGAGTGGGCGTGGGGAAAGGAGTGGGCGTGGGGAAAGGAGTGGGCGTGGGGAAAGGAAAGGAGTGGGCGTGGGGAAAGGAGTGGGCGTGGGGAAAGCGCTCTGCTATAGGTTAGACGGTTTTGATTGAACTGTGTTGTTTTTTTTGCTTCCGTTTCTTACCACACAACTACCGTACATTGAGCTAACGTACCTCAAGAGTTTCCACTTCTGTTTTTAAGCCAGAGGATGAGTCAGATCATTATACTGTATTAACTAGTACCTCAGTAGTTAATACAGTATAATGAGCTGTGTGTTACCTCAGTAGTTAATACAGTATAATGAGCTCTGTGTTACCTCAGTAGTAGTTAATACAGTATAATGAGCTGTGTGTTACCTCAGTAGTAGTTAATACAGTATAATGAGCTGTGTGTTACCTCAGTAGTTAATACAGTATAATGAGCTCTGTGTTACCTCAGTAGTAGTTAATACAGTATAATGAGCTGTGTGTTACCTCAGTAGTAGTTAATACAGTATAATGAGCTGTGTGTTACCTCAGTAGTTAATACAGTATAATGAGCTGTGTGTTACCTCAGTAGTAGTTAATACAGGATAATGAGCTGTGTGTTACCTCAGTAGTAGTTAATACACTATAATGAGCTGTGTGTTACCTCAGTAGTTAATACAGTATAATGAGCTGTGTGTTACCTCAGTAGTAGTTAATACAGTATAATGAGCTGTGTGTTACCTCAGTAGTAGTTAATACAGTATAATGAGCTGTGTATTACCTCAATAGTAGTTAATGCAGTATAATGAGCTGTGTGTTACCTCAGTAGTTAATACAGTATAATGAGCTGTGTGTTACCTCAGTAGTTAATACAGTATAATGAGCTGTGTGTTACCTCAGTACTAGTTAATACAGTATAATGAGCTGTGTGTTACCTCAGTAGTAGTTAATACAGTATAATGAGCTGTGTGTTACCTCAGTAGTTAATACAGTATAATGAGCTGTGTGTTACCTCAGTAGTTAATACAGTATAATGAGCTGTGTGTTACCTCAGTAGTAGCTAATACAGTATAATGAGCTGTGTGTTACCTCAGTAGTAGTTAATACAGTATAATGAGCTGTGTGTTACCTCAGTAGTAGTTAATACAGTATAATGAGCTGTGTGTTACCTCAGCAGTAGTTAATACAGTATAATGAGCTGTGTGTTACCTCAGTAGTGGTTAATACAGTATAATGAGCTGTGTGTTACCTCAGTAGTAGTTAATACAGTATAATGAGCTGTGTGTTACCTCAGTACTAGTTAATACAGTATAATGAGCTGTGTGTTACCTCAGTAGTGGTTAATACAGTATAATGAGCTGTGTGTTACCTCAGTACTAGTTAATACAGTATAATGAGCTGTGTGTTACCTCAGTAATAGTTAATACAGTATAATGAGCTGTGTGTTACCTCAGTAGTAGTTAATACAGTATAATGAGCTGTGTGTTACCTCAGTAGTTAATACAGTATAATGAGCTGTGTGTTACCTCAGTAGTTAATACAGTATAATGAGCTGTGTGTTACCTCAGTAGTTAATACAGTATAATGAGCTGTGTGTTATCTCAGTAGTAGTTAATACAGTATAATGAGCTGTGTGTTACCTCAGTAGTAGTTAATACAGTATAATGAGCTGTGTGTTACCTCAGTAGTTAATACAGTATAATGAGCTGTGTGTTACCTCAGTAGTTAATACAGTATAATGAGCTGTGTGTTACCTCAGTAGTAGTTAATACAGTATAATGAGCTGTGTGTTACCTCAGTAGTTGTTAATACAGTATAATGAGCTGTGTGTTACCTCAGTAGTAGTTAATACAGTATAATGAGCTGTGTGTTACCTCAGTAGTAGTTAATACAGGATAATGAGCTGTGTGTTACCTCAGTAGTAGTTAATACAGTATAATGAGCTGTGTGTTACCTCAGTAGTAGTTAATACAGTATAATGAGCTGTGTGTTACCTCAGTAGTAGTTAATACAGTATAATGAGCTCTGTGTTACCTCAGTAGTAGTTAATACAGGATAATGAGCTGTGTGTTACCTCAGTAGTAGTTAATACAGTATAATGAGCTGTGTGTTACCTCAGTAGTAGTTAATACAGTATAATGAGCTGTGTGTTACCTCAGCAGTAGTTAATACAGTATAATGAGCTCTGTGTTACCTCAGTAGTAGTTAATACAGGATAATGAGCTGTGTGTTACCTCAGCAGTAGTTAATACAGTATAATGAGCTCTGTGTTACCTCAGTAGTAGTTAATACAGTATAATGAGCTGTGTGTTACCTCAGTAGTTAATACAGTATAATGAGCTGTGTGTTACCTCAGTAGTTAATACAGTATAATGAGCTGTGTGTTACCTCAGTAGTAGTTAATACAGTATAATGAGCTGTGTGTTACCTCAGTAGTAGTTAATACAGTATAATGAGCTGTGTGTTACCTCAGTAGTAGTTAATACAGTATAATGAGCTGTGTGTTACCTCAGTAGTAGTTAATACAGGATAATGAGCTGTGTGTTACCTCAGTAGTAGTTAATACAGTATAATGAGCTGTGTGTTACCTCAGTAGTAGTTAATACAGTATAATGAGCTGTGTGTTACCTCAGCAGTAGTTAATACAGTATAATGAGCTGTGTGTTACCTCAGTAGTAGTTAATACAGTATAATGAGCTGTGTGTTACCTCAGTAGTAGTTAATACAGTATAATGATCTGTGTGATATATTACCATCTCCTGAGGTCCAGAACTTTTCTCTGTTTGATGTCGTCCTGCGAGGCGTGGAGAGGAAGGTCCTGCAGGTTCCTACTGCCCCCTGAAGACTTCATCTTCTTAGTACTGACTCTCTTTATGTTGCCTAAAAATAGGACACAAATTCAAAGCGAGCACTCACACAGACAGAAACAAAATGAGGCTATATCTTTCAAGCGCTCATCATGGCTAGGTCTGAATATAATCAAGCAGTGTCTTGAGTACTGATGCTTTTCTTTGTCATTGAGTTCTTGATGTAATTGATTCTGAGAACAATACAGTACTTAATGTTCCATTTCTTTCAACAAAAATAATACTCAGCAGGGTAATCTTGTCACTATACGTCATCTCTCTTATAGTCACTGTGAAATAAACCTCTCCCCTCATTCACCCTCTCCCTACAGTACACCAGTTCTTTATCAAGCAAATTGATTCCTCCTAGCACACCATTCTGTGTCACTGGCTGTCTTACTAGCACTCTGCCTGTCTGTGGTGTCTCTGCATGTCTGTGGTGTCTCTGCCTGTCTGTGGTGTCTCTGCCGGTCTGTGGTGTCTCTGCCGGTCTGTGGTGTCTCTGCCTGTCTGTGGTGTCTCTGCCTGTCTGTGGTGTCTCTGCCGGTCTGTGGTGTCTCTGCCTGTCTGTGGTGTCTCTGCCGGTCTGTGGTGTCTCTGCCTGTCTGTGGTGTCTCTGCCTGTCTGTGGTGTCTCTGCCTGTCTGTGGTGTCTCTGCCTGTCTGTGGTGTCTCTGCCTGTCTTGTGGTGTCTCTGCCTGTCTGTGGTGTCTCTGCCTGTCTGTGGTGTCTCTGCCTGTCTGTGGTGTCTCTGCCTATCTGTGGTGTCTCTGCCTGTCTGTGGTGTCTCTGCCTGTCTGTGGTGTCTCTGCCTGTCTGTGGTGTCTCTGCCTGTCTTAATCAAGGCAGAACAACATTGTTGTGGACGGAATTGCAGAATCTCCACATGGACCTGGACGGAGTCTGAGGACAAAGTGAGGGAAATTATCACTAAGAAACTGAAGGTGGACCACAGGAAGATTGAGGTGGAGCGTGCCCACAGTACTGGAAAACCCACCACAGGCCCAGTCCGATAGTGGTCAGGTTCCTGAGGTTCAAGGACAAGGTAGCTGTTCTGGAAAGAGCCAAGAACTTGAGAGGAACATATATCTTCCTCAACAAGGACTATCCTGAAGCTGTGCGCCAGAAGAGGAAAGAACTTATCCCAGCCATGAAAGCTTCCAGAGCGCATGGGGACATTGCTTACATCCGCTATGACAGGCTCATTGTCCACCCTCTCTCCCAGAAGCCTGGAAGGGATGAGAGAGCCAAGCCTATGGGTTCGTAGCTTCAACCCCGCAGCACAAACACACACAGACACACACCAACTGATTAATGCACTGCTGAATAATGTTTTTTTTCTCTTGCTTTGTTTGATCTTTTCCATATTATGTCTATCTCTGAGGAGCTACCCAGGAAAATGGCTGAAAATAGCCCATATTAATATATGCAGCCTTAGAAATTAGGTTAATGAAATCAATCATTTGCTAACATCAGATAACATTCATATATTAGCCATTTCTGAGACTCACTTAGATAACTCATTTGATGACACAGCAGTAGCAATACAATGATATAACATCTATAAAAGAGACAGAAATGCCAATGGGGGAGGTGTTGCTGTATATATTCAGAGCCATATCCCTGTAATGCTTAGAGAAGATCCCATGTCAAGTGTTATTTAAGTCTTGTGGTTGCAGGTTCACCTGCCTCACCTAAAGCCTATTCTTTTAGGGGGTTGCTATAAGCCACCAAGTGCGAACAGTCAGTATCTATATAACGTGTGTGAAATGCTTGATAGTGTATGTGATGTAAACAGAGAGGTCTACTTTCTTGGGGACCTGAATATTTACTGGTTTTCATCAAGCTGTCCACTCAAGAGGAAGCTTCTCACTGTAACCAGTGCCTGTAATCTGGTTCAGGTTATTAATCAACCTGCAAGGGTGTTTACAAACACTACAGGAACTATATCACCCACATGTATCGATCACATTTTTACTAATACTGTAGAACTTTGTTCTAAAGCTGTATCCGTACCCATTGGATGCAGTGATCACAATATAGTGGCTATATCCAGGAAAGCCAAGGTTCCAAAATCTGGGCCTAAAATAGTGTATAAGAGATCATACAAAATATTTTGCTGTGACTCATATGTGGAGGATGTTACAAATATTTGTTGGTCTGATGTGATTAATAAGGGGGCATCCAGACGCTGCACTTGATGAATTTATAAAATTGCTTCTTCCAATTATTGATAAAGATGCACCTGTTAAGAAACTGACTGTTAGAACTGTTAAGGCTCCATGGATTGATGAGGAATTGAAAAACTGTAGGTTGAAAGAGACGGGGCAAAAGGAGTGGCTAATAAGTCTGGCTGCACATCTGACTGGCTGACTTACTGCAAATTGAGAAATTATGTGACTAAACTCAACAAAAATAAGTAGAAACTGTATTATGAAGCCACGTTCAATTATATAAAGAATGATGGGGAAAAAAACATTGGAGTATTTTAAATTAAATTATAGGCAGAAAATCAAATTCAACTTCAACTTCCATTTTTCATCGAATCAGATGGCTTATTCATCACAAAACCAATTGATGTTGGCAATAATTTTAATGTTTACTTAATTGGCAAATTTGGCAAACTTAGGCAGGAAATGCCAACAACCAACAGCGAGCCATCGTATTCATACACAATAATGACAAACCTCCTGGCATTGACAACATAGATGGAAAGCTACTGAGGATGGTAGCTGACTCTATAGCCACTCCTATCTGTCATAGCTTTAATCTGAGTCTAGAGGAAGGTGTTTGTCCTCAGGCTTGGGGGGGAAGCCAAAGCTCCCGAGTGGCGCAGTGGTCTAAGGCACTGCATCGCAGTGCTAGCTGTGCCACTAGAGTTCCTGGTTCGAATCCAGGCTCTGTCGTAGCCAGCCGCGACCGGGAGACCCATGGGGGGGGCGCACAAGTCGTCCAGGGTAGGGGAGGGAATGGCCGGCAGAGATGTAGCTCAGTTGGTAGAGCATGGCATTTGCAACGCCAGGGTTGTGGGTTCGATTCCCATGGGGGGCCAGTATAAAAAATAAATAATGTATGCAATAACTGTAAGTCGCTCTGGATAAGAGCGTCTGCTAAATGACTAAAATGTAATGTCATTCCGCTACCCAAAAATGTTAAAGCTGCCATTACTTGTTCTAACAGCCGACCTATCAGCTTGCTGCCAGCTCTTAGCAGACTGTTGGAATAAATTGTTTGACAAAATACAATGCTATTTCTCTGTAAACAAATTAACAACAGACTTTCAGCATGCTTATAGAGAAGGGCAGTCAACGTGTACTGCACTGACACAAATGACTGATGATTGGTTTAAAGAAATTGATAATATGAAGATTATGGGAGCTGTAATGTTCGATTTCAGTGCAGCCTTTGATATTATTGAACATAACCTGTTGTTGAAAAAACTTGTGTTATTGGTTTTCAACCATATCGTGGATTCAGAGCTATCTATCTAATAGAACACAGAGGGATTTCTTTAATGGAAGCTTCTCTAATGTTAAACATGTAAAGTGTGGTGTACTGCAAGGCAGCTCTCTAGGCCCTCTACTCTTTTCTATTTTTACCAATGACCTGCCACCAGCGGTGGAAAAAGTACTCAATTGTCATACTTGAGTAAAAGTAAAGATACCTTAATAGAAAATTACTCAAGTAAATGTGAAAGTCATCAAGTAAAATACTTTTAGACTTTTACTCAAGTAGTATCTGTTTTTAAATGTACTTAAGTACAGTGGTGGAAAAAGTACTCAATCATCATACTTGAGTAAAAGTAAAAAGTAAAAGTAAATGTTATACATCAAATTCCTTATATTAAGCAGTGGTGGAAAAAGTACCCAAAAGCCATACTTGAGTAAAAGTAAAGATACCTTACTGGAAAATGACTCAAGTAAAAGTGAAAGTCACCCATTAGAATACTGAGTAAAAGTCTTAAAGTACCTGATATGAAATAGCCGTAAGGTAAACGTACGAGCCGTAAATCCAAAAAGCAAAACAGGCAGACCTTTTATTTGGTTTGAGCTTTTCTGAAAGGTAACAGTCTTACGGATACAAGAAGAGCTCAGATTTTAAAAAAGAATGTGGATTCTCAAATAGACAAAATAGAATTATGCCTTAATAATGAAGGAATTTAGCCAGTAAACGTAAGCACTTACAATCACAGTCACTTTGCTTTAGAAAAAAACATCCTATAATAGAACCCTATACATAAAAAAAATATGTTGATGAGCTTATCAAAAGTACATGTACAGAACTGCACACAACCGCACTGTAGGAATATGAGGACATCACCACTGATAGAACTGTTTTAGAAATCAGTGTGATCATGCCTTTGTAACAAGGACACCTATAACTTGTGAATTTTAAACATAAATTAACAAAACACATAAGGCATCCGTGTCCTTGGGCTTGCTAGCGTTACGCTGTCATTACTTGAAGTTGAAGAATTTACGGTTCATCTTCAGTAAAAGCTGGTTTTCAAAGTTTCTGGAATCCAGCCTTGCTCTCCTGGGGCTGAAAAGAAGTCCTGCAATGCTGAACAGCCGTTCACATGCAGCTGATGCAGGTAAGGGTGTGCTTAGCCTCAGAGACAGCTTACAGACTGCCGGGAAGGACTTGAGCAACTCCATATGATCAGCTGAACAGGCCAGGTATCCGTCCAGCTGTTTGGAGCCTTCTTGTGCTTGAGACATCTTCACGGTAGAGAAGAAGTCCTCCTCATCTGATGAACTGGTGCCATCACCTAGCTGCAGAAAGGGTTCTTCCAGGTGGTCCTTGATGTTCCTGAAATACAAGGGAGATGACAATAGAAATCAGGCCGTTATGAGCCTACATGAATCCATCCCCATCCCCCATCTACAGTTGAAGCCAAATTACAATTAAACTCAGTTTTTCACAATTCCTGACATTTAATCATGGTAAAAATTCCCTGTCTTAGGTCAGTTAGGATCATCACTTTATTTTAAGAATGTGAAATGTCAGAATAATAGTAGAGAGAATGATTTATTTCAGCTTTTCTTCCTTTCATCACATTCCCAGTGGGTCAGAAGTTTACATACACTCAATTAGTATTTGGTAGCATTGCCTTTGAATTGTTTAATTTGGGTCATGCGTTTCAGGTAGCCTTCCACAAGCTTGCCACAATAAGTTCGGTGAATTTTGGCCCATTCTTCCTGACAGAGCTGGTGTAACTGAGTCAGGTTTGTAGGCCTCCTTGCTCGCACACGCTTTTTCAGTTCTGCCCACACATTTTCTATAGGCTTGAGGTCAGGGCTTTGTGATGGCCACTCCAATACCTTGACTTTGTTGTCCTTAAGCCATTTTGCCACAACTTTGGAAGAATGCTTGGGGTCATTGTCCATTTGGAAGACCCATTTGCGACCAAGCTTTAACTTCCTGACTGATGTCTTGAGATGTTGCTTCAATATATCCACATAATTTTCCTTCCTCATGATGCCATCTAGTTTGTGAAGTACACCAGTCCCTCCTGCAGCAAAGCTCCCCCACAGCATGATGCTGCCATCCCGGTGCTTCACGGTTGGGATGGTGTTCTTCGGCCCCCTTTTCCTCCAAACATAACGATGGTCATTATGGCCAAACAGTTCTATTTTTGTTTCATCAGACCAGAGGACATTTCTCCAAAAAGTACGATCTTTGTCCCCATGTGCAGTTGCAAACCGTAGTCTGGCTTTTTTATGGCGGTTTTGGAGCAGTGGCTTCTTCCTTGCTGAGCGGCCTTTCCGGTTATGTTGATATAGGACTCGTTTTACTGTGGAAATACACTGCTCAAAAAAATTAAGGGAACACTAAGATAACACATCCTAGATCTGAATGAATGAAATAATCTCATTAAATACTTTTTTCTTTACATAGTTGAATGTGCTGACAACAAAAATCACACAAAAATGATCAATGGAAATCAAATGTATCAACCCATGGAGGTCTGGATTTGGAGTCAAATAGTGTGGAAAACCACACTACAGGCTGATCCAACTTTGATGTAATGTCCTTAAAACCAATCAAAATGAGGCTCAGTAGTGTGTGTGGCCTCCACGTGCCTGTATGACCTCCCTACAACGTCTGGGCATGCTCCTGATGAGGTGGCGGATGGTCTCCTGAGGGATCTCCTCCCAGACCTGGACTAAAGCATCCGCCAACTCCTGGACAGTCTGTGGTGCAACGTGGCGTTGGTGGATGTGCTCAATTGGATTCAGGTCTGGGGAACGGGCGGGCCAGTCCATAGCATCAATGCCTTACTCTTGCAGGAACTGCTGACACACTCCAGCCACATGAGGTCTAGCATTGTCTTGCATTAGGAGGAACCCAGGGCCAACCGCACCAGCATATGGTCTCACAAGGGGTCTGAGGATCTCATCTCGGTACCTAATGGCAGTCAGGCTACCTCTGGCGAGCAAATGGAGGGCTGTGCGGCCCCCCAAAGAAATGCCACCCCACACCATGACTGACCCACCGCCAAACCGGTCATGCTGGAGGATATTGCAGGCAGCAGAACCTTCTCCACGGCGTCTCCAGACTCTGTCACATGTGCTCAGTGTGAACCTGCTTTCATCTGTGAAGAGCACAGGGCGCCAGTGGCGAATTTGCCAATCTTGGTGTTCTCTGGCAAATGCCAATCGTCTTGCATGGTGTTGGGCTGTAAGCACAACCCCCACCTGTGGACGTCGGGCCCTCATACCACCCTCATGGAGTCTGTTTCTGACCGTTTGAGCAGACACATGCACATTTGTGGCCTGCTGGAGGTCATTTTGCAGGGCTCTGGCAGTGCTCCTCCTGCTCCTCCTTGCACAAAGGCGTAGGTAGAGGTCCTGCTGCTGGGTTGTTGCCCTCCTACGGCCTCCTCCACGTCTCCTGATGTACTGGCCTGTCTCCTGGTAGCGCCTCCATGCTCTGGACACTACGCTGACAGACACAGCAAACCTTCTTGCCACAGCTCGCATTGATGTGCCATCCTGGATGAGCTGCACTACCTGAGCCACTTGTGTGGGTTGTAGACTCCGTCTCATGCTACCACTAGAGTGAAAGCACCGCCAGCATTCAAAAGTGACCAAAACATCAGCCAGGAAGCATAGGAACTGAGAAGAGGTCTGTGGTCACCACCTGCAGAACCAGTCCTTTATTGGGGGTGTCTTGCTAATTGCCTATAATTTCCACCTGTTGTCTATTCCATTTGCACAACAGCATGTGACATTTATTGTCAATCAGTGTTGCTTCCTAAGTGGACAGTTTGATGTCACAGAAGTGTGATTGACTTGGAGTTACATTTTGTTGTTTAAGTGTTCCCTTTATTTTTTTGAGCAGTGTAGATACTTTTGTACCTGTTTCCTCCAGCATCTTCACAAGGTCCTTTGCTGTTGTTATGGGATTGATTTGCACTTTTTGCACCAAAGTACGTTAATCTCTAGAAGACAGAACGCATCTCCTTCCTGAGCGGTATGACGGCTGCGTGGTCCCATGGGGTTTATACTTGCATACTCTTGTTTGTACAGATGAACGTGGTACCTTCAGGCGTTTGGAAATTGCTCCCAAGGATGAACCAGACTTGTGGAGGTCTACAATTTAATTTCTGAGGTCTTGGCTGATTTATTTTGATTTCCCATGATGTCAAGCAAAGAGGCACTGAGTTTGAAGGTAGGCCTTGAAATACATCCACAGGTACACCTCCAATTGACTCAAATTATGTAAATTAGCCTATAAGAAGCTTCTAAAGCCATGACATCATTTTCTGGAATTTTCCAAGCTGTTTAAAGGCACAGTCAACTTAGTGTATGTAAACTTCTGACCTACTAGAATTGTGATACAGTGAATTATAAGTGAAATAATCTGTCTGTAAGCAATTGTTGGAAAAATTACTTGTGTCATGCACAAAGTAGATGTCCTAACCGACTTGCCAAAACTATAGTTTGTTAACAAGAAAGTGGTTGAAAAACTAGTTTTAATGACTCCAACCTAAGTGTATGTAAACATCCGACTCAAACTGTATATAAACCTCAAACTGTATATAAACCAAGCAACAGGGCTTAGTAGGCTACCCATTGGACTGAACCACAAAGTCAGGATTGTAGTTTAAATGTGTGGTTCTCAAATCTATGAAGTGTCAAAATGTACACTATACACAGTTGTTTATGAATAATAAAATACTGTTAATTAACCACGTTATCTTACCCATTCTGATGGTGGCGTCATCCTTTGTCCATGTTGTTTTGAACTTGGGGAGAAGGATTGCAGCTGCGATCAGCTCGGGGTGATGAAACATGTGGCTGAAGCGCTTCTTCAGTCCCAGTTGTAGCGCATCCACCAGAGGCTTACAGTACTTCAGGGACAACTTGATTCGGTCAGGTTTTGTGATCAGCAGGTTGACAGTTGGAAGTAGCCACCCCATCTGGACATTGGTTTCAGCCTGCAGGATGTTGATGATCATGGAGGCAGCATACTCTGTGAGGAAGGAGAGTTCAACTGGGTGGAATTTATGAAAAAATTTATAATAATAATAACTGTTTCCTAACCCTATACATTTTACATTTACATTTTAGTCATTTAGCAGACGCTCTTATCCAGAGCGATTTACAGTTAGTGAGTGCATACATTTTTTATACTATACAAAGGGGACCACTAACCATTTCACCTGATTGAACTACAGTAATCAATGGCTGGATGAGTAGTTGATTAAATGGATCAATGATAGTGTACGGCTACATCATGTGAAACAGTTATTAGTCCCCAAGCAAAGGGTCAGGAAACACTGCAACAGATTTAGACAACATTCAAGACCTTAAATTATGACAAAATAATACATAATCCTTACTTACATTGGAACCTCGAAGTCTGTGCAGAGAACTCTGATGGCCGCCTCTCCTTTGTCTCTGACGATCCTCAGGAGTCTTTCTACAGCCATGAACCAGGAGTTCCACCTTGTAGCAGTCGGGCACAGCAGCTGGAGGTCGCAAGCATCTTCAACCGTTTCGGCTGCAGGTGTGGATCTTCCGCATTTGTTCCAAAGTGCCAAATGTTGAACGGGACACTTTTTTGTAAGCCTCACTGGATGTTGCTTTCAGGGCATCGACTGTAGAGTAGGTGGCAAGCACAGCGCTGGTGCTTCGGCAGCTAGTACTCAAAACCATCATCTTCATTCAGAATCGTTGCCACATCAACAAACTCCACTTCTTCACTCTCCCCTTGTTCCTCTTCACCATCTTCCTGTCCTGGCTGAGCTGCTTCACCACCCACTGCTTCCACTGCCTCGTTGGCTGAGCTGCTTCACCACCCACTGCTTCCACTGCCTCGTTGGCTGAGCTGCTTGACCACCCACTGCTTCCACTGCCTCGTTGGATGAGCTGCTTGACCACCCACTGCTTCCACTGCCTCGTTGGCTGAGCTGCTTGACCACCCACTGCTTCCACTGCCTCGTTGGCTGAGCTGCTTCACCACCCACTGCTTCCACTGCCTCGTTGGCTGAGCTGCTTCACCACCCACTGCTTCCACTGCCTCGTTGGCTGAGCTGCTTGACCACCCACTGCTTCCACTGCCTCGTTGGCTGAGCTGCTTCACCACCCACTGCTTCCACTGCCTCGTTGGCTGAGCTGCTTCACCACCCACTGCTTCCACTGCCTCGTTGGCTGAGCTGCTTCACCACCCACTGCTTCCACTGCCTCGTTGTTTTCACCTTCTCCAAAAACTTGGAAAGCTTTCAAGAAGTTAGAGCTGTTGTCTGTTGCTGTTCTCACAATCTTACCCCGGATTTCAAACTCGGAATGGATGTCATTTAGGGCTCCTGCCAACACATCAAAGGTGTGCGATCCCCTCAACCGTTGACAGGCTGCAGAGCATCTGTTGAGACTGTCAGGGTCTATCCAGTGGGCTGTGACACCAATGAAGCTCCGTCTTCTTGCAGACCAG
Source organism: Coregonus lavaretus (assembly GCF_964263955.1). Classification (NCBI taxonomy): domain Eukaryota; kingdom Metazoa; phylum Chordata; class Actinopteri; order Salmoniformes; family Salmonidae; genus Coregonus; species Coregonus lavaretus. Next base: position 65,654,765 of record NC_139993.1, read on the forward strand.
CAGTCGGTGGTGGTGGCGATGTGGTCAACTCCTCTCATGGCCTCAGTCACCTTCTTCTTCATTTCCGTGGAGGCTTCATCAGTCCTGGAGCGCAGTGTGGGCCTTGATAAGATCTTTGAGTTAGGCTGCAGATCCTGGACAAACTCTCTGAACGGTTCTTGTTCTACAACAGCGAATGGTTGGAGCCCTTGGACCACATACTTCACCACAGCTTTGTCGATGGATTTCTGAGACACTGTCTTCAGTAATGAGCTCTGCTTGATGGTGGAGGGAGTCTTAGGGGCATGTTTTCTCTTCAGTGTGTTTGCCGTCAGTTCTCCATACTTCTTAAGATGGTGTACACGCTTTCTCTTCAGTTCTCCATACTTCTTAAGATGGCGTACACGCTTTCTCTTCAGTTCTCCATACTTCTTAAGATGGCGTACATGCTTTCTCTTCAGGTCTCCATACTTCTTAAGATGGTGTAAATGCTTTCTCTTCAGTTCTCCATACTTCTTAAGATGGCGTACACGCTTTCTCTTCAGTTCTCTATACTTCTTAAGATGGCGTACACGCTTTCTATTCAGTTCTCCATACTTCTTAAGATGGCGTACACGCTTTCTCTTCAGTTCTCCATACTTCTTAAGATGGCGTACACGCTTTCTCTTCAGGTCTCTTTCTCTTCAGGTCTTCTTAAGATGCTTTCTCTGAAATAAGAAGAAAAGGAAAAGAGAGACTGTTACTTAGTAACATAACTACCATCACCAAACACTTAAGGTAAAGGATCCTAATTTTAAAGCTATAAACAACATTAGTTAAGTGAGAGTTTGTGACCACCATTTAATATTACAATGAGAAAAAAACTATGTTAATTGATCTATCTAGTAGGTTACGTCAATGACTTAAGTCTACAGTAATTAGCTAGGTAAGAACAACTTTATCAACTAACACAATATATAAAATGGCTAGTAACACCCGAAAGCTAACATTAGTTAGGTAGCTAGCTTGACCAGGTGTTTAGAGAAAAGGTATTTGGCTAGACTTACGTTAGCTGACTAAAATGTGCCCAGATTCGGAAACTACTAGTTCGCTAGCTTGTTAACAAGTTAGCTAGTTAGCTCGCTTTAGCTAACAAAGCTTCCGAATCTGGGCACATTTTAGCCAGCTAAAGTAGGTAGCTACTAGCTAGTGAACTATTTAGGTGTATAGGATTAGCTAGCATCAACTAACACTGCCTGTTGCATTAGCAAATGTGGGCTAGCTAGGTTAGCTAATTAGCACGCTAACGTTATTCTAGCTAGCAAGCTAACAGTAGGCTTACCTCAATGTGGTTTTTTAGGTTCGAAGGAGAGTTCTTGAACGCTAGTATTTCCTGAACTTTTGGTAAACATAACAGACATTTCATCCGGTAGGATGAATCCTTAATTCCGAGAAAATAATTGTTTTATTTTAGATACAGCCAAGGGTGTTCGTCCTCATCAGGAGCTGGTGGTAGAGCGATGTCGTACATGATTGTGCAATTCCGGACACGCTTGGGCAAAGTGCTACTGAGTGGATGACTGTTTTGCAAGTGACAGGCTCCCGGTGCTTGGGGTTCGCACTTTAGGACCCTTGGATTTGCCCAAACTGATGAGGATTGGATCAACTCTGCATGTCGTCGCCTGCTGCATTGCAGAACAAGTTCACCCATGAGTGTGCCGACTGGCCGATGTTGCTTGCATCTTTTTTCCAACGTGATTCGTTTTTTTCTTCCAGCTTCAGATTGATTTGATTTCGTAGCGAGTAACGAAGGTGTTAGGGGAAATGTATCGGAGTAAAAGTATACTTTTTTATATTTTTTTATGTAGTGAAGTAAAAGTAAAAGTTGACAGAAATATAAATAGTAAAGTAAGGTACAGATACCCCCCCAAAAAACGACTTAAGTACAGTAACGAAGTATTTCTACTTCCTTACTTTACACAACTGCCTGCCACTGGCATTAAACAAAGCATGTGTGTCCATGTATGCTGACGATTTAATCCTATATGCATCAGCAACTACAGCTAATGAAATCACTGCAACCCTAAACAAAGAGTTGCAGTCAGTTTTAGAATGGGTGGCCAGTAATAAACTGGTCCTGAACATCACTAAAACTAAGAGCATTGTATTAGGTACAAATCATTACCCAAATTATAGACCTGAGCTGAATCTGCCTATTGAAGGAGACTAAATTACTTGGTGTTACTGTAGATTGTAAACTGTCATGGTCAAAACATATTGGTTGTAACGATGGGAAGAGGTCTGTCCGTGATAAAGAGATGCTCTGCTTTTTTGACACCACACTCCACAAAGTATGTCCTGCCGGCTTGAGTTTTATCTTATCTTGATTATTGTGCAGTCTTGTGGTCCAGTGCTGCAAAGAAGGACCTAGTTAAGCTGCAGCTGGCCCAAAACAGAGTGGTACGTTTTGCTCTTCATTGTAATCAGAGAGCTAATATAAATACTATGCATGCCAGTCTCTCTTGGCTAAGAGTTGAGGAAAGACTGACTGCGTCGCTTCTTGTTGTTATAAGAAGCATTAATGTGTTGGAAATTCCAAATTGTTTGCATAGTCAACTTACACACAGCACTGACACACACACTTACCCCACCAGACATGCCACCAGGGGTCTTTTCACAGTCCCCAGGTCCAGAACAAATTCAAGGAAATGTACAGTATTATACAGAGCCATGATTGCATGGAACTCCCTTCTATCTCAAATAGTGCAAGTGAACAGCAAACCTGGTTTTAAAAAATAAACAAATAAAGTAACGCCTCACGGCACAACGCCTTTCCCCCACGTGACCTACTTTTGGTGTACTGACATGTAACGTGTAACTGACAGATGTAATGTATTTTTCGTTATTTGTCGGACCCCAGTAAGACTAGCTGTCGGATCCTTAAAAAAAATAGAATCAAATGCCTGTCTGTGGTTTCACTGCCTGTGTTTTACGAAGGCGTATCATAATAATCATTCAAATTCCCTGGAGTTCCTGCTTATTCCCTCCTTGATTCTGGGAAATCTTCCAACTGGGATTTCGGGAAAAACAGGAAATGTATTGAAAGTTCCCAGAATTTTGCAATCATAAGTATTCACCTACCTAGGATTTTTTTTCCACATTTTGCTGCGTTACAAAGTGGGATTGAAATAGATTTAATTGTGATTTTTTTTTTGTCATTGAGCTACTACATAAAATACTCCACAATGCCAACGTGAAAAGAAAATTCTATAAATGTTTACTAATTAATAAAAATGTAATAACTAAAACATAGGTGTTGCTTAAGTATTCACCGCCTTTCTATAGGCAAGCTGTGCTTTGTGGTCCTCTGTAGCTCAATTGGTAGAGCATGGCGCTTGTAACGCCAGGGTAGTGGGTTCGATCCCCGGGACCACCCATACGTAAAAATGTATGCGCACATGACTGTAAGTCGCTTTGGATAAAAGCGTCTGCTAAATGGCATATTATTATTATTATTATTAGTTCAGGAGTACAATTTGGCTTAACAAATCACATAATAAGTTACATGGATCCACTCTGTGCGAAATAATACAGGTTGACATAATTATTTTATGACTACCCCTTCCTCTGTCCTCCATACATACAACATCTGTAAGGTCCCTCAGTCAAGTCTTGAATTTCAAGCATAGATTCAACTACAAAGACCAGGGAGCTTTTCAAAAGCCTCATAAAGGGCAGTGATTGGTAGATGGGTACAAATAACAAATCAGACATTGAATATATTTTTACGCATGGTTAAGTTAATAATTATGCTGTGGATGATGTACTTAACCACCCAGACACATCAAGATACAGTCGTCCTTCTGAACTGAGCTGCAGGACAGGAAGGAAACTGCTCAGGGATGTCACCATGAGGCCATTGGTGATTTTAAAATTGCTACGGAGTGGTGAAAACTATGTTAGCACAGCTGAAAACTGTTGTGCTGATTAAAGAAGCAATAAAACTGGCCTTCTTGAGACTAGTTGAGTATCTGGAGCATCAGCAATTGTGGGTTCGATTACAGGCTCAAAATGGCCAGAAACAAATAACTTTCTTCTGAAACTCGTCAGTCTATTCTTGATCTGAGAAATGAAGGCTATTCCATGCGAGAAATTGCCAAGAAACTGAAGATCTCGTACAACGCTGTGTACTACTCCCTTCACAAAACAGTGCAAACTGGAATAACCAGAATAGAAAGAGGAGTGGGAGGCCCCGGTTCACAACTGAGCAAGAGGACAAATACATTAGAGTGTCTAGTTTGAGAAAAAGATGCCTCACAGGTCCTCAACTGGCAGCTTCATTAAATAGTACCCGCAAAACTCCAGTCTCAACGTCAACAGTGAAGAGGCGACTCCGGGATGCTGACCTTCTAGGCAAAGTTGCAAAGAAAAAGCCATAGCTCAGATTGGCCAATAAAAATAAAATATTAAGATGGGCAAAATAACACAGACACTGGACAGAGGTAGATTGTAAAAAAGTGTTATGGACAGACAAATCAAAGTTTGAGGTGTTCGGATCACAAAGAAGAACATTTGTGAGACGCAGACCAAATGAAAAGATGCTGGAGGAGTGCTTGATGCCATCTGTCAAGCATGGTGGAGGCAATGTGATGGTCTGGGGGTGCTTTGGTGGTGGTAAAGTGGGAGATTTGTACAGGGTAAAAGGGATCTTGAAGAAGGAAGGCTATCACTCCATTTTGCAACGCCATGCCATACCCTGTGGACGGCGCTTGATTGGAGCCAATTTCCTCCTACAACAGGACAATGACCCAAAGCACAGCTCCAAACTATGCAATAACTATTTAGGGAAGAAGCAGTCAGCTGGTATTCTGTCTATAATGGAGTGGCCAGCACAGTCACCGGATCTCAACCCTATTGATCTGTTGTGGGAGCAGCTTGACCGTATGGTACGTAAGAAGTGCCCATCAAGCCAATCCAACTTGTGGGAGGTGCTTCAGGAAGCATGGGGTGAAATCTCTTCAGATTACCTCAACAAATTGACAACTAGAATGCCAAAGGTCTGCAAGGCTTTAATTGCTGCAAATGGAGGATTCTTTGACGAAAGCAAAGTTTGAAGGACACAATTATTATTTCTATTAAAAACCATTATTTCTAAGCTTGTCAATGACTACATTTCCTATGCATTTTGCTATATTTCCTATTCAAACTCATTTCATGTATGTTTTCATGGAAAACAAGGACATTTCTAAGTGACCCCCAAACTTTTGAACGGTAGTGTAAATCTGCTTGAAATCTATGGAAAGACTTGAAAATTGCTGTCTAGCCACGATCCCCAACACCTTGACAGAGCTTTAAGGATGTTGAAAAGAATACTGGGTAAATATTGCACAATCCAGGTGTGCAAAGCTCTAAGCGATTTACCCAAGAAGACTCACAGCTGTTATCGCTGCCAAAGGTGTTTCTAACATGTATTGACTCAGGGGGGCTGAACACTTATCTAATTTTACTTCTACTTTGACATTACAGAGTATTTTTCTGTAGATCATTGCCAACAAAATGACAATTTAATCCCACTTTGTAACACAATAAAATGTGAAGAAATCCAAGGGGGGGGTGAATACTTATGATACCGACTGTACATAACTAATAACAGATGGTCTGATCACCAGTTTCTGCCACATATTGCTTAGCATGAGATGAATACCAAGTAATGTATAGCATATCCATGAGACTGAAACATACTGTAAATCATGTCTCCAAAAGTAAGCAGAACCCCCTGCTTTATAAATGATGTAGGTTATTGATCTTGCTTACTTGTCCTGGGCTTTCGAGTTAGCACAGCATCAAAGTTAGTGGTATCAATCTCCCAAGCCAGGATAGGCTTGGTGTTGCTGCAGGACACCCCCTCCATGTCAAAGTCCTCGTCCGAGACCTCCTCTACGCCGTCATGCTGCCCCTGACCCTGGGACAGGTCCACAGTGTTGGACTTCACTAATGGGGCCCCGCTGCCATCCTGCTTGCTGGGGGCCACCTCTCTGGGGGTGCTGCCGGGGGGCCGGTAGAAAGAGGCAGCCTGGTTGAGGAGGGCGTAGTCTGAGCAGACCGTGTAGAACTTCTCTCTGGAGTGAGTGACAGGGCAGGTCCATGGGAGCTGTAGGTCAGCGCTGGAGGCTCTCCGGGCCCTCAGGGAGTCCTGGGTGAGAGTGGTCAGCAGGCCGCGTTGGTCATCCTCTCTGCGAGGGGGTGGGGGTCGCTGGGGCTGGGGCGTAGCCTGGTCGCCGGGCTGACTCCCAGACACATTAGGTCCTAAACTATCCCCAGTGTTAGGCATTGAAGGGAGGACCGGGATGTTGGATGAGAGAATTGTTTGAAGTTGAAGTGGTTCGTCTGTTTAGAGGGGTGGGTTGTCATCTATGCTGCAGAAAGGATTAAAAATGTATATTTATTAAAAACTACAAATTGGGTTAAGAAAATATGTGTTTTCTGGCCTATAAAGGTAAAGTGTTGAAAGGTAACTAACAGTCAGTAATTAACAGTCAGTAACTAACAGTCAGTAATTAACAGTCAGTAACTAACAGTCAGTAATTAACAGTCAGTAATTAACAGTCAGTAACTAACAGTCAGTAACTAACAGTCAGTAATTAACAGTCAGTAACTAACAGTCAGTAACTAACAGTCAGTAACTAACAGTCAGTAACTAACAGTCAGTAATTAACAGTCAGTAACTAACAGTCAGTAATTAACAGTCAGTAATTAACAGTCAGTAATTAACAGTCAGTAACTAACAGTCATTAATTAACAGTCAGTAATTAACAGTCAGTAATTAACAGTCAGTAATTAACAGTCAGTAATTAACAGTCAGTAACTAACAGTCAGTAACTAACAGTCAGTAATTAACAGTCAGTAACTAACAGTCAGTAACTAACAGTCAGTAATTAACAGTCAGTAACTAACAGTCAGTAACTAACAGTCAGTAACTAACAGTCAGTAATTAACAGTCAGTAACTAACAGTCAGTAACTAACAGTCAGTAATTAACAGTCAGTAACTAACAGTCAGTAACTAACAGTCAGTAATTAACAGTCAGTAATTAACAGTCAGTAACTAACAGTCAGTAATTAACAGTCAGTAACTAACAGTCAGTAACTAACAGAGTTTAAGGTAGGCAGATGGCCATGTTGAGTAATTTAATCTTACTGTCCAAATGTAATCTATGCAGCTGGCTATGCACTCGTATCCCCCATGGACGGTTCGTACATTAAACATTAAGGGGCCATTTTCCCTCCTTAAGTCAATTTAATGGCGGGAAAAAAAACGGGGGAAATTTGCATACTTTTTTATGAAACACTATTTTCCACCACCATGCTAAAGTGGCTAATGCTACTTCCTGATGTTGCGTATCGTGTTCAGCCAATCAGACCAGGGGTGAAAAAACTGACTGCTGCAACCTGATTGGCTGAACGTGATATGCGACATCCGGGACTAGCATTAGCTACTCTAGCATGGTGGTGTAAAATGGTGTTTCATAAAGACAGTATGGGGCCTCCCGAGTGGTGCAGCGGTCTAAGGCACTGCATCGCAGTGTTGAGGCATCACTACAGTCTGGGGTTCGATCCCAGGCTGTGTCACAGCCGGCCGTTACCGGGAGTCCCATAGGGCGGCGCATAATTGGCCCAGCGTCGTCCGGGTTAGGGGAGGGGTTTAGCTGGGGGGCTTTCTAGGGACGCCTTGTGGTTGGCTGGGTGCCTGCAAGCTGATTTCAGTCGTCAGTTGAACGGTGTTTCCTCCGACACATTGGTGCGGCTGGCTTCCGGGTTAAGCGAGCAGGTGTTAAGAAGCAGCGCGGCTTGGCGGGTGATGTTTCGGAGGGGGCATGACTCGACCTTCGCCTCTCCCGAGCCCGTTGGGGAGTTGCAGCGATGAGACAAGATCGTAACTACCAATTGGATATCATGAAAGGGGGTAAAATTACACCTTCTCGCCATTAAATCTAGTTTGCAGCCTGAATGGAGAATGTTTTATGTACAAACCGGTCCACTAGGGATAGGTGTATAGCCAACTGCGTTCCCTTTGAAAGGTAAGATGAAACGACTCAATATCGCCATCTGCCGGCCTTTGGGCTAACTTTAAGGCAAGCAGTGATATTAATTCAACCTCATCCTGATCTACAGTAGCATCACCATTTGATAGGGATTATGTATGGTACAAAACACACTTAGGAGTGGCGTAAATGTAAAAACAATTACATTACACGGCCGTTCAATCATAGAGCCAAAGGTAAGAATATTTATTTTGCGTCCACTAGGCTAGACTGCCATCACCATCATCACAGATGACTTGGCCCACCTGTCATCTCAGAAGATGGCAGCAAAACATCCAGTAGCATCGGTCACTCTAAAATATGCACGCAATAAATCTGTAAATATGGTACTCATACCTTGCATTGTGTCGTGGATTTTTTTACTTGCCAGGTAGCCACATAGTATGGATGTCTTCTGTTGGGATAAATAAGCTGTTGTTCATGGACGTCCTCCTCCTTCCGCTGTTCAGAAATGATAAGCTAAACCATTACGTAACTAGGGGTGTTCAAAGGTAATCTACCACAATATTTTATCACAGCCAGTACTAAATGAACACTGTTAAAAAACAACAACTGGAAGTTTAATATTGTTCAACTTATAGGGATTTCACATTAGTGACCCTATTTCTTCATCATATACACAAAATATTCGGCGTTCACGAAGGGTCATCAACCCCTACCCAGTCATCCGGCTTCCTGCAACCAATCAGAATATGCCCTTTGCCTTGCGGGAGTGGGGTGCACTTGATTTAGCTCGCTGATATGGCAAAAAGATGCAGGTCAAATAACACTATTCTATTATAGGATGTTGTGTGTGCTGAATTTGAACGTGCAAGACGAGCGCCACCATTACGATCACTGTCAAAGCTGTACAATACTGCGTTGGTAATAAGGTATATTTTGTTCCACCGAATGGGAAAACGTCTGTGTGAGCATTTGAAGTAGATCAGGATAAAATGTTTGCAAATATCTTTGATACGGGTGTTATTAGCAACTTCTGGGGTAGCTAGCTAGCACCAATGCAACCAGCCCTGAACAAAATGCAGTCATTTTCAATATTCTTCGATTTAGGAATCCATGTGAGAAAGTAGCAGCTAGGTAGCCACTTGTTGTTCTCCTATTGCAATAACTAGCTAGCCAGCTACTTAACCCTGTTGCCCAAAACTAACGTTATAAGCAGCCAGCTAGCTTCATCTGGCTAGTATGGTTTGACTGGTGGGGATTTTAACATGGTTTATTATAATGAGACTGAATGATTGCCCCATAGGTCTAACATTGGTGTGAATAAATTGGTGAATTTCTGCCAAAGCCTGGACTTAATTGACATATGGAGTGTTAAAAACCCTGGAGAGAAACAGTACACATGGAGTCATATAGATCATTCACTACAATCAAGAATTGACTTGTGGGTGATAACCTCTAGTAATAATAATAATATGCCATTTAGCAGACGCTTTTATCCAAAGCGACTGACAGTCATGCGTGCATACATTTTTTTGTGCATGGGTGGTCCCGAACCCACTACCTTGGCGTTACAAGCGCCGTGCTCTACCAGCTGAGCTACAGAGGACCACACTTGAGCCCAACACTGTAGAGGTAAAAATACTGCCCGCAATCCTGACGGATCATAAAGTCATATGGCCGACTGTGAGAATGTGCAGTAATGATGATAATACATAATCTGGTGGTTATTGGAAATTGAATAACTAATTGTTATTGCATGATGATTAAAAAAAAAATGTGATTAAGAATCTCATTTCTGTTTACTGGAATTTAGCTGCCTCTAATGCAGAATATGGAAAATATTGGGAGTTGATGCCAAAGAGCTCGATTTTGGTCTCATCTGACCACAACACTTTCACCCAGTTCTCCTCTGAATCATTCAGATGTTCATTGGCAAACTTCAGACGGGCCTGTATATGTGCTTTCTTGAGCAGGGGGACCTTGCGGGCGCTGCAGGATTTCAGTCCTTCACGGCGTAGTGTGTTACCAATTGTTTTCTTGGTGACTATGGTCCAAGCTGCCTTGAGCTCATTGACAAGATCCTCCCGTGTAGTTCTGGGCTGATTCCTCACCGTTCTCATGATCATTGCAACTCCACGAGGTGAGAACTTGCATGGAGCCCCAGGCCGAGGGAGATTGACAGTTATTTTGTGTTTCTTCCATTTGCGAATAAACGCACCAACTGTTGTCACCTTCTCACCAAGCTGCTTGGCAATGGTCTTGTAGTCTACAATCTTGTCCCTGACATCCTTGGAGAGCTCTTTGGTCTTGGCCATGGTGGAGAGTTTGGAATCTGATTGATTGATTGATCCTGTGGACAGGTGTCTTTTATACAGGTAACAAACTGAGATTAGGAGCACTCCCTTTAAGAGTGTGCTCCTAATCTCAGCTCGTTACCTGTATAAAAGACACCTGGGAGCCAGAAATCTTTCTGATTGAGAGGGGGTCAAATACTTATTTCCCTCATTAAAATGCAAATCAATTTATAACATTTTTTGACATGCGTTTTTCTGGATTTTTTTGTTGTTATTCTGTCTCTCACTGTTCAAATAAACCTACCATTAAAATTATAGACTGATCATTTCTTTGTCAGTGGGCAAACGTACAAAATCAGCAGGGGATCAAATACTTTTTTCCCTCACTGTATGTATGTATGTGTGTATGTATGTGTGTATATGTATGTGTGTGTGTATATATATATATGAAAAATGTATGCACTAACTGTAAGTCGCACTGGATAAGAGTGTCTGCTAAATGACTAAAATGTAAAATGTATTTTAAAAAACATGGGGGATTGGAAGTGATGCAGACAATTACATTGATGGAAGTTACAATCTATCTGCAATATTAAGCTGATCTACCCCCTAAAAAAAGAATGTAAAAAAAAAGAAGAAAAAAAACTATTTGTTTTGACACGCAAAGACCCAAACAGCGTTCCATAGTCAAAACAGATATACTTCAAATAACACTTTTTGAGGGGTCAAATAAGTTTGTTGACCAATCAGGACCAATCATTTAACACGTTCATTATTGTTTTTATGTAGTTATTACACATTGATTACACTATCACTCGTATTTCAGGTCACAGCCGATTCACCGTTGGATGGCAGACACACTTCCCCAAAACCGTTGGAGCGCAGACACACTTCCCCAAAACCGTTGGAGCGCAGACACACTTCCCCAAAACCGTTGGAGCGCAGACACACTTCCCCAAAACCGTTGGAGCGCAGACACACTTCCCCAAAACCGTTGGAGCGCAGACACACTTCCCCAAAACCGTTGGAGCGCAGACACACTTCCCCAAAACCGTTGGAGCGCAGACACACTTCCCCAAAACCGTTGGAGCGCAGACACACTTCCCCAAAACCGTTGGAGCGCAGACACACTTCCCCAAAACCGTTGGAGCGCAGACACACTTCCCCAAAACCGTTGGAGCGCAGACACACTTCCCCAAACTCTGGGACAGTGCTGGTAAAAAAAGAAGCTAGCTGATGGATGCAAACAATGTTCTTCCCCAAAAACACAGCAAAAATACATCATCTGTTTCAGTAGCTATAGTTGGCTAGCTAACTATCTAGCTAGGTGACATCAGCTGAAATACCCCTTATTTATAAGACAGTTCTTATTTGATTGATGGTCGGACCCACCTATGTGAAGCTAGCCACAGTAAGGATTAGCCACAATAGTGGAATTTGCTCTTCACCTTCAAAATAAAAGTATAATTGAAAGTGATGCAAACGAATACAAAATAGTGGAATCATGCCATAATGGAGGAGATCATGCTAAACGAGGTTGGAATGTTGTTATGTAAATTCAACAAAATACAATAATTTGTTAATTTGACAAAAATCTGTTGAAATCACACTGCGGATGAATTAGACTTTAGACTTGCATTGGGGCATACTTATTTCACTGTATCAAATCAAATCAAATGTATTGGTCACATACACATGGTTAGCAGATGTTATTGCGAGTGTAGCGAAATGCTTGTGCTTCTAGTTCTGACAGTGCAGCAATATCTAGCAAGTAATATCTAACAGTTCCACAACAGATATCTAATACACACAAATCTAAGTAAAGGAATGGAATAAGAATATATAAATATATGGATGAGGAATGTCATTATCAGAGCAGCATAGGCTAAGATGCAATAGATAGTATAGAATACAGTATATACATATGAGATGGGTAATGCAAGATATGTAAACATTATTAAAGTGGCATTATTAAAGTGACTAATGTTCCATTTTATGAAAGTGGCCAGTGATTTCTAATCTATGTATATAGGCAGCAGCCTCTCTGTACTAGTGATGGCTGTTTAACAGTCTGATGGCCTTGAGATAGAAGCTGTTTTTCAGTCTCTCGGTCCCAGCTTTGATGCACCTGTACTGACCTCGCCTTCTGGATGATAGCGGGGTGAACGGGCAGTGGCTCGGGTGGTTGTTGTCCTTGATGATCTTTTTGGCCTTCCTGTGACATCGGGTGCTGTAGGTGTCCTGGAGGGCAGGTAGTTTGCCCCCGGTAATGCGTTCGGCAGACCGCACCACCCTCTGGAGAGCCCTGCGGTTGCGGGCGGTGCAGTTGCCGTACCAGGCGGTGATACAGCCCAACAGGATACTCTCAATTGTGCATCTGTGAAAGTTTGTGAGGGTTTTAGGTGACAAGCCAAATTTCTTCAGCCTCCTGAGGTTGAAGAGACGCTGTTGCGCCGCCTTCACCACACTGTCTGCGTGGGTGGACAATTTCAGTTTGTCAGTGATGTGTACGCCAAGGAACTTAAAACTTTCCACCTTCCCCAATGCTGTCCCATTGATGTGGATAGGGGGGTACTCCCTCTGCTGTTTCCTGAAGTCCACGATCATCTCCTTTGTGTTTTTGATGTTGAGTGAGAGGTTATTTTCCTGACAACACACTTACCTATGTGAAGATGCTGGAGGAAACAGGTACAAAAGTATCTATATCCACAGTAAAACGAGTCCTATATCGACATAACCTGAAAGGCCGCTCAGCAAGGAAGAAGCCACTGCTCCAAAACCGCCATAAAAAAGCCAGACTACGGTTTGCAACTGCACATGGGCACGAAGATCGTACTTTTTGGAGAAATGTCCTCTGGTCTGATGAAACAAAAATATAACTGTTTGGCCATAATGACCGTCGTTATGTTTGGAGGAAAAGGGGAACGCTTGCAAGCCGAAGAACACCATCCCAACCGTGAAGCACTGGGGTGGCAGCATCATGCTGTGGGGGTGCTTTGCTGCATGAGGGACTGGTGCACTTCACAAAATAGATGGCATCATGAGGAAGGAAAATTATGTGGATATATTGAAGCAACATCTCAAGACATCAGTCAGGAAGTTAAAGCTTGGTCGCAAATGGGGTCTTTCAAATGGACAATGACCCCAAGCATACTTCCAAGGTTGTGGCAAAATGGCTTAAGGACAACAAAGTCAAGGTATTGGAGTGGCCATCACAAAGCCCTGACCTCAATCCTATAGAACATTTGTGGGCAGAACTGAAAATGCGTGTGCGAACAAGGAAGCCTACAAACCTGACTGAGCTACACCAGCTCTGTCAGGAGGAATGGGACAAAATTCACTCAACTTATTGTGGGAAGCTTGTGGAAGGCTACCCGAAACGTTTGACCCAAGTTAAACAATTTAACGGCAATGCTACCAAATACTAATTGAGTGTATGTAAACTTCTGACCCACTGGGAATGTGATGAAAGAAATAAAAGTTGAAATAAATCATTCTCTCTACTATTATTCTGACATTTCACATTCTTAAAACATCCGACTTCAACTGTATATACAGGGGGTACCGGTACCGAGTCAATGTGCGGGGGTACAGGTTAGTTGAGGTAATTTATACATGTAGGTAGGGGTAAAGTGACTATGCATAGATAATAAACAGCAAGTAGCAGCAGTGTAAAAACAGGGGGGGTGTCAATGTAAATAGTCCGGGTGGCCATTTGATTAATTGTTCAGCAGTCGTATGGCTTGAGGGTAGAAGCTGTTAAGGAGCCTTTTGGACCTAGACTTGGCGCTCCGGTACCGCTTGTCGTGCGGTAGCAGAGAGATCAGTCTATGACTTGGGTGACTGGAGTCTTTGACAATTTTTTGGGCCTTCCTCTGACACCGCCTTTACTACCAGTAAAAAGTTTGGACACACCTACTCATTTGAGGGTTTTTCTTTATTTTTACTATTTTCTGCATTGTAGAATAATAGTGAAGACATCAAAACTATGAAAAACACAGGTCATCTGATGCAGCACTCCATCACATTTTAAATAATGTATTTTCATTTTATCTAGTTACACCATCCATTAACACCAACCATTCACTATACAACATTTATTTATCAACGAAAAAGCTTAGCAAAATCCCAAAAATTATGGGTCAAAAATAAGTAGGACTAAAACATTTATTTCAAATAAGCAAAAAATACCAAACAATAAGATTAGGCTACATGACAATACAGTGGCCGTAAAAACAAGTTCAGAAACAAATCTTCCCAGAATGTGCTTTAATGTTCTGGTCTCATAAGGATGTTGGTGTCATTGAAAAGGTTGTAATTGATGTCATGAAGAAGTGTCCAAGTAGGTTTAGGTGATCATTTTTCTCAGATTGATTTTGGAGTGTTCACAACTGCAACTTGAAAGTGTAGGCAACGCTCTTCAGGTAAGACTCCAGCCATTTAGTTGTGGTGTACTTCTGGACCAGTGACTTCAGATCCTTCTGTTGCCAGCGGTAGCGGGGTCTTTGTGTTCCAGCCTGGTCTCATAAACTAGACGTAACATAGTAAAAGTACATCCGGGACACTCAAATTAGCATGATATGTTTAGTTTGGTTTGGTTCCATAAGACATATGGTTACTTATATACAGTGCCGATTTTAGCATGTGAATCTTGGTGGGGCAAAAAAAAATGAATATATTTTGATGCATGCCAGCAAAGCCACTACACAACACAACACAACACAACACTAAACAATACATTAATTGCAC
Organism: Coregonus lavaretus; assembly: GCF_964263955.1. Classification (NCBI taxonomy): domain Eukaryota; kingdom Metazoa; phylum Chordata; class Actinopteri; order Salmoniformes; family Salmonidae; genus Coregonus; species Coregonus lavaretus. The sequence continues at coordinate 65,669,809 of NC_139993.1, forward strand.
TATAACGGTGACAAATGGTGTCCACAAAACTGTTAGGGCCTCCATAAAGCTGTCCCAACAACAGAGATTTATTTTCAGCAGCATGGAGTGAATCCTTTGCCACTGCTACACCTGGCTATCAACGGAGCCTTGTATGGCAGCGAAACAGTTCATTCAGCCTCATTTACTGCCTTTAAAAAAAACACAGCTGATATGTCTGACTTGCTTAAACAAATGTGGTTTCTACTGACAATTGAGATGTACAAACTATGGGATAAGGGGACGACGAGTGGATAAGAGGCAATCCGTAATTTCGATTAAGACATTAATGAGCGAGCTAGGACGGACGTAGTCAATACGACTATTTGTTCATCACTTTTGAAATGTACAGCGACAGAATTCAGAACATGGGCCGTTCTTACAGTGTTCTCCCTGTACACCAAGTCAGAACTGTAGGATAAATAAAGGGGGCATATAAGCAGACAATCAAAGCTCTTACAATATTCGATGATTACATTTCTCTAAAACAGGCTATAGTTGTTTTGAGTTCAGCAGAAGTCGTGCTGGATTGACAGCATGGCCAATGTTGAATGTTTATCCTTTTAAGCTTGGAAAAGAGGCCCTTAAACCCAGACTTGGACCACACACCCACTCCACTGAACAGCAGGCTAGTGATTGCTTTGCAGTGATTGAAGTTAGCCACTGATTCCTTCCAAACCACTCATTGTTGAATTTGCGATTTCCAACTTGTTGTGTAATATTTATGCAGGCACCGATACATTTGATCTATAATTTCTCTTCATTATTTATCTTCATATGACAAGGGTTGAGGAGGATTTGCCAGTAGATTGTCGACTTGATTCATGATGATGACTGCTAGCTAAGATTTTGAAAGTATGGCATTGACATGATCAGTCCATTCAAAGCTACAGTAGATTCAACGTGATTTTATGTCATTTTATCTGTGGCCAATGACCTTGAGCCTTCTTGGATGGGCACTTCTAATGTAACTCTATGGCAGCACCCAAGGGGCTTGAATTTTCGAGGTCTACCCATAGATTTTGCGGTGACGTAGTGTCCCCCATGAGTGACAGAACACTGAGCCAATCACGGCGCAACTAGAGAACATCACCAACCCCTACGCTCTGTATTTTCCGCTGGCTGCCCCACCACCACAGAAAGCACTGAGCTAGGCTGAAACACCTGCGTTTTGGAGCTGCCTTACTCAAGAAAGCAAAAAAGAGACCAGGTTTGTATGCGGCTTGTTCATTATATATATATATATTTATTTTTTTAACAGGTGGGATATGAAAAGCCAAAGATAGCAAACATAACAAATACAACTGTTTATTATGGATTGTCATGACATTAAGTTGGCATAGCTACACAGTGTATGGATTGTCATGACATTAAGTTGGCATAGCTACTCAGTGTATGGATTGTCATGACATTAAGTTGGCATAGCTACTCAGTGTATGGATTGTCATGACATTAAGTTGGCATAGCTACTCAGTGTATGGATTGTCATTACATTAAGTTGGCATAGCTACTCAGTGTATGGATTGTCATTACATTAAGTTGGCATAGCTACTCCCGAGTGGCGCAGTGGTCTAAGGCACTGCATCGCAGTGTGCCACTAGAGATCCTGGTTCGAATCCAGGCTCTGTCGTAGTCAGCCGTGACCGGGAGACCCATGGGGCGGCGCACAATTGGCCTAGGGTAGGGGAGGGAATGGCCGGCAGGGGATGTAGCTCAGTTGGTAGAGCATGGCGTTTGCAACGCCAGGGTTGTGGGTTCGATTCCCACGGGGGGTATGAAAAAATACAAATAAAAAAAAGTAACGTATGCACTAACTGTAAGTCGCTCTGGATAAGAGCGTCTGCTAAAACACTAAAATGTAAAATGTACACAGTGTATGTGAATTGACTCTCTCTACTCACACACTTACATTTTGATGGCGTCTCTCCGTGTGACGCCGTTGATGGCGTCTCTCCGTGTGACGCCGTTGATGGCGTCTCTCCGTGTGACGCCGTTGATGGCCTCTCTCCGTGTGACGCCGTTGATGGCCTCTCTCCGTGTGACGCCGTTGATGGCGTCTCTCCGTGTGATGGCGTCTCTCCGTGTGATGCCGTTGATGGCGTCTCTCCGTGTGATGGCGTCTCTCCGTGTGACGCCGTTGATGGCGTCTCTCCGTGTGACGCCGTTGATGGCCTCTCTCCGTGTGATTTGGGCTTAATGTGTACAGGATGAAGAACAGTTTCTCAAACTATCTAAGGCTCTGGACTCTGGTCTGCCCAAGAAGTGAGGGTAAACTGTAGAGATATTCTCTGCTATCCACTTTGTTTTAATTATTATTTTGGGTGTAGGGGAGGGTCACTTGTTTTTTTTCAAGTGTTCAGGGAGGGTTTAGGTGAAATACATTTTGCTGAAGGGAGGGCCATCCGTTTTCAATTCAGAGAGGTCCGGTTTTCTCTATATAACCCTTATTATAAATAACATTCAGTCCCTAATGGTCAGGATAAAAAGATGCATATATACGATGCTGCTAAACCAGCCTTGATAAAGAGGAGGGGAGGCTATGCCTGTTTAAAATAAAATAAAATGGGGGGGAGGGCAATTGTTTTTTAAATGTTTCTAAATACGAGATTCACCGGCACAAAAGGCACATCTCTCTTTCTATGGACACTGTGCGTCATGGCTTGATAGGCTGCGCGTCCGTTCTCAAAATCCATGCCATTATCAACTGCATTGCCATTAAGACCTGCTTTTTGTGGGTCTTAAATCTCCCATTAACGCTTCATAAAATTGTAACTTTTGCTCTTGTATTTGAGGACACACCTCAAATTTTGCCACCGCTCCCACCTCAGCACAAGTGACCTGATGTTAGACAGGTAAATGGCTGAACCTGTCGTTAGGGCTGAAAAATGACAGCACACCAGATTTTAACATGAGGAAATTGCAAACTGACATGCGTTTGACAGCCCAATGTCTTTTGATTTTAATGCAAGTGCAAAGGTGAAAGGTCACCTTTCTTCACCTGTTGACTGGTCCCATGGGATTCTCTCCGTAGAAGACCATGTGAGACTACAGTACGAACCAACAACGTATACAGGAGTCCCTAATTGTTTGTCCTCTGGCGTTTAACCTCTGGCGTTTAACCTCTGGCGTTTAACCTCTGGTGTTTAACCTCTGTGCTGATGATGTTTGTTGTGAACCACCGCCAGCCAACCAGGACCATTCTGGAGCAGATGAGCCTGTGGGCTCTAGTACCCATCATGAAGCTGACTCCTTCCTGTATGAGCTGGACCAGCAGGGAGGTTCCACTGCTATCATCCCCAGAGACCTCTGTCCCCCCCCCCCAACACTATGAGGTTAACCAATGGATAATTCCTCACACCCAGATCAATTGACCACTTTATTCAAAAATATATAGTAAGTTTTAGGCTGGTGTTTATTAGACATGTGTTTGTCCAGGGATAGGCTCAATCTAGTCTGGTAAACTGGTGCACACAGTATCACTGCAGTCACAAGATAGTACATAAAAATGTTTTTTTTCTCCCAAATTCACTTCCTGACTTTCCCCTGAAGAGTGATGACCTTTATCTTCTGAAGTGTGTCAGAGAGGTGAGAGACCTGGAGAGGGACCGACCCCACCAGGGTCCCTGGAGACCCCAGTCACAGCAGCAGGGGCCTGACACCACATCCTGTCTCTAGACCCAGCCTGAACCTGAAGCAGCAGGGGCCTGACCCCCATCCTGTCTCTAGACCCAGCCTGAACCTGAAGCAGCAGGGGCCTGACCCCCATCCTGTCTCTACACCCAGCCTGAACCTGAAGCAACAGGGGCCTGACCCCCATCCTCAAGACATACAGGTCATTACACATAATCAGTAATTACCAGACACAATGTTATATTTTTTTATCATAAAGACCAGATCATTTCTGTGTACAGGGCGATGTAGTTTCAAATGTGTATTCACAAGAGCACAGCTATTTCTGAAGGACACACAAAGGCCAGCTTTCTGAGAGTCCTGCCCAGGCAGGTGACTGCCCGTGACCAGGAACCTCTCCTCAGGGACCCAGCCCCCTCCCTCCCCTCCCCTCCCTGTCCTGGAGGCGATCAGAGACACAGCAACTCTTTCAGACGAATACCGACAAGCAAAACCACATCCTCCAAAGTGGGTGTAAATACAGACATGTCTGTCCATTGTGCATAAAGAGTATACATCCGTTTCTCACTTAGAGATGCGTTAGAAAGGTTTTGTATCATTTCAGCCAGTAGTTTTGAACGTAGCGCTCACGAGCCAATCGTGGACAACGTCGTCCATATCGTATGATATGTTCCCCTTCATATGATGTTACCAATCCCAGTTCATACAATATGTTATGAATTTGTAAGCGCTTAAGATCCCGTGAAACTCTTTAATCTCATCTGGAAACCTTACACAACTTTATTTTTATGTCAAGTGGAGAGATTTAGAGAGACCGGAGGAGGGTTTAAAGAGAACAGTACAGTCCCTGACCAATCAGGGAAGAGTCATTGTCAGTAATGAGACTGGTCTTCTATACTGACTTTACAGATGAGCTGAATGACGTCCAGGTTATAAAACACTGTTGGGGCTCCTAGTACTGATTATTAAGAGTGCTTATGTTTGATTAGCAGACCCTGTTGAACGTTAATGAGTTTGCTATAAGTGTAATTGTGTTGATTACAAACAGAATGACGGTGACTGTCCTCTCCTGTTTTCTGAGTGTTGCAATCAAGGACAGATGATTTGTACGCGCTACGAGCTTCAGCACTCAGCGGTCCCGTTCTGTGAGCTTGTGTGGCCTACCACTTCACAAGAACAACACTTACAGTTGACCGGGGAAGCTCTAGCAGGGCAGAAATTTGACGAGCTGACTTGTTGGAAAGGTGGCATCCTATGACGGGTGCCACGTTGAAAGTCACTGAGCTCTTCAGTAAGGCCATTCTACTGCCAATGTTTGTCTATGGAGATTCCATGGCTGTGTGCTTGATTTTATACACCTGTCAGCAACGGGTGCGGCTGAAATCGCCGAATCCACTGATTTCTAGGGGTGTCCACATACTGCTGTATATATAGTGTAACTACTGCAGACCTCTCATTCAGCTCGGGCAGAAACGGAGCAGAGGCCAGAGGCGTGTTTAAACAATACATGAGTATGTTGAGAGCTGATGGCCGTGTGGGTTGGAGCACACACCACTCTATCCTCAACGGATTGGAGAGATGACAAAAGATGCTGCCATGGTAACTCAGCAGTAATAAGCACTGAATTAATTTCTGTTGTTCTCCTGAGAACACAACAGGAGAGGTAAAACATACCCCCCTCCAGGTGCTCCACAGCATGGGTCATGTGATAAAACATACCCACCTCCAGGTGCTCCACAGCATGGGTCATGTGATAAAACATACCCCCCTCCAGGTGCTCCACAGCATGGGTCATGTGATAAAACATACCCACCTCCAGGTGCTCCACAGCATGGGTCATGTGATAAAACATACCCACCTCCAGGTGCTCCACAGCTTGGGTCATGTGATAAAACATACCCACCTCCAGGTGCTCCACAGCATGGGTCATGTGATAAAACATACCCACCTCCAGGTGCTCCACAGCATGGGTCATGTGATAAAACATACCCACCTCCAGGTGCTCCACAGCTTGGGTCATGTGATAAAACATACCCACCTCCAGGTGCTCCACAGCATGGGTCATGTGATAAAACATACCCACCTCCAGGTGCTCCACAGCTTGGGTCATGTGATAAAACATACCCACCTCCAGGTGCTCCACAGCATGGGTCATGTGATAAAACATACCCACCTCCAGGTGCTCCACAGCATGGGTCATGTGATAAAACATACCCCCCTCCAGGTGCTCCACAGCATGGGTCATGTGATAAAACATACCCACCTCCAGGTGCTCCACAGCATGGGTCATGTGATAAAACATACCCACCTCCAGGTGCTCCACAGCTTGGGTCATGTGATAAAACATACCCACCTCCAGGTGCTCCACAGCATGGGTCATGTGATAAAACATACCCACCTCCAGGTGCTCCACAGCATGGGTCATGTGATAAAACATACCCACCTCCAGGTGCTCCACAGCTTGGGTCATGTGATAAAACATACCCACCTCCAGGTGCTCCACAGCATGGGTCATGTGATAAAACATACCCACCTCCAGGTGCTCCACAGCTTGGGTCATGTGATAAAACATACCCACCTCCAGGTGCTCCACAGCATGGGTCATGTGATAAAACATACCCACCTCCAGGTGTTCCACAGCATGGGTCATGTGATAAAACATACCCCCCTCCAGGTGCTCCACAGCATGGGTCATGTGATAAAACATACCCACCTCCAGGTGCTCCACAGCATGGGTCATGTGATAAAACATACCCACCTCCAGGTGCTCCACAGCATGGGTCATGTGATAAAACATACCCACCTCCAGGTGCTCCACAGCATGGGTCATGTGATAAAACATACCCACCTCCAGGTGCTCCACAGCATGGGTCATGTGATAAAACATACCCACCTCCAGGTGCTCCACAGCATGGGTCATGTGATAAAACATACCCCCCTCCAGGTGCTCCACAGCATGGGTAATGTGATAAAACATACCCCCCTCCAGGTGCTCCACAGCATGGGTCATGTGATAAAACATACCCCCCTCCAGGTGCTCCACAGCATGGGTCATGTGATAAAACATACCCCCCTCCAGGTGCTCCACAGCATGGGTAATGTGATAAAACATACCCACCTCCAGGTGCTCCACAGCATGGGTAATGTGATAAAACATACCCACCTCCAGGTGCTCCACAGCATGGGTAATGTGATAACTGGATGTCTGTGTGTGTTCTTCCCCTGGTCCACATCAGTAGCAGGACACTGTACAGTATGCTTCTGACTCTGGTCAGTCCTCTGGTCAGTCCTCTGGTCAGTCCTCTGGTCAGTCCTCTGGTTAGTCCTCTGGTCAGTCCTCTGGTCAGTCCTCTGGTTAATTCTCTTGTCAGTCCTCTGGTCAGTCCTCTGGTCAGTCCTCTGGTCAGTCCTCTTTTGACTTTTTCTGAGTAAGATATTTCAGTACTCTTTCCGCCCCTGCCATTTTCCCAATTTGCGATTGAAGTAGTGTCACAGTGTGTTTATTTAAAAATGGCAAAATATAGTTTTTTTTTTCACGGGGGCCCCGTGTAGCTCAGTTTGTTAGAGCATGGCGCTTGCAACGCCAGGGTTGTGGGTTCGATTCCCACGTGGGGCCAGTATGAAAAAAAATAAGAGCGTCTGCTAAATGACTAAAATGTAAATCTAAAATGTGATTACATGAAGCTGCTCCAATATGATTGCAGATATTGTTGTAGGGATTTTGAAATAGTGGTTGATAAACTCCTGTGTAATAATTACTCTGCTCTTCTTGGCTGAGATTGAAAGCTTTCTATTGGTGAAGAGGTTGGAAATCCAATCTGTAATCAAGCAGAGTATCACAAGCCTCTCTTATAGACACACACTCACACACACACACACACACACACACTCACACACACTCACACACACACACACACACACACACACACACACACACACACACACACACTCACACACACACACACACACTCACACACACACACACACACACTCACACACACACTCACACACACACACACACACACACACACACACACACACACACACACACACACACACACACTCACTCACTCACACACACACACACACACACACACACACACACACACACACACACACACACACACACAGTTGTAATCTGCTGGTGATTGGGAACACGTGCAATTCAATAATTTAGTTGACTCATTCAATTAATGAATTCAACTCATTGAATCGTTACTTGTGTCATAAGACCAGTAGAGAGTATAAAGACCTACTGTATGTGTCTTACTGAAAACCTACAGTGAATGTACAAAACATTAGGAAATTCTTCTTGCCATGGACTACAAGGTGTCGAAAGCGTTCCACAGGGATAGTGGCCCATGTTGACTCCAATGCTTCCTAAAGTTGTGTCAAGTTGGCTGGATGTCCTTTTGGGTGGTGGACCATTCTTGATACACACAGGAAACTGTTGAGCGTGAAAAACCCAGCAGCGTTGCAGTTCTTGGACACACTTAAACCGGTGCGCCTGGCACCTACTACCATACCCTGTTCAAAGGCACTTTAATATTTTGTCTTGCCAATTCACCCATTCACCCTCTGAATTGCACACATACACAACATTGTCTTTATCTGTTGAATAGTACTGTCTTTCTGCTTTAAGTGCTGCCTGTGTTCCCATAGCCTACTTGGTGTGTGAACTGCTGACTGCTCATAACTTGCAGATGATTGTTGACACATCAACCAGGATCAAGGGGCAATTTGGGACTTGTTTTGGTAATCAGTGGCTGTATTGGAGGGGGAAGTGGTTTCTCCTCTCCTAGGCAATCAGCAATTAGTACAGGGAGGTGTGCTCTTCACCTCTAATAGGCAATCAGTGTTAGTACTTCAGTCTCCCCTGGTGTCTGAGCGGCAGGTGGAAGCGGTGGTTGTGTCAATGGTGGTCGCGTTGGCAAAACTAAGACCATCGCCGAAACAAAGACAGTTCTGCCGAGTTCCTCAAGGAAGGAAAGAGAGGAAGGTTCCACAACACTCTCTCACTTTAGTATCTTACCTAGTTATTTTCTGATTATATCATTTTGCTCTTTTGTAGCTTTGGCAACAATGTGTGTTTCTATATCTGTTCACTCCCCAACCCCTTGGCTTTACAGACGCTCCCCACCCCTTGGCTTTACAGACGCTCCCCACCCCTTGGCTTTACAGACGCTCCCCACCCCTTGGCTTTACAGACGCTCCCCACCCCTTGGCTTTACAGACGCTCCCCACCCCTTGGCTTTACAGACGCTCCCCACCCCTTGGCTTTACAGACGCTCCCCAACCCCTTGGCTTTACAGACGCTCCCCAACCCCTTGGCTTTACAGACGCTCCCCACCACTTGGCTTTACAGACGCTCCCCAACCCCTTGGCTTTACAGACGCTCCTCTCCCCTTGGCTTTACAGACGCTCCCCACCCCTTGGCTTTACAGACGCTCCCCACCCCGTGGTTTCAACCCTTCTAATTTAGTGTTCCCTGCGCGCACAACCCATGTGGAATTCCGGGTCTCTGGCAGCGTTTGGAACTGCCGATCTGCGGTCAAGAACGCCGAGTTAATTTCAGCCTATGCTGCCCTTCAGTCCCTTGACGGAAGAGCAGCTGAGTGAAAATGACTTCTTTCTCCCCTCTCTCTACCCTGGCGTTACAAGCGCCATGCTCTACCAATTGAGCTACAGAGGATTTTAGAGTGGGCTTTTATTGTCCTCAGCACAAGGTGCACCTGTGTAATGATCATGCTGTTTAATCAGCTTCTTGATATGCCACACCTTTCAGGTGGATGGATTATCTTGGCAAAGGAGAAATGCTCACTAACAGGGATGTAAACAAATATGTGCACACAATTTGAGAGCAATAAGCTTTTCGTGTGTATGGAACATTTCTGGGATCTTTTATTTCAGCTCATTAAATATGGGACCAACACTTTACATGTTTGTTTATATTTTTGTTCAGTGTAGTAAAAGAAATGCTGCATTAGCTGTTTCCAAATTATTTGTGCTGTTTCTGTTTCCTAGCTGGTAAATTTAATTGCACAAAGTCAAAGAACTGGCATAATATACAAGGAAATTCTCAAAGCTGCTAATGAGAACCTTGACGACCTTGTACCTAGCCGGTGGGGATTCCGGTGGGGTACCCCCACCCAGGTAGTGGCAGTGCTGGCAACACTGGCTGCAGTAACCCATGGGGAGGGGGTCACACTCGGACAATCAGAGAGGGGGTTTATCACTGTGGCCCAAGTGGCACAAAATAATCAAAGGTCTGACTGCACGGAGATGCTTGGGAAAAATGGTTACAACGGGGGACCAGAGTGTTTGTGTTTCAGGGGAAGAGGGTGGATCTGATCTCCATCACCTAGGACTTGACATAGATTAAATAGATTAATCAAATCTCACATTGTTGTCCATTTTTGCTAAATCTTGCATGCTTTCTCAAACAGCTGTAACTGTATATGTATTCGTAAATCAGGTCATTTCTTGAGTTGGGCTCTGGGATGTAACAACCTTTGAGCATCTGATCTTATGGTTGATTGTGGAGGAAAGGGGTTGAGTGTGTTAGAGTATGTGCGTGTGTGTTTATCCCACATCTGTTGCAAGGGGGTAAGGATGTTAGGGAGAATATAGGATGAACCACAATAATTGTTTGCTAAAATAATAATTGCTTGTCAAAAATGTAATGTAATACAATGGCAATCCGGGTTATAGGTTAAAATCCTACGCATGAACTGCCGACATTATTACGCATATGAATCGATAATGATGGAAAATAAGATATGCAAGATATTTTAAAGATATATGTTTTTAAATAGCTACAGTGGGGGAAAAAAGTATTTAGTCAGCCACCAATTGTGCATGTTCTCCCACTTAAAAAGATGAGAGAGGCCTGTAAGTTTCATCATAGGTACACGTCAACTATGACAGACAAAATGAGATTTTTTTCCTCCAGCATATCTATTTATTATTGCCATTGAGATGTTAGCTATTAAAAACAGATCCAACAATAATATCAAGGGATTAGAAATCCAGGGCTTAAAAACAAAGGTGTCATTGTACGCTGATGATTCATATTTTCTTTTAAATCCACAACTTGAATCCCTCCACAGCCTCATAGAGGATCTAGATACATTTTCTAACCTCTCTGGATTAAAACCAAATTATGTTAAATGTACTATATTACGTATTGGATCACAAAAAAATACAATTTTTACATTATCATGTAGTTTACCAATAAAATGGTCTGATGGTGATGTGGATATACTCGGAATACATATCCCAAATGAAATAAATGATCTCACTCCAACACATTTTAATAGAAAGTTAGCAAAAATAGAAAAGATCTTGCTACCATGGAAAGGGAAATACCTGTCAATTTGTGGAAAAATCACCCTGATTAACTCTTTAGTATTATCCCAGTTTACCTATTTGCTTATGGTCTTGCCTACGCCTAGCGAACAGTTTTTTTAATTATATGAGAAAAAAAGATTCCATTTTATTTGGAACGGCAAGCCAGACAAAATTAAATGGGCCTATTTATATAAAGAATATGAATTCAGTCATTCAAAAGTTATACTTAAATCCGAACTGGTTCTCTAGCAAATTAGTAAGATTGTCTCACCCAATGTTCAAGAATGGCCTTTTTCCCTTTATTCAGATTACAACCTCTCACTTTAAATTATTTGAAAAGGAAATAATCTCCCAAATATCACTATTTCTAAAACGAAAAAAGGATATGTGTGTGTGTATGGATGGATGTATATATGTATGTATGTATGTATATGTGTGTGTTTGTGTGTGTATGTGTATGTGTGTGTAAATATATATATATATATATATATATATATATATATATATATATATATATACACTGGGGAGAACAAGTATTTGATACACTGCCGATTTTGCAGGTTTTCCTACTTACAAAGCATGTAGAGGTCTGTAATTTTTATCATAGGTACACTTCAACTGTGAGAGACGGAATCTAAAACAAAAATCCAGAAAATCACATTGTATGATTTTTAATTAATTAATTTGCATTTTATTGCATGACATAAGTATTTGATCACCTACCAACCAGTAAGAATTCCGGCTCTCACAGACCTGTTAGTTTTTCTTTAAGAAGCCCTCCTGTTCTCCACTCATTACCTGTATTAACTGCACCTGTTTGAACTCGTTACCTGTATAAAAGACACCTGTCCACACACTCAATCAAACAGACTCCAACCTCTCCACAATGGCCAAGACCAGAGAGCTGTGTAAGGACATCAGGGATAAAATTGTAGACCTGCACAAGGCTGGGATGGGCTACAGGACAATAGGCAAGCAGCTTGGTGAGAAGGCAACAACTGTTGGCGCAATTATTAGAAAATGGAAGAAGTTCAAGATGACGGTCAATCACCCTCGGTCTGGGGCTCCATGCAAGATCTCACCTCGTGGGGCATCAATGATCATGAGGAAGGTGAGGGATCAGCCCAGAACTACACAGCAGGATCTGGTCAATGACCTGAAGAGAGCTGGGACCACAGTCTCAAAGAAAACCATTAGTAACACACTACGCCGTCATGGATTAAAATCCTGCAGCGCACGCAAGGTCCCCCTGCTCAAGCCAGCACATATCCAGGCCCGTCTGAACTTTGCCAATGACCATCTGGATGATCCAGAGGAGGAATGGGAGAAGGTCATGTGGTCTGATGAGACAAAAATAGAGCTTTTTGGTCTAAACTCCACTCGCCGTGTTTGGAGGAAGAAGAAGGATGAGTACAACCCCAAGGACACCATCCCAACCGTGAAGCATGGAGGTGGAAACATCATTCTTTGGGGATGCTTTTCTGCAAAAGGGACAGGACGACTGCACCGTATTGAGGGGAGGATGGATGTCGGCCATGTATCGCGAGATCTTGGCCAACAACCTCCTTCCCTCAGTAAGAGCATTGAAGATGGGTCATGGCTGGGTCTTCCAGCATGACAATGACCCGAAATACACAGCCAGGGCAACTAAGGAGTGGCTCCGTAAGAAGCATCTCAAGGTCCTGGAGTGGCCTAGCCAGTCTCCAGACCTGAACCCAATAGAAAATCTTTGGAGGGAGCTGAAAGTCCGTAATAATAAATATAATAATAAATAATAATTTGAATAAAAATGTCTGTGTAGGCCTACTTCCTGAATTGCCTGGAGTTGAAATGGAATCTAACCTGCTCGCTACTGCCTCAACAAGTGTCTCTGATCTGGATTTATATAATGATTCTGGAGATGCACATGTCTGTAACTTCACAGTCACTGCATGTAGAAAGGTACAGTATATACACTGCATACACTGGATATGAACATTTTGACACATTTAGAGGTGCATATTTACACAAAGTACATAATGTTGTTGATAATATAGGGGAGAACACGGCCATTTTCTCAATAACAAGCTACAATGATGTAACGCCAAATGTCTCCATAGACAAACATTGGCAGTAGAATGGCCGTACTGAAGAGCTCAGTGACTTTCAACGTGGCACCGTCATAGGATGCCACCTTTCCAACAAGTCAGTTCGTCAAATTTCTGCCCTGCTAGAGCTGCCCCGGTCAACTGTAAGTGCTGTTATTGTGAAGTGGAAACATCTAGGAGCAACAACGGCTCAGCTGCGAAGTGGTAGGTCACACAAGCTCACAGAACGGGACCGCTGAGTGCTGAAGTAAAAATTCTGTCCTTGGTTGCAACACTCACTACCGAGATCCAAACTGCCTCTGGAAGCAACGTCAGCACAAGAACTGTTCGTCGGGAGCTTCATGAAATAGTTTTCCATGGCCGAGCAGCCGCTCACAAGCCTAAGATCACCATGCGCAATGCCAAGCGTCTGCTGGAGTGGTGTAAAGCTCGCCGCCATTGGACTCTGGAGCAGTGGAAACGCGTTCTCTGGAGTGATGAATCACGCTTCACCATCTGGCAGTCTGACGGGCAAATCTGGGTTTGGCAGATGCCAGGAGAACGCTACCTGCCGAATGCATAGTGGTCCTCGGTAGCTCAGCTGGTAGAGCACGGCGCTTGTAACGCCAAGGTAGTGGGTTCGATCCCCGGGACCACCCATACACAAAAATGTATGCACGCACGACTGTAAGTTGCTTTGGATAAAAGCGTCTGCTAAATGGCATTATATTATTATTATTATAGTGCCAACTGTAAAGTTTGGTGGAGGAGGAATAATGGTCTGGGGCTGTTTTTCATGGTTAGGGATAGGCCCCTTAGTTCCAGTGAAAGGAAATCTTAACACTACAGCATACAATAACATTCTAGACAATTCTGTGCTTCCAACTTTGTGTCAACAATTTGGCAACAGTTTGGGTAAGGCCCTGTTTCAGCATGACAATGCCCCCGTGCACTAAGCGAGGTCCATACAGAAATGGTTTGTCGAGATCCGTGTGGAAGAACTTGACTGGCCTGTACAGAGCCCTGACCTCAACCCCATCGAACACCTTTGGGTTCAATTGGAACACCGACAGCAAGCCAGGCCTAATCGTCCAACATCAGTGCCCAAACTCACTAATGCTCTTGTGGCTGAATGGAAGCAAGTCACCGCAGCAATGTTCCAACATCTAGTGGAAAGCCTTCCCAGAAGAGTGGAGGCTGTTATAGCAGCAAAGTGGGGACCAACTCCATGTTAATGCCCATAATTTTGGAATGAGATGTTCGACGAGCAGGTGTCCACAACTTTTGTATACCATGTAGTGTATGTTATTTTCTTAACCACCAGTGGCTGACACCATAGGTTTTAAATACTTTTAAATACTTTATCTTGTTGGATGCTAGCCAGGGAGAAGTTACAGGAGAGAGGGGTAGGGTCGGAATTAACATTGGTAAGGCTAAGCATGAATAGTAATTGAAAATGGTGAAAGACCATATACATTACCATGAAAGTGATATGAGGAAATTACAGTTAATATAGCTATTATGTGATCCAAAATATTGTGACGGTTTATTTTCATAAATATTGAACCTATAGCCTACAGCCACAAACATGACATTATGGCTGATAGTTGTTGAAAGTAAGAGCATTACAAGCCAGAAACATGGAGATAAGATGGATATTGTGCACTTCTCGCCAGCCATTACTACACTGAACAGAAATATAAAAGCAACTGTAAAGTGTTGGTCCCATGTTTCATGAGCTGAAATAAAAGATCCCAGAAATGTTTCATACAAACAAAGAGTGTTTTTCTCTCAAATTTTGTACACAAATTTGTTTACATCCCTGTTAGTGAGCATTTCAACTTTGCCAAGATAATCCATCCACCTGACAGGTGTGGCATATCAAGAAGCTGATTAAACAGCATGATCATTACACAGGTGCACCTTGTGCTGAGGACAATAAAAGGCCACTCCAGCATGTGCAGTTTTGTCACAGAACACAATACCACAGATTTCTCAAGTTTTGAGGGAGCATGCAATTGGCATGCTGACTGCAGTAATGTCCAACAGAGCTGTTGCCAGAGAATTGAATGTTAATTTCTTTACCATAAACTGCCTCCAACGTCGTTTTAGAGAATTTGGCAGTACGTCCAACCGGCCTCACAACGCCAGCCCAGGACCTCCACATCCAGCTTCTTCACCTGCGGGATTGTCTGAGATCAGCCACCCAGACAGCTGATGAAACTGTGGGTTTGCACAACTGAAGAATCTCTGCACAAACTGTCAGAAACCGTCTCAGAGAAGCTCATCTGCGTGCTCGTCGTCCTCAGCAGGGTCTTGACCTGACTACAGTTTGGCCTCGTAACTGACTTCAGTGGGAAAATGCTCACCTCGATGGCCACTGTTACGCTGGAGAAGTGTGCCGTTCACAGATGAATCCCGGTTTCAACTGTACTGGGCAGATTGCAGATAGCGTGTAAGATATCATTTGGGCCAGTGGTTTGCTGATGTCAGCATTGTGAACAGAGTGCCCGTTGGTGGCGGTGGGGTTATGTTATGGGCAAACATAAACTATGGACAACGAACGAAGAAAAGGATGTACAATTGCATTTTATCGATGGAAATTTGAATGCACAGAGATACCGTGACGACATCCTGAGGCCCATTGTCGTGCCATTTATCCGCCGCCATCACCTCATGTTTCAGCATGATAACGCACGGCCCCATGTCGCAAGGATCTGTACACAATTCCTGGAAGCTGAAAATGTCCCAGTTCTTCCATGGCCTGCCTACTCACTAGACGTCACCCATTGAGCATGTTTGGGATGCTCTGGATCGACGTGTACGACAGTGTGTTCCAGTTCCCGCCAATATCCAGCAACTTCGCACAGCCATTGAAGAGGAGTGGGACAACATTCCACAGGCCACAATCAACAGCCTGTTAAACTCAATGCGAAGGATATGTGTCGCTCTGCATGAGGCAAATGGTGGTCACACCAGATACTGACTGGTTTTCTGATCCATGGCCCTACCTTTTTTTTTTAAGGTACACTTGAAGTCGGAAGTTTACATTCACTTAGGTTGGAGTCATTAAAACTTGTTTTTCAACCACTCCACAAATGTATTGTTAACGAACTATAGTTTTGGCAAGTCGGTTAGGACATCTACTTTGTGCATGACACAAGTAATTTTTCCAACAATTGTTTACAGACAGATTATTTCACTTATAATTCACTGTATCACAATTCCAACGGGTCAGAAGTTTACATACACTAAGTTGACTGTGCCTTTAAACAGCTTGGAAAATTCCAGAAAATGATGTCAAGCCTTTAGAAGCTTCTGATAGGCTAACTGACATCATTTGAGTCAATTGGAGGTGTACCTGTGGATGTATTTCAAGGCCTACCTTCAAACTCAGTGTCTCTTTGCTTGACATCATGGGAAAATAAAATAAAATCAGCCAAGACCTCAGAAAATAAATTGTAGACCTCTACTTTTTTGAGAAATGTCCTCTGGTCTGATGAAACAAAATAGAACTGTTTGGCCATAATTACCATTGTTATGTTTGGAGGAAAATAGGGGATGCTTGCAAGCCGAAGAACACCATCCCAACTGTGAAGCACGGGGGTGGCAGCATCATGCTGTGGGGGTGCTTTGCTGCAGGAGGGACTGGTGCACTTCACAAAATAGATGGCATCATGAGGAAGGAAAATTATGTGGATATATTGAAGCAACATCTCAAGACATCAGTCAGGAAGTTAAAGCTTGGTCGCAAATGGGTCTTCCAAATGGACAATGACCCAAGCACACTTCCAAAGTTGTGGCAAAATGGCTTAAGGACAACAAAGTCAAGGTATTGGAGTAGCCATCACAAAGCCCTGACCTCAATCCTATAGAAAATGTATGGGCAGAACTGAAAAAGTGTGTGCGAGCAAGGAGGCCTACAAACCTGACTCAGTTACACCAGCTCTGTCAGGAGGAATGGGCCAAAATTCACCCAACTTATTGTGGGAAGCTTGTGGAAGGCTACCCGAAACGTTTGACCCAAGTTAAACAATTTAAAGACAATGCTACCAAATACTAATTGAGTGTATGTAAACTTCTGACCCACTGGGAATGTGATGAAAGAAATAAAAGCTGAAATAAATCATTCTCTCTACTATTATTCTGACATTTCACATTCTTAGAATAAAGTGGTGATCCTAACTGACCTAAGACAGTGAATTTTTACTAGGATTAAATGTCAGGAATTGTGAAAAACTGAGTTTAAATGTATTTGGCTAAGGTGTATGTAAACTTCCGACCTCAACTGTACCTGTGACCAACAGATGCATATCTGTATTCCCAGTCATGTGAAGTCCATAGATTAGAGCCTAATTTATTTCAATTGACTGATTTCCTTAATATGAACTGTAACTCAGTAAAGTCTTTGACATTTTCGCATGTTGTGTTTATTTTTGTTCAGTGTAATTTTGGACTGACCAATGTAGATAGTTTCAAATACATTTACATTTATTATACAAGAGACAAAGTTCACAAATTCTACAGCACAACAGCAGTGTCATTTCTTAATTGTAAAACTAATAATGACTCAGTAATCCATGCCTTCTGGGAATGCTATGAAGTCTGGAAGTTATGGGCGGAGTTAGAAAGTTGGCTGTCAGAAATATTACAATGTAAACATACTTTTAATCCGTCTGTCTGCATATTTCAAGACATGGCATATGGGGGTGTAGTGAGATACCCGATGGGTTGGATGATTCTCTTCTCATCTTGAAAAAAACATATACTAAAAACGTGGAAATCAATCAATCCGCCATCATTAACACAATGGAAAAATCTAATGATTTATTATTTAAATATTTAAAGTGCGTGGGCTACGGAGAGAAACAAAATGGTGGACACGTGCTAGTGGGTCTGGGTATGTGTGATGTAGTTGATGTTTGTATGATGGCGTTCATATGTTTTGTATTGTTTATAAAAAATCTAATTAAATCTTGCAAAAAATGTATAATACGAATAGAGCTAACGACCATAGAACGCCTAAAATTGTATTTGACAACCAGTGTTAGTGAATGTAGCGTCAGGTTATGTTGAGCAATTGATGTTTTGGGAAAGAATTGTGCTTCTTACTGCTGGTAATCCATTGTATAAAAGCAAAACACACTGGAGTCCATGTGTTATGAATTGTCTGTCATGGGGTGTGTTGCTTTGCCCCGTGGCCATGACCACGTCACAGCCATGATAAAAATGTCTTAACACAGGCCTCTCATGTATTATTACTTAAATCTACCCTTCTATGTATTTTTTGAAAACCCAAAAACATCTGTGTTAAGTTCATGATATATTGAAAAATGTTTGAGGCAATATTGCCGCGCAATGTTGCTAGAGTCACTCACCACCTCCGGAGACATTTGAAACCCCACCTCTTTAAGGAATACCTGGGATAGGACAAAATAATCCTTCTACCCCCCCCCCCCCCCCCCCCCAAATTAAAAAAAAAAAAAATACAAAAATATAACGAAACAAAAAAAACAAACAAAAATATTGTAAAGTGGTTATCCCACGGGCTATAAGGTGAATGCACCTATTTGTAAGTCGCTCTGGATAAGAGCATCTGCTAAATGACGTAAATGTAAATGTAAATGTAGTAAGAGAACGGGGTATGAGACACTGGAGCAATGATGAGAAGCATGGACATGAATAATAGATGCCATATGAAGCATAGATCAATTCAAAACGTAATTTCCCCATTTATTTGCTAATCTCCTATATCTTGTTAATGTCTGTTGACTGCCAGAGCCAGACTGAAATTAATCAGCTAACAAACAAGCAATAAAGAGCTAAGGCCCCTTCCCCGTTCATCCACTCAACCTGCTGCCAGTCAATGGCAGTGCAGACATAAAGATATCTACATTTAGCAAACTCTTAACTTCATAAGCTAGAAAGATGTGAATGGTATTAAGCTAGCTAGCCAGCTAGCTAAACATACAAAAAAAATGAAATGTAAATGGCTATAGCTTGCTAACAATCTATGTGGCTAGGTAGCTAGGTAATTTAGCCAGTTTGTCCCATTGACTTTACATGGGCTTCGATTAACATGCTAATCGATTAGCATGCACCCCACCGTTAAACATGACAAAATGAACACAGTATGCATGTATCATGGACATTGCAGTGAGGAAACGTTTCACTTTTAATATGCCATTTAGCAGACACTTTTATCCAAAGCGACTTAGTGGTCCCGGGGATCGAACCCACTACCTTGGCGTTACAAGCGCCGTGCTCTACCAGCTGAGCTACAGAGGACCACACAGAGGATCACTTCAAAACGGGAGTGGATTTTCTTTCACTTCAGCTCAAAATGTCCGCCATGTTTTCCAAAATAGTTTAGAATGATCAATATCTGCGCACTGATTGGAGAATTTAAAAAAAATTGCCTACTATGTGGCACTGCCAATCAAAACTCCCCAGATAACAAAAAGTTGCTCATTTTCAATGGAAAAAAAGTTGCAGCAACCATTGCTAGCAGCATTGCTCTGCAATATTGCCCAAACATTTTTTGTAGTGTACCATCAGCTTAAAGTAGGCTGGCCCTCTTTTGAAGTCTCGTAGATCGATGCATTGCACTTCCGCAGTACCTTACTTAATTGTTAACCTACAGACGTACGAGATGCCAGACCCGATCTCATTCGATGGCTTACTCTGGAGATCCCTTCAATCTCCACTGAGTTAGGTAAATCTGCTTTAGTTTAGGCCAGCCTACTTTCTAAAATGTTGATCATTTGGTGCCTCTTGGGCAATTCAGATGGCTGATTGAGGACCTTTTTACTGAAGAATGTGTTTGTTTTGTATGATTGTGTTTTGTATGATTGTGTTTTGTATGATTGTGTTTTGTATCTCTGTTTCGCTTTTCGCATATTATGTGTATATTTTTTAAGTTAAAAGAGACATCTCAGACATTGGTCTCAGCATGGCTCCCTGTCATAATAAAGGTTAAATAGAACAAGTCTCTGGTTAAATACGTTGCGTTGTGGGACTACTGAGTCTTGTTGTCGGCCACCACTTCAGATATATCCTCGGGCCGGACTGACTTGACTGTTGACTCTATGTTGGTGATCCTCTGTTTAATCTTTCTCTGGCTGGATGTGAACTCAGCCATGATCTTGGCGAACTTGGTCATCATGGTTTCCATATTGCTCTCCAGCCTCTGGATCTTCTCCTCCATGTCCTTGGGGTCGGCTCTCGCGTTAGCGATGTCCTCGTCGATCATGTTGTCTTTCATCAGCATAGCTTTTCCCTTTTCTTCCAGAGCCTTCTTGGCGTCGGGGTACTCAGTGAGGGCCTCCATGAGATCGTCTTTCGACAGGGCGAAGAGGTCCGAGTAACCCACGCTCCTGATGTTGGCCGTTCTCCTGTTGCCAGCTTTGGAACCCTTGATGCCCAGGATACTGATCTCTCCGAAGTACGCGCCGTCGCTGAGCACCACGAACTGTGTCACCCCGTCGTCCGCCACCACAGCCAGCTTCCCTTCCTTAATGATGTACATCTCTCTGCCGATGTCTCCCTTCTTACAGATGTAATCTCCTGGGGAGAACACCTGAGGCTGCAGCTTCAGCACCAACTCAATCAGAAGACCGGCCTCACAGTCCTGGAAGATACGTACCTTCTTCAGGGTGTCCAGATGGACGTTGATGGCGATCTCGGCCTTCAGCTTGTCTGGCAGGTTCTTCAGCACCTCCTTCTCATCGCAGGTCTTCTTCTCTGTCCAGAGGTAGTCAAACCACTTGATGACCCTGGCTTCCAGATCCTTGGAGACCTTACGGAAATGCATGTACTGCTTGATGGAATCGATCTTGGCCTGGAATTCCGCACGGGTTTTGTTCATGTTTGAGATCATGGCGCCAACGTTACCAACGATGGTGGCAAAAATCAGCACACCGATGAGGAAGTCGGTGACCACAAAGAGGTACTCAAAGTCCCTAACGGGTGGCGGGGTTTCTCCGATGGTGGTCAGGGTCAGGGTCGACCAATAGAGACAGTAGATGTACTTCCTGGCAAGGCGGCCATGCTCAGGGTGACTGATGTTGGGGTACACCCAGGTGTCGGAGCCGAACCCGATGGTCTTGGAGATGGCGAAGAAGATGCAGGCGTTCCAGTGGATGATGATCAGGATGTAAAGTACCAGGTTACTGATTCGGAAAACGTTGGGGAAGCTGGTCCTGGTTTCTGTGCGGTCAAAGAACTCGAAGAGGCGGTTCATCTTCGCGAGTCGGTTCAGTCGGAGCTCGGGGTTGTTGAAACCCACTTTCAGAAACAGCAGGTCTGTGGGTATCATTGAAATCATGTCCCATTTGAACTGTGTCGTTGATTTATATTTGTCTCTAAGCTTCTTGTCGTCTTTCACAAGCAGTCCCTGTTCCAGAAAACCTGTTGAAATAATTCAAGAGAAATTAGTGATACCAAATAAGGGACCGTTTTAAATTTACTCGGGGCGGGGGGGGGCTAAAATAGGGGAGGGTTGTCTAACTTTATTACATTTTTTTGGCTTTGGGGGGGTTGTGTGTTTGTTTTATTGGGCACAGGGGAGGGCAGTGTGGTGTTTTATTGGGCACAGGGGAGGGCAGTGTGGTGTTTTATTGGGCACAGGGGAGGGCAGTGTGGTGTTTTATTGGGCACAGGGGAGGGCAGTGTGGTGTTTTATTGGGCACAGGGGGGGGCAGTGCATTTTTTCCCTGGTTTAAATTCCACTTTTGCAGGTTTTACTATATATCTGCTTGCATGCGCACCTGCCCTATATCAAGGTGTTTTGGTACTTCCTTTATGCACTACGCTTTTCCACACGCTAACTATTACTATACCACAGGTCAATATAGTCTACCAGTCTAACTGTCTACCCTGCCCTCTATCCACCATTCATAGTGATAATATAGTCTACCAGTCTAACTGTCTATCCTGCCCTCTATCCACCATTCATAGTGATAATATAGTCTACCAGTCTAACTGTCTATCCTGCCCTCTATCCACCATTCATAGTGATAATATAGTCTACCAGTCTAACTGTCTACCCTGCCCTCTATCCACCATTCATAGTGATAATATAGTCTACCAGTCTGTCTACCCTGCCCTCTATCCACCATTCATAGTGATAATATAGTCTACCAGTCTGTCTACCCTGCCCTCTATCCACCATTCATAGTGATAATATAGTCTACCAGTCTAACTGTCTACCCTGCCCTCTATCCACCATTCATAGTGATAATATAGTCTACCAGTCTGTCTATCCTGCCCTCTATCCACCATTCATAGTGATAATATAGTCTACCAGTCTAACTGTCTATCCTGCCCTCTATCCACCATTCATAGTGATAATATAGTCTACCAGTCTGTCTACCCTGCCCTCTATCCACCATTCATAGTGATAATATAGTCTACCAGTCTGTCTACCCTGCCCTCTATCCACCATTCATAGTGATAATATAGTCTACCAGTCTAACTGTCTATCCTGCCCTCTATCCACCATTCATAGTGATAATATAGTCTACCAGTCTGTCTACCCTGCCCTCTATCCACCATTCATAGTGATAATATAGTCTACCAGTCTAACTGTCTACCCTGCCCTCTATCCACCATTCATACCGCACAGCTACTTCCTGTTTCTGTTTGCGCATGCCATCTGTAAACGCAGCGCCGCCTGCAGGTCAAAGGGAGTCGAGGACGCCTGATCTACAGCCAGGTCTATGCTTAGGTAAAGGGAGGTCTGTGGTGGTTTATAAAGAGCAGTTAGTTATTCATTCCATTCTTCTTTGGAGTTTAATGGCAGTTATCGTTATTATCAGCAAAGTGTTGCCCAAGCTATATTATACACTATAATGTGCTTATAAACGGTGTATGCATAGTGCTTGAGTGCTGACGGGAGAGGACGTGTTTTTCTCTGGCTGGAGGTAAGTAGGGGTAAGCTACATGTAGTGTTGAGTAAAGCTTAACCATGTATTAGATCGTAGGTAGGTAGTTAGCTGTAGTTAGGTATTGTATTTATTGTAGGTTAGTATTGTTGTTATTGTAGCTTTCCGTGGGTAATTTGTGGGTTAGTATCGAGGCATGAGGCTAGCTAGCTAGCGGGTAGCTATTGGTAACGATTAGCAACGCTGGAGAGCTGGTTCCAACGGTAATGTACTCCTACCCAACGTTTAACTTTTGCTTAACCATGTATTAGATCGTAGGTAGGTAGCTAGCTGTAGTTAGGTATTGAATTTATTGTAGGTTAGTATTGTGGTTGTAGTAGCTTTCCATAGGTAATTGTGGATTAGTATCGAGGCACGAGGC
Organism: Coregonus lavaretus; assembly: GCF_964263955.1. Taxonomy (NCBI): domain Eukaryota; kingdom Metazoa; phylum Chordata; class Actinopteri; order Salmoniformes; family Salmonidae; genus Coregonus; species Coregonus lavaretus. Next base: position 65,693,178 of record NC_139993.1, read on the forward strand.
TAGCTAGCTAGCGGGTAGCTATTGGTAATGATTAGCAACGCTGGAGAGCTGGCTCCAACGGTAATGTAGTCCTACCCAACGTTTAACTTTTGCTTAACCATGTACTAGATCGTAGGTAGGTAGTTAGCTGTAGTTAGGTATTGTATTTATTGTAGGTTAGTATTGTTGTTATTGTAGCTTTCCGTGGGTAATTGTGGGTTAGAATTGAGGCACGAAGCTAGCTAGCTAGCGGGTAGCTATTGGTAACGATTAGCAACGCTGGAGAGCTGGTTCCAACGTTTAATTATTATTATTATTATTTATTTTTTTGCTGCGTTGTGAAGGGAACTCGACACGGACTTGAATTGTCTGTTTGGTGTGCTGACACACTCTTGGCAGTTTGTTGTGGCCAGGTGTTGATGCTAAGTTGTGTGTTAATGGATGCTAGCTTGCAGGTTGGCTACGGCGTCATAGCTAGGCTTCGTGGGTTGTTGTGGGTAGTTACTGTGTCTTGGCAGTGTCCTCGGCCGTGCCAGCTGTAGCACGAAGCTAGCTAGCTAGCCGTTCTTCAAACAGAGTCGACACAGTGGCCATTGCTAGCTACCCAACATGACCATTTGGCTGTACTGAAGTAGCTAACCACAATTTACTTGTCCTAGCTAGCCAACGTCTAATCATTGCTGCGTCATGTAAGGAACTTGACACAGACACGAATGATCTGTTTAGTGTGTTATCACAATATTGGTGGTTTGTTGTGACCAAGTGTTGGCGCTAAACGGTGTGTTATTGTTATTGGATGCTAGTCTGCTAGTTGGCTATGGAGTCATAGTTGGCTAGCTGAACAAAGTGGGTTGAGTCTACTCCTTTAAACATCGAACCGCTGTGGTTCACAACAATTCTGATTTCCAAAGGCGGAAGTTGGGAGAGTTTTTTCTTCGGGTGGTTCAGTGAAACAATTTTAGTTTCCGAGGTAGAAGTTTTGGTGAGGGAGGCCCTGCTCTCTCCACTCCCAGATGCTTAGCCCATTTCATTCCGATCTCCTCTGCATTTTTGTAGCCATTTGCTACAGCCTGTCAACTATGCCTCTGCCTATCCCTGTTCTCTCCTCTCTGCACAGGCTACACAAACGCACCACACCGCGTGGCTGCTGCCTCTCCAATCTGGTGGTCCCTGCACGCACCACCCACGTGGAGTTCCAGGTCGCAGGCAGCCTCTGGAACTGCCGTTCTGCTGCCAACAAAGCTGACTTCATCCCAGCCTATGCCAACCTCCAGTCCCTCGACTTCCTGGCGCTGACGGAAACATGGATCACCACTGAAAACACCGCTACTCCTACTGCTCTCTCCTCGTCTGACCATGTGTTCTCGCATACCCCGAGAGCATCTGGTCAGAGGGGTGGTGGTACAGGAATCCTCATCTCTCCCAAGTGGACATTCTCAATTTTTCCCCTAACCCATCTGTCTATCTCCTCATTTGAATTCCATGCTGTCACAGTCACTAGCCCATTTAAGCTTAATATCCTTGTCATCTATCGCCCTCCAGGTTCCCTTGGAGAGTTCATCAATGAGCTTGACGCCTTGATAAGTTCCTTCCCTGAGGATGGCTCACCCCTCACAGTTTTGGGGGATTTCAACCTCCCTATGTCCACATTTGACTCATTTCTCTCTGCCTCCTTCTTTCCACTCCTCTCCTCTTTTGACCTCACCCTCTCACCGTCCCCCCCTACTCACAAGGCAGGCAATACGCTTGACCTCATCTTCACTAGATGCTGCTCCTCTACTAATCTCACTGCAACTCCCCTCCAAGTCTCCGACCACTACTTTGTTTCCTTTTCTCTCTCACTCTCCTCCCACACTACTCACTCTGCCCCTACACAGATGGTAATGCGCCGCCGCAACCTTCGCTCTCTCTCTCCCACTACTCTCTCCTCTTCCATCCTATCATCTCTTCCCTCTGCTCAATCCTTCTCCCTCCAATCTCCTGATTCTGCCTCCTCAACCCTCCTCTCCTCCCTTTCTGCATCCTTTGACTCTCTGTGTCCCCTATCCTCCCGGCCGGCTCGGTCCTCCCCTCCAGCTCCGTGGCTTGATGACTCATTGCGAGCTCACAGAACAGAGCTCCGGGCAGCGGAGCGGAAATGGAAGAAAACTAAATTCCCTGCCGACCTGGCATCTTTTCACTCCCTCCTCTCTACATTTTCTTCATCTGTTTCTGCTGCTAAGGCCACCTTCTACCACTCTAAATTCCAAGCATCTGCCTCTAACCCTAGGAAGCTCTTTGCCACATTTTCCTCCCTCCTGAATCCTCCCTCCCCCCCCCCCCCCTCCTCTCTCTCTGTGGATGACTTCGTCAACCACTTTGAAAAGAAGGTTGACGACATCCGATCCTTGTTTGTTAAGTCTAATGACACTGCTGGTCCTGCTCACACTGCCCTACCCTATGCTTTGACTTCTTTCTTCCCTCTCTCTCCAGATAAGATCCTGCGACTTGTGACTGCAGGCCGCCCAACAACCTGCCCGCTTGACCCCATCCCCTCCTCCCTTCTCCAGACCATCTCCGGTGACCTTCTCCCCTACCTCACCTCGCTGATCAACTCATCCTTGACCGCTGGCCATGTCCCTTCCGTCTTCAAGAGAGCGAGAGTTACTCCCCTTCTCAAAAAACCAACACTCGACCCCACTGATGTCAACAACTACAGACCAGTATCCCTTCTTTCTTTTCTTTCCAAAACTATTGAGCGTGCCGTCTTTAGCCAACTCTCTTGCTATCTCTCTCAGAATGACCTTCTTGATCCAAACCAATCAGGTTTCAGGACTGGTCATTCAACTGAGACTGCTCTTCTCTGTGTCACAGAGACTCTCCGCACTGCTAAAGCTAACTCTCTCTCCTCTGCTCTTGTCCTTCTAGACCTGTCTGCTGCCTTTGATACTGTGAACCATCAGATCCTCCTCTCCACCCTCTCCGAAATGGGCATCTCCGGCGCGGCTCACTCCTGGATTGCGTCCTACCTGACCGGTCGCTCCTACCAAGTGGCGTGGCGGGAAGCTGTCTCCGCACCACGTGCTCTCACCACTGGTGTCCCCCAGGGATCGGTTTTGGGCCCTCTCCTTTTCTCCCTATACACCAAGTCACTTGGCTCTGTCATATCCTCACATGGCCTCTCCTATCATTGCTACGCTGACGATACACAACTAATCTTCTCCTTTCCCCCTTCTGATAACCAGGTGGCGAATCGCATCTCTGCATGTCTGGCAGACATATCAGTATGGATGACGGATCACCACCTCAAGCTGAACCCTGGCAAGACGGAGCTGCTCTTCCTCCCGGGGAAGGACTGCCCGTTCCATGATCTCGCCATCACGGTAGACAACTCCGCTGTGTCCTCCTCCCAGAGTGCGAAGAGCCTTGGCGTGACCCTGGACAACACCCTGTCGTTCTCCGCCAACATCAAGGCGTTGACCCGCTCCTGCAGGTTCATGCTCTACAACATTCGGAGAGTGCGACCCTGCCTTACACAGGAAGCGGCGCAGGTCCTGGTCCAGGCACTTGTCATCTCCCGTCTGGACTACTGCAACTCGCTGTTGGCTGGGCTCCCTGCCTGTGCCATTAAACCCCTACAACTCATCCAGAATGCCGCAGCCCGTCTGGTGTTCAACCTTCCCAAGTTCTCTCACGTCACCCCCCTCCTCCGCACACTCCACTGGCTTCCAATTGAAGCTCGCATCCGCTACAAGACCATGGTGCTTGCCTTTGGAGCAGTGAGGGGAACGGCACCCCTGTACCTTCAGGCTCTGATCAGTCCCTACACCCAAACGAGGACATTGCGTTCATCCACCTCTGGCCTGCTGGCTCCCCTTCCTCTGCGGAAGCACAGCTCCCGCTCAGCCCAGTCAAAACTGTTCGCTGCTCTGGCACCCCAATGGTGGAACAAGCTCCCTCACGACGCCAGGACAGCGGAGTCACTCACCACCTTCCGGAGACATTTGAAACCCCACCTCTTTAAGGAATACCTGGGATAGGCTAAAGTATTCCTTCTAACCCCCCCCCCCCCAAATTGTAAAGTGGTTATCCCACTGGCTATAGGGTGAACGCACCAATTTGTGAGTCGCTCTGGCTAAGAGCGTCTGCTAAATGACGTTAATGTGCCCTTGAGCAAGGCACTTAACCCTAATTGCTCCTGTAAGTCGCTCTGGTTAAGAGCGTCTGCTAAATGACTAAAATGTAAATGTAATAGTGATAATATAGTCTACCAGTCTGTCTACCCTGCCCTCTATCCACCATTCATAGTGACAATATAGTCTACCAGTCTAACTGTCTATCCTGCCCTCTATCCACCATTCATAGTGACAATATAGTCTACCAGTCTAACTGTCTATCCTGCCCTCTATCCACCATTCATAGTGATAATATAGTCTACCAGTCTAACTGTCTACCCTGCCCTCTATCCACCATTCATAGTGATAATATAGTCTACCAGTCTAACTGTCTACCCTGTCCTCTATCCACCATTCATAGTGATAATATAGTCTACCAGTCTAACTGTCTACCCTGCCCTCTATCCACCATTCATAGTGATAATATAGTCTACCAGTCTGTCTATCCTGCCCTCTATCCACCATTCATAGTGATAATATAGTCTACCAGTCTAACTGTCTACCCTGCCCTCTATCCACCATTCATAGTGATAATATAGTCTACCAGTCTAACTGTCTACCCTGCCCTCTATCCACCATTCATAGTGATAATATAGTCTACCAGTCTGTCTATCCTGCCCTCTATCCACCATTCATAGTGATAATATAGTCTACCAGTCTAACTGTCTACCCTGCCCTCTATCCACCATTCATAGTGATAATATAGTCTACCAGTCTAACTGTCTACCCTGCCCTCTATCCACCATTCATAGTGATAATATAGTCTACCAGTCTAACTGTCTATCCTGCCCTCTATCCACCATTCATAGTGATAATATAGTCTACCAGTCTAACTGTCTACCCTGCCCTCTATCCACCATTCATAGTGATAATATAGTCTACCAGTCTGTCTACCCTGCCCTCTATCCACCATTCATAGTGACAATAGTGGTGGGTGGATTGTTTGTCCAGATCTGCAATAGGCTAACTGGCAATCATACCACACATAAAAGCATTGAAAGCTGAATCAATTTTCAATATGAATCCACAAGAACAAATAGGACTAGCTGCTATGCAGCGGAGAGGTCAGGTGCATCACTGCACATTAAAGAACAAGTGAAGACACTACCTACAACACCACAATGCAATGAATAATTGCATTATTGTTTTCTAGTGAGTAAAAATTCTACTCTACACTGCATTGAAAATGTAATTTGAATAATGGCGCAGAAGCCCCATGATTTGAATGTTTCATTCCATTTGGATCAGTAGTGGGTCTACTCTGGACAGTTTATAAGGTCTAGAAGGGTCAGTAACAGGCCAGTCTGACTGTATTTTCTTACTTCTGATACTGAATGCGCTGTCTGTTGCAGATCATCATTCTCCCAAGTCCTCCTATAATAATGTAGCTATATCTGCTCCCGGCAGGCCCAGTTAATCAGGAAAGATTAACCATCACTCTGACTCTCTCCAATCCGAGAGGCTATTCCTCGCGCACCTACAACCTAACCGCTTCAATGTAGCCTAAATATTTGTCATTTAACTTTTTAAATGTATTACCTTTTAAATGTGCCATAAACACAACCAACCACAATGTTTTAATCTGATTAGGCTACTTCAAAAGTCTTCTGTAGGCATGCTCACGTTGGTCCAAAATGTAATTCCAGCATCCTCAAAATGGCATGACGTTAAACAGGTTTGCTTTTAACCTTTTTATGCGGGTAAAGTACGTTGGGAATTTTATTTTTCATGACATCATGGGAAAGAATGCAGTTTATTAGGCTATATTAAAAATAGCTGTTAGCTAGACTGTATATCTGTGAGCTGTTAGCTAGACTGCATATCTGTGAGCTGTTAGCTAGACTGTATATCTGTAAGCTGTTAAGCTAGACTGTATATCTGCGAGCTGTTAAGCTAGACTGTATATCTGTGAGCTGTTAAGCTAGACTGTATATCTGTGAGCTGTTAGCTAGACTGTATATCTGTGAGCTGTTGGCTAGACTGTATATCTGTGAGCTGTTAGCTAGACTGTATATCTGTGAGCTGTTAGCTAGACTGTATATCTGTGAGCTGTTAGCTAGACTGTATATCTGTGAGCTGTTGGCTAGACTGTATATCTGTGAGCTGTTAGCTAGACTGTATATCTGTGAGCTGTTAGCTAGACTGTATATCTGTGAGCTGTTAGCTAGACTGTATATCTGTGAGCTGTTAGCTAGACTGTATCTGTGAGCTGTTAGCTAGACTGTATATCTGTGAGCTGTTAGCTAGACTGCTGTTAGCTAGACTGTATATCTGTGAGCTGTTGGCTAGACTGTATATCTGTGAGCTGTTGGCTAGACTGTATATCTGTGAGCTGTTAGCTAGACTGTATCTGTGAGCTGTTAGCTAGACTGTATATCTGTGAGCTGTTAGCTAGACTGCTGTTAGCTAGACTGTATATCTGTGAGCTGTTAGCTAAACTGTATATCTGTGAGCTGTTAGCTAGACTGTATATCTGTGAGCTGTTAAGCTAGACTGTATATCTGTGAGCTGTTAGCTAGACTGTATATCTGTGAGCTGTTAGCTAGACTGTATATCTGTGAGCTGTTAAGCTAGACTGTATATCTGTGAGCTGCTGGCTAGACTGTATATCTGTGAGCTGTTAGCTAGACTGTATATCTGTGAGCTGTTAGCTAGACTGTATATCTGTGAGCTGTTAAGCTAGACTGTATATCTGTGAGCTGTTAGCTAGACTGTATATCTGTGAGCTGCTGGCTAGACTGTATATCTGTGAGCTGCTGGCTAGACTGTATATCTGTGAGCTGTTAGCTAGACTGTATATCTGTGAGCTGTTAGCTAGACTGTATATCTGTGAGCTGTTAGCTAGACTGTATATCTGTGAGCTGCTGGCTAGACTGTATATCTGTGAGCTGTTAGCTAGACTGTATATCTGTGAGCTGTTAGCTAGACTGTATATCTGTGAGCTGCTGGCTAGACTGTATATCTGTGAGCTGTTAAGCTAGACTGTATATCTGTGAGCTGTTAGCTAGACTGTATATCTGTGAGCTGTTAGCTAGACTGTATATCTGTGAGCTGTTAGCTAGACTGTATATCTGTGAGCTGCTGGCTAGACTGTATATCTGTGAGCTGTTAGCTAGAGCGCACGTGCCATGACCAGAGTGGGAACATTCACTATAACTACACAACATTTTAGTGATAAAACCATCAGTAGGCCTAGAGTTGAAATTGCCAAGGAAACCAATTGAACTTGTATTTTTTATTCTTTACATGGGAATTTAACCGCAAAAGTTAATTATTTCTGTGCAATATGTATTTACGCACAGACTTTTATCCGAAACAAGTCAATTTTGATGGGAACAACTCTGGAACAACTCTGGGGAAATGTGCATAATGTTTTTATGCAGATTTTAGAATATTCGCATGAAAATCTGTCGCCAGTTGGACAGAATCCTAGCTATAGACAACCTGGAGACTCTGGAAAGTGCGCTAGTCCAGTGACACTTTGATTATGCCTGCACATCATGGTTCACCAGCAGCCCCAAAACATCTAAAGAATAAGCTACAGACCAGCTAAAACAAGCTACTAAAAATGGTACTTAAACTCCCCCCTCATACTCATTACTCATCTGGAGGTCGATCATTTTATAATAAATAATAATAATAATAATAATATGCCATTTAGCAGACGCTTTTATCCAAAGCGACTTACAGTCACGCGTGCATACATTTTAGTGTATGGGTGGTCCCTGGGATCGAAGCCACTACCCTTGGCGTTACAAGCGCCGTGCTCTACCAGCTGAGCTACAGAGTACCATTTTAATCAGCTAGGCTTGGCTATCTGTGGAAAGAAAAGAGTAGTATTCATTCAACTTGGTCTGGTCGACAGAATTATCACGGACTCAGACCCCAGGTACCTATTCAACAATGTTTAATTTGTTAGAGTTGTCCACAAGCATCATACCAGAGCCAGAGACTAATATTCCGTTTTAAATATGAGTCAATCTGGTAAGAACATTTTTTTGTATCCCGGCGAGTGGAACAAGCTACCACGGCAACTCTAAGCCATACCAAACATAACCACTTTTTTAAATGTCAAAATCTGGCTAATGTGTGATCGTATAACCTTTTTTTTGTCTGTATTTATGGAATGTGTCTGTATCTATGTAATTGTATGTATATTTATCTGAAAAAAAAAGAAGGACCACAATTTAAATAAAACCCCCACTTTATTGTGTCACTTTTTAAAATCTTTGTACTGTGTATATACAGGACCAGTCGAAAGATTGGACACACCTGCTCATTCAAGGGTTTTTCTTTATTTTTACTATTTTCTACATTGTAGAATAATAGTGAAGACATCAAAACTATGAAATAACACATATGGAGTCATGTAGTAACCAAAAAAGTGTTAAACAAATCAAAATATATTTTAGATTCTTCAAAGTAGCCACACTTTGCCTTGATGACAGCTTTGCACACTCTTGGCATTCTCTCAACCAGCTTCATGAGGAATGCTTTTCCAACAGTCTTGAAGGAGTTCACACATATGCTGAGCACTTGTTGGCTGCTTTTCCTTCACTATGCTGTCCAACTCATACCAAACCATTTCAATTGGGTTGAGGTCGGGGGATTGTGGAGGCCAGGTCATCTGATGCAGCACTGCATCACTCTCCTTCTTGGTAAAATAGCCCTTACACAGCCTTGAGGTGTGTTGGGTCATTGTCCTGTTGAAAAACAAATGATAGTCCCACTAAGCACAAACCATATAGGATGGCAAATTGCTACAGAATGCTGTGGGAGCCATGCTGGTTAAGTGTGCCTTGAATTCTAAATAAATCACTGACAATGTCATCAGCAAAGCACCCCCACACCATCACACCTCCTCCTCCATGCTTCACGGTGGGAACTACACATGCAGAGATCATCCGTTCACCTACTCTGAGTCTCACAAAGACACGGCGGTTGGAACCAAAAATCTCAAATTTGGACTCATCAGACCATAGGACAGATTTCCACCGGTCTAATGTCCATTGCTCGTGTTTCTTGGCCCAAGCAAGTCTCTTCTTATTATTGGTGTCCTTTAGTAGTGGTTTCTTTGCAACAATTCGACCATGAAGGCCTGATTCATGCAGTCTCCTCTGAACAGATGATGTTGAGATGTGTCTGTTACTTTAACTTTGAAGCATTTATTTAGGCTGCAATCTGAGGTGCAGTTAACTCTAATGAATGTATCCTCTGCAGCAGAGGTAACTCTGGGTCTTCCATTCCTGTGGCGGTCCTCATCAGAGCCAGTTTCATCATAGTGCTTGATGGTTTTCGCGACTGCACTTGAAGAAACTTTCAAAGTTCTTGAAATGTTCTGGATTGACTGACCTAATGTCTAAAAGTAATGATGGCCTGTTGTTTCTCTTTGCTTATTTGAGTGGTTCTTGCCATAATATGGACTTGGTCTTTTACCAAATAGGGCTATCTTCTGTATACCACCCTTACCTTGTCACAACACAACTGATTGGCTCAAACGCATTAAGAAGGAAAGAAATTCCACAAATTAATTTTAACAAGGCACACCTGTTAATTGAAATACATTTCAGGTGACTACCTCATGAAGCTGGTTGAGAGAATGCCAAGCTATCATCAAGGCAAAGGGTGGCTACTTTGAAGAATCTCAAATATAAAATATATTTTATTTGTTTAACATTTTTTTGTTACCACATGATTCCATATGTGTTATTTCATAGTTTTGACTTCTTCACTATTATTCTACAACTTAGAAAGAAAAACCCTGGAATGAGTAGGTGTGTCCAAACTTTTGACTGGTACTGTATGTATTTTTTGGGGTGACGCTTTATTTGAAGTGCATCTTATGAAGGATTAATAAGCATTTATAAGCATTTCATAAATTATTTTACTGACAAATACAATCAAAAAATATATCAATCCAAACTGTGCAGAAGCCATTTGATGAATGGAAAGAAACATCTGTTACAAAAGACCAAAAAGCCTTCACCAATCCTTCGATACTGGGTAAGCCTACAAGGTAGGGAGGTGTGTGTTTTCTGTTTGTCGAGATTGACATAGTCTATTTATTGTGGTATTGAAAATGCAGACCATGATATTGAAGCGTCCAAAGTCGATATGCTTTGTTTATTGGTTGTGTGGTGGCACAAAAACCTGTTTGGGAAATTCGTTGCATATATTTTATAAAATTATAAATATGGAATCAAAATGTTGATAATCTGATTTCCCCCTAGCTGATCTTTGTCTGCAGCCGACTCTGATCGTAGTGTAGGCCTAGTGAAACAGGCAGGAAGAGTGAAGAGAGAAGAGCTCGTCCGCGGTGGTCGGCGAATCCTCAACCTTCTGGCCCATAGCCCTTTGCCACAAAAGCATGCTGAAGTGGCAGAGTCGATATCCACAAAACACAGGGTCGCTACAGTTATTGCTACGTTAGAATATCCAATTGGCGACAGATTTTCATGCAAATATTCTATGTTACTCAGAGTCGTGGCAAGGACATGGAATATATATAGTGCCTTCAGAAAGTATTCATACACCTGGACCTTTTCCACATTTTGATCCACATCTACAATTTACATTTACAATTTTTCCACATTTACAGCCTGAATTCAAAATAGATTAAAAAAATAAAATAATCTACACACACTACCTCATAATGACAAAGTGAAAACATGTTTTTAGAAATGTTTGCACATTTATTGAAAATTAAATACAGAAATATCTAATTTAAATAAGTATTCACACCCTTGAGTCAATACTTTGTAGAAGCACCTTTGGCAACGATTACAGCTGTGAGTCTTTTTGGGTAAGTCTCTAAGAGCTTTGCACACCTGGATTGTACAATATTTGCCATGATTATTTTTTAAAATTCTTAAAGCTCTCTCAAGTTGGTTGATGATCATTGCTAGACAGCCATGTTCTAGTCTTGACATAGATTCTCAAGCAGATTTAAGTCAAAACTGTAACTAGGCCACTCAGGAACATTGAATGTCGTCTTGGTAAACAACTCCAGTGTAGATTTGGCCTTGTGTTTTAGGTTATTGTCCTGCTGAAAGGCGAATGTCTGTTGGAAAAAGCAGAGTGACGCAGGTTTTCCTCTAGGATTTTGCCTGTGCTTATAGCTGCATTCTGTTTATTTTTATCCTACTAAAACTTCCTAGTCCTTGACAATGACAATCATACCCATAACATGATTCAGCCTCCACAATGCCCTGAAAATATGAAGAGTGGTACTCAGTGATGTGTTGTGTTGGATTTGCCCCAAACATAACGCTTTGTATTCAGGACATTCAGGACTACATTTCTTTGCCACATTTACTGCAGTATTACTTAACTACATTGTTGCAAACAGGATGCATGTTTTGGAATATTTTTTATTCTGTACAGGCTTCCTTTTTACTCTGTCATTTAGGTTATTATTGTGAAGTAACTACAATGTTGTTGATCCATCCTCAGTTTTCTCATATCACAACCATTCAACTGTTTCAAAATCACCATTGGCCTCATGTTGAAATCCCTGAGCAGTTTCCTCCCTCTCCGGCAACTGAGTTAGGAAGGACGCCTGTATCTTTGTAGTGACTGGGTGTATTGATACACCATCCAAAGTCTAATTAATAACTTCACCATGCTCAAAGGGATATTCAGCATCTGCTATTTTTTTTATTTTTAATTACACATCTACCAATCGGTTCCCATCTTTGCGAGGCATTGAAAAACCTCCCTGGTCTTTGTGGTTTAATTTAGGAATTAAATTCACTACTCGATTGAGGGGCCTTACAGAAAATTGTATGTGTGGGGTACAGAGATTGGGTAGTTATTCAAAAATCTTGTTATCAAATCAAATCAAATTTTATTTGCCACATAGACCGAATACAACAGGTGTAAGTGAAATGCTTACTTACAAGCCCTTAACCAACAATGCTGTTTTAAGAAGAAAAAATAAGTGTTAAGTAAAAAACAGATGAGTAAAAAATTAAAATAGCAAATATTACAATTACATTTACATAAGTATTCAGACCCTTTACTCAGTACTTAATTGAAGCACATTTGGCAGCAATTACAGCCTTGAGTCTTCTTGGGTATGACGCTACAAGCTTGGCGCACATGGATTTGGTGAGTTTCTCCCATTCTTCTCTGCAGATCCTGTCAAGCTCTGTCAGGTTGGATGGGGAGCGTCGCTGCACAGCTATTTTCAGGTCTCTCCAGAGATGTTCAATCGGGTTCAAGTCCGTGCTCTGGCTGGGCCACTCAAGGACATTCAGAGACTTGTCCCGAAGCCACTCCTGCATTGTCTTGGCTGTGTGCTTAGGGTCGTTGTCCTGTTGGAGGGTGAACCTTCGCCCCAGTCTGAGGTCCTGAGTGCTCTGGAGCAGGTTTTCATCAAGGATGTCTCTGTACTTTGCTCCGTTCATCTTTGCCTCCATCCTGACTAGTCACCCAGTCCCTGCCGCTGAAAAACATCCCCACAGCATGATGCTGCCACCACCATGCTTCACCATAGGGATGGTGCCAGGTTTCCTCCAGACGTGAAGCTTGGCATTCAGGCCAAAGAGTTCAATCTTGGTTTCATCAGACCAGAGAATCTTGTTTCTCATGGTCTGAGAGTCCTTTAGGTGCCTTTTGGAAAACTCCAAGTGGACTGTCATGTGCCTTTTACTGAGGAGTGGCTTCCGTCTGGCCACTCTACCATCAAGGCCTGATTGGTGGAGTGCTGCAGAGATGGTTGTCCTTCTGGAAGGTTCACCCTTCTCCACAGATGAACTCTAGAGTTCTGTCAGAGTGACCATTGGGTTCTTGGTCACCTCCCTGACCAAGACCCTTCTCCACCGATTGCTCAGTTTGGCCGGGCGGCCAGCTCTAGGAAGAGTCTTGGTGGTTCCCAACTTCTTCCATTTAAGAATGATGGAAGCCACTGTGTTCTTGGTGACCTTCAATGCTGCAGAAATGTTTTGGCACTCTTCCCCAGATCTGTGCCTCGACAAAATCCTGTCTCGGAGCTCTACGGACAATTCCTACGACCTCATGGCTTGGTTTTTTCTCTGACATGCACTGTCAACTGTGGGACCTTATATAGACAGGTGTGTGACTTTCCAAATCATGTCTAATCAAATAAACTTACCACAGGTGAACTCCAATCAAGTTGTAGAAACATCTCAATATTTCATTTTATTTATTTGTGGTTGTAAACGTTATTTTCATTTGATTCTATAAAGGGGGAGGGTGTGCAAATGTTTTTACAGTACAAAGGGGGGGGGGGGGATAAGCCTGCCTCTCTTCCTTGACAAATCACAAATTATCAAATACAGTTGAAGAACCTCAGCTGTTCTAGACCTGACAATGTGTCTGAGTAGTAGAACCATAGAACTTAATCTGTTCTAGAATGTGCCTGAATACTAGAACCATAGAAACTCATCTGTTCTCGAATATGTCTGAGTAGTCGAACCTCAGCTGTTCTAGAATGTGTCTGAATAGCAAAACCTCACCTGTTCTAAACCTGACAATGTGTCTGAGTAGTAGAACCATATAACTTAATCTGTTCTAGAATTTGTCTGAGTAGTAGAACCTCACCTGTTCTAGAATGTGTCTGAGTAGTAGAACCTCACCTGTTCTAGAATATGTCTGAGTAGTAGAACCTCACCTGTTCTAGAATGTGTCTGAGTAGTAGAACCTCACCTGTTCTAGAATGTGTCTGAGTAGTAGAACCTCACCTGTTCTAGAATATGTCTGTGTAGTAGAACCTCACCTGTTCTAGAATATGTCTGAGTAGTAGAACCTCACCTGTTCTAGAATATGTCTGAGTAGTAGAACCTCACCTGTTCTAGAATATGTCTGAGTAGTAGAACCTCACCTGTTCTAGAATATGTCTGAGTAGTAGAACCTCACCTGTTCTAGAATATGTCTGAGTAGTAGAACCTCACCTGTTTTAGAATGTCTGAGTAGTAGAACCATAGAACCTCACCTGTTCTACACCTGACGAATGTGTCTGTGTAGTAGATTAAGTCTGAAGTGTAGTCCAGGACAATCCACAGAGTCATGTACGTGCTCTGGAGTTCGTTAAAACATGCCCTGTGGGACGACAAATAGTCAACAACCAATATACAAACAACATTAAACAATAAACACAACAGACTTTCTAAATAAAGACCACAAACATTCAGCAACAACAAGATATGAGCTTAAATGAAGAACTGAGCTGTACTGTATGAGAACAGACCTGGTCACTAGCATCATCAGGTTGTAGAAACATGGTGCTGCGATGATGGTGAGCCATCTGTAGTATTTGTCTGCTGATGGGTCCATGATCCAAATCTCTTTCCTGAAACATGACTTTGGATTTATTTTTAAGCATGCTTTTAAAAATATTTTTCACAGATTGTTCAGTCATCAAAAAAGGGCTAGTATTTAATTATGATCTAGTAACAAAATGACCACCATCTTGCATATACTGTTCATTACAATGAACACATTGTTGATGTGTGTTTTGACATTGTACAATCAATGGCCACAATGTTCAATGTTCATGGTGCCAAACCCCTGGGATTGGTAACCCTTTTATCCTGTGTGTGTTCTTACCGACACCCACATAGTGTTACTCTCCAACCAGAGTAGAGCTATTTCTCATGTTAGTGATGTTGGGGCAGACTACATTATGGACTACCATCCTACTTACTGGAGCTCCTCCTTACCCTTCACATCTCGAGGCAGAATACATTACACATCTTTTTTCTCCTCTTTCTTTACTTCGCCATGTTGTTGTTAAGGACTATAAGTGGACTATAAGTGGACTATTAGTGGACTATTAGTGGACTACCAGTGGACCATTAGTGGACTACCAGTGGACTATTAGTGGGCTATTAGTGGGCTATTAGTGGACTACCAGTGGACTATCAGTGGAATATCGGTGGACTATTGATGGACTATTAGTGGACTATTAGTGGACTATTACTGGACTACCAGTGGACTACCAGTGGACTATTAGTGGCCTATTAGTGGCCTATTAGTGGACTATTAGTGGACTATTAGTGGACTACCAGTGGACTATTAGAGGACTATTAGTGGACTACCAGTGGACTATTAGTGGGCTATTAGTGGGCTATTAGTGGACTACCAGTGGACTATTAGTGGACTATTAGTGGACTACCAGTGGGCTATTAGTGGACTATTAGTGGACTATTAGTGGACTACCAGTGGACTATTAGTGGACCATTAGTGGACTATTAGTGGACTATTAGTGGGCTACCAGTGGACTATTAGTGGACTATTAGTGGGCTATTAGTGGACTACCAGTGGACTATTAGTGGGCTATTAGTGAGCTATTAGTGGACTACCAGTGGACTATCAGTGGACTATTGGTGGACTATTGATGGACTGTTAGTGGACTATTACTGGACTATTACTGGACTACCAGTGGACTATCAGTGGACTATTGGTGAACTATTAGTGGACTATTAGTGGGCTACCAGTGGACTATTAGTGGACTATTAGTGGACTATTAGTGAACTACCAGTGGACTATCGGTGGACTATTAGTGGACTATTGGTGGACTACCAGTGGACTATTAGTGGCTATTAGTGGACTACCAGTGGACTATTAGTGGACTATTAGTGAACTATTAGTGGACTACCAGTGGACAATTAGTGGACTACCAGTGGACTATTAGTGGACTATTAGTGGACTATTAGTGGCCCACAGATGGACTATTAGTGGACAATTAGTGGACTACCAGTGGACAATTAGTGGAGTACCAGTGGACTATTAGTGGACTATTAGTGGACAACCAGTGGGCTATTAGTGGGCTATTAGTGGACTACCAGTGGACTATTAGTGGACTATTAGTGGACTATTAGTGGACTACCAGTGAACAATTAGTTGACAATTAATGAACTATCAGTGGACTACCAGTGGACTATTAGTGGACTATTAGTGGACTATTAGTGGACTATTAGTGGACTATTAGTGGACTACCAGTGGACTATTAGTGGACTATTAATGGACTATAAGTGGACTACCAGTGGACTATTAGTGGACCACCAGTGGACTATTAACGGACTACCAGTGGACTATTGGTGGACTACCAGTAGACTATTGGTGGACTACCAGTGGACTATTAGCGGACTATCGGTGGACTATTAGTGGACTATTAGTGGACTATTAGTGGGCTATTAGTGGGCTACCAGTGGACTATTAGTGGACTATTAGTGGACTATTAGTGGACTAATAGTGGACTACCAGTGGAATATTAGTGGACTATTAATGGACTATTAGTGAACTATTGGTGGACTACCAGTAGACTAATGGTGGACTATTAGCGGACTATTAGTGGACTGCCGGTGGACTATTAACGGACTATTAGTGGACTATTAGTGGACTACCAGTGGACTATTGGTGGACCACCAATGGACTATTGGTGGACAACCAGTGAACTATTGGTGGACCACCAATGGACTATTGGTGGACAACCAGTGGACTATTGGTGGACTACCAGTAGACTATTGGTGGACTACCAGTGGACCATTAGCGGACTATTAGTGGACTACCGATGGACTATTAGCGGACTATTAGTGGACTACCGGTGGACTATTTGTGGACTATCAGTGGACTATTGTAGTGTCATGTAGTGTATATCCTGGTCATGTAGTGTATATGTAGTGTAGTGCTGTTATTGTGAAGTGGAAACATCTAGGCGCAACAACGGCTCAGTCGCGAAGAGGTAGTAATCCTTACCCCCCCCTCCCCCACCCCCCCATTTAAAAAAAATACAAAAAAGGGTGGTTGTCCCACTGGCTATCCTTAGTTGAATGCACCAATTTGTAAGTCGCTCTGGATAAGAGCGTCTGCTAAACGACTTTAAATGTAAAATGGATGCTGAAGTATGGAAGTGCAGGTGATACGACAGCCCTCTTGGTGGCAGCACCACTCCTCATGAGACTAACTTCAACTTTAGATTTACATAAATATAAAATTTTATAATTCAACCATTCACTGAAGTAGAAGTATTATTCTTAATTTAATCATTTTTTTTTTATTATTCTTAGATGTATCTTTTTAAGATACAGTATCATCAGTGGTACAACCACTATAATCAGCATCAGTACTTTCAACAAATCATTCTAAATATGGATACGTTTACAGTTGACTATTACACCATACTACCATACTATATGTGATCCATACAATCATTTAATAACAATAAGGACCTCTCACACAATAAGGTGTCTTATCATTCAATAGCTGCACTGATACTAAAATCCAACTAGAGCAAATACATACCAAGGCTGCTATTGACATAGCAGGTCTTTCCATCCACAGTCATACATGCTTATGTAATGTCTATAGAACTACTATACTACCGGAGAGTAATAGGTGCATCTACAGTATCCTTAAGACTACACACTGATCATACCTAACTACAGGGCAAATGTAGATACCGACGATACTGTTGACAGAGGATATTATTGTCTGTGGTCAAACATGCTTCTATGGCTCTACAACAGCTATATACGTACAGTGAGGGAAAAAAGTATTTGATCCCCTGCTGATTTTGTACATTTGCCCACTGACAAAGAAATGATCAGTCTATAATTGTAATGGTAGGTTTATTTGAACAGTGAGAGACAGAATAACAACAACAAAAATCCAGAAAGACGCATGTCAAAAATGTTATACATTTATTTGCATTTTAATGAGGGAAATAAGTATTTGACCCCCTCTCAATCAGAAAGATTTCTGGCTCCCATGTGTCTTTTATAAAAACAAGCTGAGATTAGAGCACACTCTTAAAGGGAGTGCTCCTAATCTCAGTTTGTTACCTGTATAAAAGACACCTGTCCACAGAAGAAATCAATCAATCAGATGCCAAACTCTCCACCATGGCCAAGACCAAAGAGCTCTCCAAGGATGTCAGGGACAAGATTGTAGACCTACACAAGGCTGGAATGGGCTACAAGACCATCGCCAAGCAGCTTGGTGAGAAGGTGACAACAGTTGGTGCGATTATTCGCAAATGGAAGAAACACAAAATAACTGTCTATCTCCCTCGGCCTGGGGCTCCATGCAAGACCTCACCTCGTGGAGTTGCAATGATCATGAGAACGGTGAGGAATCAGCCCAGAACTACACAGGAGGATCTTGTCAATGATCTCAAGGCAGCTGGGATCATAGTCACCAAGAAAACAATTGGTAACACACTACGCTGTGAAGGACTGAAATCCTGCAGCGGCCGCAAGGTCCCCCTGCTCAAGAAAGCACATATACAGGGCCGTCTGAAGTTTGCCAATGAACATCTGAATGATTCAGAGGAGAACTGAGTGAATGTGTTGTGGTCAGATGAGACCAAAATGGAGCTCTTTGGCATCAACTCAACTCGCCATGTTTGGAGGAGGAGGAATGTTGCCTATGACCCCAAGAACACCATCCCCACCGTCAAACATGGAGGTGGAAACATTATGCTTTGGGGGTGTTTTTCTGCTAAGGGGACAGGACAACTTCACCACATCAAAGGGACGATGGACGGTGCCATGTACCGTCAAATCTTTGGTGAGAACCTCCTTCCCTCAGCCAGGGCATTGAAAATGGGTCATGGATGCGTATTCCAGCATGACAATTACCCAAAACACACTGCCAAGGCAACAAAGGAGTGGCTCAAGAAGAAGCACATTAAGGTCCTGGAGTGGCCTAGACAGTCTCCAGACCTTAATCCCATAGAAAATCTGTGGAGGGAGCTGAAGGTTCGAGTTGCCAAACGTCAGGCTCGAAACCTTAATGACTTGGAGAAGATCTGCAAAGAGGAGTGGGACAAAATCTCTCCTGAGATGTGTGCAAACCTGGTGGCCAACTACAAGAAACGTCTGACCTCTGTGATTGCCAACAAGGGTTTTGCCACCAAGTGCTAAGTGATGTTTTGCAGAGGGGTCAAATAGTTATTTCCCTTATTAAAATGCAAATCAATTTATAACATTTTTGACATACGTTTTTCTGGATTTTTTTGTTGTTATTCTGTCTCTCACTGTTCAAATAAACCTACCATTATAATTATAGACTGATCATGTCTTTGTCAGTGGGCAAATGTACAAAATCAGCAGGGGATCAAATACTTTTTTCCCTCACTGTATCAGGCTGTACAGTCTACCAACAGGTTAAGACCTCCAAGAGTTCCAGTCTACCAACAGGTTAAGACCTCCAAGAGTTCCAGTCTACCAACAGGTTAAGACCTCCAAGAGTTCCAGTCTACCGACAGGTTAAGACCTCCAAGAGTTCCAGTCTACCAACAGGTTAAGACCTCCAAGAGTTCCAGTCTACCACCAGGTTAAGACCTCCAAGAGTTCCAGTCTACCAACAGGTTAAGACCTCCAAGAGTTCCAGTCTACCGACAGGTTAAGACCTCCAAGAGTTCCAGTCTACCACCAGGTTAAGACCTCCAAGAGTTCCAGTCTACCAACAGGTTAAGACCTCCAAGAGTTCCAGTCTACCAACAGGTTAAGACCTCCAAGAGTTCCAGTCTACCAACAGGTTAAGACCTCCAAGAGTTCCAGTCTACCAACAGGTTAAGACCTCCCATAGTTCCAGTCTACCAACAGGTTAAGACCTCCCATAGTTCCAGTCTACCAACAGGTTAAGACCTCCAAGTGTTCCAATCTACCAACAGGTTAAGACCTCCAAGAGTTCCAGTCTACCAACAGGTTAAGACCTCCAAGAGTTCCAGTCTACCAATAGGTTAAGACCTCCAAGAGTTCCAGTCTACCAATAGGTTAAGACCTCCAAGAGTTCCAGTCTACCAACAGGTTAAGACCTCCAAGAGTTCCAGTCTACCAACAGGGACAGGGACAGGGACAGAGACAGAGACAGAGACAGAGACAGAGACAGAGACAGAGACAGAGACAGAGACAGAGACAGAGACAGGGACAGGGACAGGGACAAGGGCAGGGACAAGGGCAGGGAAAGGGACTGGGCAGGGACAGGACAGGGACAGGGACAAGGGCAGGTTCAGGGGCAGAGACAGGGACAGGGACAAGGACAGGGACAGGGCAGGGACAGGTTGGCAGGGTTAATTGTGGTACTGACTTGGCTTGAGGAGGAACCGCTACTTACCTCTTTATGGCTCAAATTGAGCATAATTTAATCCAAATCTAGCATGATTTAAACCAAATTGAGCATAAATTAATCCAGTGTGCTCAGGTGATATATTAGAATGTTTCTGAGTCATCTTAAGATATTAAATCACAGGTATATTAAAGGGTATTAAGTTAAGATATTAAATCACAGGTATATTAAAGGGTATTAAGTTAAGATATTAAATCACAGGTATATTAAAGGGTATTAAGTTAAGATATTAAATCACAGGTATATTAAAGGGTATTAAGTTAAGATATTAAATTTCAGGTATATTAAAGGGTATTAAGTTAAGATATTAAATCGCAGGTCTATTAAAGGGTATTAAGTTAAGATATTAAATCGCAGGTCTATTAAAGGGTATTAAGTTAAGATATTAAATCGCAGGTCTATTAAAGGATATTAAGTTAAGATATTAAATCACAGGTTTATTAAAGGGTATTAAATTAAGATATTAAATCACAGGTCTATTAAAGGGTATTAAGTTAAGATATTAAATCGCAGGTCTATTAAAGGGTATTAAGTTAAGATATTAAATCACAGGTCTATTAAAGGGTATTAAGTTAAGATATTAAATCGCAGGTCTATTAAAGGGTATTAAGTTAAGATATTAAATCACAGGTCTATTAAAGGGTATTAAGTTACAGCTTTTAGCTTTCTTTTCATTGAACCTGAGATCAGAACGTCTCTTTTGAAAGAAGAGTATATATATAAAAAACATGGGGGATTGGAAGTGATGCAGACAATTACATTGATAGAAGATACAATCTATCTGCAATATTAAGCTGATCCACCCCCCATCCCCCCCCCCAAAAAAAAAAAAAAAAAAAAAAAAAAAAAAATGAAGAAGAGAGACCTGTCCAATCTTTTGTTAGGGTTCACTCTTCAAGACAGCATTTTTCGTTGAGCATAGAGTTGCAGAATTCTGGGAATTTCCCCCAAATTCCCAAGTTTCCCATAAATAATGGGTTGGGTTGGAAGATTCCCAGAATAAGCAGGAAATCCAGAATTCCTCCAATTGGGATTTTTGCAAAAACCTGGGATATTTTGAAAACATTCAGGGTATTTTGCAACCCCAGTTGACCATCCCCATCTCTAGTCTAGACTTACTTCCTCTTGCGGACTCTGTCGGGGTGTCCCAGTGACTGTGCATTGCTCTCTCTGCTGGAGGCCTCTTTGAGCTCAGGGCCCCTGAAGCGCTCCAGGAAGGAGTCCGGTCTCTCCACCTCGTGGTGCATCCTGTGAGAGGCCCAGGTCCGCAGCATGAACAGGAAGCGAGAGAGCCTAGACGATCAGGTAAAACAACACCGTCTGTGTCTGGCTACTGGCTACGTTTCAAATGGCACCCTATTCCCTATATAGTGCACTACTGTTGACCAGGGATATATAGGACTCTGGTCAAAGGTAGTGAACTCTGTAGGGAATAGGGTGTCATTTGGGACAAAACCACTGTATGTATGGACTGGGTTATATTATGGCTGCTGAGTTTGGTGACCAACAGAATCAAGAGAGGATGACTTTGCATGATCTGAAAATGACAATAGACAAGCAACAAGCGACGATGGACAAGTGAAACACTGAATGAACATGAATGACTGAATGACTGAATGACTGAATGAACATGAATGACTGAATGACATGGGTGAGATGGTGCAATGCTGTGAGGTGGGGATACCTGGCCAGGGCTCCTGACTCTGTAAAGGAATCTCTGTGAGACTCTGTGTATCTGCTGGTTAACACAGAGACAGCACCCTGAACCTCTGACGAGTTGTCCTCACACTCTGAGTTGGCCCTGAGAGAGAGAGAGAGAGAGAGAGAAATAGAGAGAGGTTAACTACTGAACACAATGTGGCTATGTTAATCCACAAGGACGCTGCCTTTTGTGGCTGCTAGACAACATGCTCCTAGCCTGAATGACAGTCTGTTTGTGCTATCATGCCAAAGCCGTGTTACTCATTGTCAATGCCAAACAATAAGCAATGGAGTCTTGACTTCTGACCTGGAGGTTCCGTTCTCGATGGAGTCCAGATCATCATCAGGCGTGCAGAGAAACGGCCGTTGCCGGGTCGTTGCCGGGTCGGACTGGTCTGTGCAGATCTTTGCCATGCTGACTCCTCAGGCTCTGCTGGCCAGGGGCCTCCAGCCTCCAAACAAAAGACTGTAGAGGTCAGAGGTTAGCCAATCACTGATCAGGATATAGGCCCTTAAAAATGTGTACCCCTGCATAGGCATCTTCCAACCAGGATTTCTGGAAGACCTGGACATTTTGGAAAAAATTACCGTCATTTTGCAACCCTAACCCTGCATCTGAAAGTAACGTTATCTTACGTCTGTGTATGGTTCCATTCAGTCATCAGTCTTTCAACTGTCTTTTCTATAAATCCCATGAGCCCACAGTATCAAGGACAAGCGGTGCGTCTGACTGCCGGTTGTAATGAAAGAAAGGCCTGTATAGGTTTTGGAAGCTGTGTAGTTACTACTATCCAATCACTCCATCATGAGATTCAATCAGATGCTAGGCTGTAGACAATGTGATGTGATGGGAAGAAATTAGATTGGAAATGAAAGGAGACCCGTCATGCGTCCCAAATGGCACCCTATTCCCTTAATAGTGCACTACTTTAGACCAGAGCCCATAGGGGAATAGTGCTCTGGTAGAAAGTAGTGCACTATAAAGGGAATAGGGGACATGACAATTTGGGACGCATAACGGGTTGTTGACATGACGAGGGGTTGTACTGACTGACAACCAATTTTAACTGTGACAATGCTGCCAGGCCCGCTATTTTGAGAGTGGAGTGGGACTCCAGGAGGCTCCTAAAAAAATAAATACATTCCGATTATATTTTAAACACTAAACAGGATCAGTCCCCCCCGGCCCTCTGAGAGATCACCTACTGCAGTTTTAAAATAACCAGTAGGCCTGCTGTATGTGAGGCTCTGTGTTTCCTCAGGTCGACAGGTCACTACCATAGATATGTCTGTGTATGGTTCCATTCATTCATCAGTCTTTCAATGGTCTTTTCTATAAATCCCATAGTATCAAGGACAAGCAGTGTGTCTGTCTATACAGTAACTGCTATGTAGCTCAGTTGGTAGAGCATGGCGCTTGCAACGCCAGGGTTGTGGGTTCGATTCCCACGGGGGGCCAGTATGAAAATAAATAAATATGTATGCACTCATTAACAGGAAGTCGCTCTGGATAAGAGCGTCTGGTAAATAACTAAAATATAAATGTAAATATAGAACCGATCGTCTAAGGATGAGGACCAATGCGCAGCGTTGAATGCGAACATCTTTTATTATATAAATGATCACACGATCAAAATAATAAACGAAAACGTGACGTCTACAGTTTAACACAACCCAACTAGAACAAGAAACCACAAAACACAAAGTGAAAACAGACAGTTTAAATATGGCTCCCAATCAGAGACAACGAGCCAACAGCTGACACTCGTTACCTCTGATTGGGAGTCACTCAAACAAAGAAATACAATAACCTAGACCCACAACAAAACATAGAAACTAACACCCTGGCTCAACATACGAGAGTCCCCCGAGCCAGGGCGTGACACAATCTAGTTCTGTGGTCACCTTAAAGGATATGTAGTGGGGTGAACAAGTAGATATTTCTATAAATGTTTGAAAGATCACCACAGCTTTAGGCCCTGTGAGGAGACCCTGTGGGTAGACCCTGTTGGTAGGCCCTGGTGGGTAGGCCTGATGTATGTGAGGCCTTGTGTTTCCTCACGTCTAAAGATCACTTCCATTAAATTAGAACCATTCTAGTTCAGTATAGCCTATGTGAGCAGCCCACCGTAAAGGACATGTAGAAGGGGATATTTCTAGTCATTTGAATGGTCCCAAGTGGCATCCCATTCGTTAAAGTATTTAGTGCCCTACTTTTGACCAGAGCCCTAAGGGTCAAAAGTAGTGCACAACAGTGGCTTGCTAAATTATTCACCCCCCTTGGCATTTTTCCTATTTTGTTGCCTTACAACCTGGAATTAAAATGGATTTTGGGGGGGTTTGTATCATTTGATTTACACAACATGCCTACCACTTTGAAGATGCAAAATATGTTTTATTGAGAAACAAACAAGAAATAAGACAAAAAAACGGAAAACTTGAGCGTGCATTACTATTCAAATCTCTGGAAGACTGAAACAGGTTTCCCTCAAGAATTTCCCTGTATTTAGCACCATCCATCATTCCTTCAATTCTGACCAGTTTCCCAGTCCCTGCCGATGAATAACATCCCCACAGCATGATGCTGCCACCACAATGGTGTTCTCAGGGTGATGAGAGGTGTTGGGTTTGCGCCAGACATAGCGTTTTCCTTGATGGCCAAAAAGCTCAATTTTAGTCTAATTTGACCAGAGTACCTTCTTCCATATGTTTGGGGAGTCTCCCATATGGCTTTTGGCGAACACCAAACGCAATGGCTTTTTTTCTGGCCAGCTCTGTGGAGTGTACGGCTTAAAGTGGTCCTATGGACAGATACTCCAATCTCCGCTGTGGAGCTTTGCAGCTCCTTCAGGGTTATCTTTGGTCTCTTTGTTGCCTCTCTGATTAATGCCCTCCTTGCCTGGTCCGTGAGTTTTGGTGGGCAGCCCTCTCTTGGCAGGATTGTTGTGGTGCCATATTCTTTCCATTTTTTAATAATGGATTTAATGGTGCTCCGTGGGAGCAGTTTCGGATATTTTTTTATAACCCAACCATGATCTGTACTTCTCCACAACTTTGTCCCTGACCTGTTTGGAGAGCTCCTTGGTCTTCGTGGTGCCGCTTGCTTGGTGGTGCACCTTGGTTAGTGGTGTTGCAGACTCTGGGGCCTTTCAGAACAGGTGTAGATATACTGAGATCATGTGACAGATCATGTGACACTTAGATTGCACACAGGTGGACTTTATTTAACTAATTATGTGACTTCTGAAGGTAATTGGTTGCACCAGATCTTATTTAGGGGCTTCATAGCAAAGGGGGTGAATACATATGCACGCACCATTTTCGTTAATTTTTTAGAATTTTTTGCAACAAGTTATTTTTTTAATTTCACTTCACCAATTTCAACTATTTTGTGTCTGTCCATTACATGAAATCCAAATAAAAATCAATTTAAATAACAGGTTGTAATGCAACAAAATAGGAAAAACGCCAAGGGGGGAAAAAACTATTTAATCCATTTTCGAATAAGGCTGTAAAGTCAAGGGGTCTGAATACTTTTCGAATGCACTGTATTCTACATTATAGGTAGGTCATAATTCATATGGGCCTGATTCAGACTTAGGAAATGTACGCCTTTCCTACTCCCGTCTCAGTAGTTGGTATTCAGACGTATCTTATGCAGGTGCATAACAGGCTTTGCAGGTGTGGTTCCGTTGCGCGATGAACACATTTAATTAAACCGCTGAAAACCCTCCCACTTGCTGGCCAACAGATTTTCTTGTTGAGTTTTCATTCAAAAGGGTTTTCAGTACATTTATCTAAAGCCATCACTTTAAATTTGGTGTACCTTTAATTAGAACTGTATCAACAGACTCCCTAGAATATATGGAGAGAACGGTTCAGAATATTAGGGATCAATGACAGAAAGCAATCTATGCCATCCCCAATGACAGAAAGCCATGGAAATACATGCATATTTGTCTCCTTTTCAGCAGCAGTTGGTAGATTTAAAAAAATGCCCTGATCTTGTACATTATTTAGGGTTAGGAAAGTATTTATGAATGATTTTAAAAAATACAGGTTTGGAGAACCTTTACACACAAAATATATTGGTGGATGAAAGATACAGTGGTTTGATTCGTCCTGAAAGTTGCCATATTCAATTGTTCAATCCATGAAATATTGGAAGGGTGAGAAAAGTGTACAATAGCGGTTGAGAAGTTGTCCTATAAATCTACCCTAACAATCCTCACTAATCATGGAACTGTGACGACAACGGTCCAGTCATCTTGAACCGGGCGCCAGGCTCCAGGTTTAAACTTCTACGTATGGTCTGTGTTCCATAATGATTCAAATAGGCTACATGTCCCAAATTATTGCACAACTTGTAATACGTTAGCCTAATATGATACACTATTGCTAGCGATCCTCAGGAACAATCACACGAACGTAAAATAAGAAAGAAATGTAAACTAATGATGTAATAATAATGCAACGTAAGGAAACTAACACTAAAGTCAGTGACCGTTATAAGTGTATGTGAGTATAACTGATGGTGGCTACTGATAGTGGCTAATATTTAACAATATATAAATTGTTAAAAAAAATTCAGTGAAATGTCTGGGCATATAATTAAAACGTTCTAGAAATCATAAATCAACTCGGTAGGTTTGTCGCTCTACTGTCATTTGTGCATGGCTACAGAAGCCTATTGCTTGGGTCTCCACATTTCATCCCAAGTTATAAGGCCAGCATTTCATAAACTTCACTGTGGAAAAGGTGACATGTTGATGCTTCAGTTTGCTGCCATATGACTGGTTTCACATTTGTCTCATAAGGTAAAACAATTGTCATTTATATTTACATTCCCCTTATCCAAATGCCTTACTCATTTACCTAGCTCTTATCAATAGCTCTTATCAATAGCTCTTATCAATAGCTCTTATCAATTTGTAAATTACAGTGCGTGGAGAATGGTGTTATTTTTATCAGGAAAAGAAAGTAGATGTTGTTCCACTTGGAACCAACAGGTTGCTCGACATTATTCAGTGTTCCATCGCGCTTAAAGGTGGTGGAATTATGAGGGAATTAATTAAGTCAAGATCAGAATCTCCAACACACCTTCATTTAATTTGATCTCCACTCCAAACCAATAGTGGGGTGAATAGCATGCTATTCTCTTGTTTCAGTTCAAGGTCAGAATACACAGAGAGAGAACAGTGCATCAAAAAGGGAATTCCGTTTAAACACGCTTAACTCGGGACGGAATTCCCCCTTATTGAGTTCGACATTTCTGTTTACCTCAAGTGACACTATCTTTACATGTTTATCAGGGTTGATGGTCAATTCCATTTAAATTACAGTAAATTCAGAGAGTAAACCAAATTCCAAATGTCTGTGTACTTCCTGAGTTGACTGGATTTCAAATGGAATCAACCCCAATCCTGGTGTTCATTTATTTACTGATGGAGTGTCTTTGTCTGATCTGATCTGTGGTGTGGAGACCACTACTGTTAAAGCGTGCACCAGATCTGATTAGTGATAGATAATACTAAAACTATCTATCCCGCGTAGTCCACTAAAGCAACTGTACCCACCTGAATGTAGCCCGTATTGCGTCCTCTCCTTACACTGCGACAGCAGGAAATAATTCCTCTCAAGTTGACATTGGATAATTCATTTTTTTTTAGAAAATAATTGTAATCCTACTTCGTTTGGTTTCTTTCTTCTTTGACAAAAAAATAAAAAATCATAATCCCAATTGTAATCCAAATATTAGAGCATTTTGTGAGTGACTTTTGGAAGCCCCTTTCTGTGGTATCTTCAGCATCATGGACACACTAACGGGAGATAATCAGGCGTGCTGTCTGCCAGCGGGTGGAGCCACATGGTGCTCAACTTATGAATATTCAACAGGCAATGTGTCATTATGGTGTCATTTTAAACATAAAAATGAGTTTAATTTCAGATTTTAGTTTCCTGTCATGTATTCAGTACAAATAGTGAACAAAAACAATGCACCCAGATCAACGGTATACTTATTTCCAAATCATTTCATAATTTAATACTGGGTATTATTGGCCCTAAAGCTTCATTTCAATGTCAAGATATCCTTCAAGTAGTTTTGATTTGGAGTTTTGATTTTGAGACATCAAAATTCTCACTGATCATCCAAAAACAAATTTAAGCTTTATAAATCCACAGATTCAATTGCATGTATTGTCAATTTAAGATGTTTGTCACTACATCAATTTAAGATGTTTGTCACACATAAATGCATGAATATCCGTGTCAACATGGTACCTCTACTCCTACTCATGGTACCTCTACTCCTACTCATGGTACCTCTACTCCTACTCATGGTACCTCTACTCATGGTACCTCTACTCATGGTACCTCTACTCCTACTCATGGTGCCTCTACTCCTACTCATGGTACCTCTACTCCTACTAATGGTGCCTCTACTCCTACTCATGGTGCCTCTACTCATGGTACCTCTACTCATGGTACCTCTACTCCTACTCATGGTGCCTCTACTCCTACTCATGGTACCTCTACTAATGGGTCCTCTACTCCTACTCATGGTGCCTCTACTCCTACTCATGGTGCCTCTACTCCTACTCATGGTACCTCTACTCCTACTCATGGTACCTCTACTCCTACTCATGGTGCCTCTACTACTACTCATGGTACCTCTACTCCTACTCATGGTACCTATACTCCTACTCATGGTACCTCTACTCCTACTCATGGTACCTCTACTCCTACTCATGGTACCTCTACTCCTACTCATGGTACCTCTACTCATGGTGCCTCTACTCCTACTCATGGTACCTCTACTCCTACTCATGGTGCCTCTACTCCTACTCATGGTACCTCTACTCCTACTCATGGTACCTCTACTCCTACTCATGGTACCTCTACTCCTACTCATGGTATCTCTACTCCTACTCATGGTACCTCTACTCCTACTCATGGTACCTCTACTCCTACTCATGGTACCTCTCATGGTACCTCTACTCCTACTCATGGTACCTCTACTCATGGTACCTCTACTCCTACTCATGGTACCTCTACTCCTACTCATGGTGCCTCTACACCTACTCATGGTACATCTACTCCTACTCATGGTGCCTCTACTCCTACTCATGGTGCCTCTACTCCTACTCATGGTACCTCTACTCCTACTCATGGTGCCTCTACTCCTACTCATGGTACCTCTACTCCTACTCATGGTACCTCTACATATGGTACCTCTACTCCTACTCATGGTACCTCTACTCCTACTCATGGTACCCCTACTCCTACTCATGGTACCTCTACTCCTATTCATGGTACCTCTACTCATGGTACCTCTACTCCTACTCATGGTACCTCTACTCCTACTCATGGTACCTCTACTCCTACTCATGGTACCTCTACTCCTACTCATGGTACCTCTACTAATGGGTCCTCTACTCCTACTCATGGTACCTCTACTCCTACTCATGGTACCTCTACTCCTACTCATGGTACCTCTACTCCTACTCATGGTACCTCTACATATGGTACCTCTACTCCTACTCATGGTACCTCTACTCCTACTCATGGTACCTCTACTCCTACTCATGGTACCTCTACTCCTATTCATGGTACCTCTACTCATGGTACCTCTACTCCTACTCATGGTACCTCTACTCCTACTCATGGTGCCTCTACTCCTACTCATGGTACCTCTACTCCTACTCATGGTACCTCTACTCCTACTCATGGTACCTCTACTCCTACTCATGGTATCTCTACTCCTACTCATGGTACCTCTACTCCTACTCATGGTACCTCTACTCCTACTCATGGTACCTCTCATGGTACCTCTACTCCTACTCATGGTACCTCTACTCATGGTACCTCTACTCCTACTCATGGTACCTCTACTCCTACTCATGGTGCCTCTACACCTACTCATGGTACATCTACTCCTACTCATGGTGCCTCTACTCCTACTCATGGTGCCTCTACTCCTACTCATGGTACCTCTACTCCTACTCATGGTGCCTCTACTCCTACTCATGGTACCTCTACTCCTACTCATGGTACCTCTACATATGGTACCTCTACTCCTACTCATGGTACCTCTACTCCTACTCATGGTACCTCTACTCCTACTCATGGTACCTCTACTCCTATTCATGGTACCTCTACTCATGGTACCTCTACTCCTACTCATGGTACCTCTACTCCTACTCATGGTACCTCTACTCCTACTCATGGTACCTCTACTCCTACTCATGGTACCTCTACTAATGGGTCCTCTACTCCTACTCATGGTACCTCTACTCCTACTCATGGTACCTCTACTCCTACTCATGGTACCTCTACTCCTACTCATGGTACCTCTACTCATGGTACCTCTACTCCTACTCATGGTACCTCTACTCCTACTCATGGTACCTCTACACATGGTACCTCTACTCCTACTCATGGTACCTCTACTCATGGTACCTCTACTCCTACTCATGGTACCTCTACTCATGGTACCTCTACTCCTATTCATGGTGCCTCTACTCCTACTCATGGTGCCTCTACTCCTACTTATGGTGCCTCTACTCCTACTCATGGTACCTCTACTCCTACTCATGGTACCTCTACTCATGGTACCTCTACTCCTACTCATGGTACCTCTACTCCTACTCATGGTACCTCTACTCCTACTCATGGTACCTCTACTCCTACTCATGGTACCTCTACTCATGGTACCTCTACTCATGGTACTTCTACTCATGGTACCTCTACTCCTACTCATGGTACCTCTACTCATGGTACCGCTACTCCTACTCATGGTGCCTCTACTCCTATTCATGGTACCTCTACTCCTACTCATGGTACCTCTACTCCTACTCATGGTGCCTCTACTACTACTCATGGTACCTCTACTCCTACTCATGGTACCTCTACTCCTACTCATGGTGCCTCTACTCCTACTCATGGTACCTCTACTGCTACTCATGGTGCCTCTACTCTTACTCATGGTGCCTCTACTCCTACTCATGGTACCTCTACTCCTACTCATGGTACCTCTACTCCTACTCATGGTGCCTCTACTACTACTCATGGTACCTCTACTCCTACTCATGGTACCTATACTCCTACTCATGGTACCTCTACTCCTACTCATGGTACCTCTACTCCTACTCATGGTACCTCTACTCCTACTCATGGTGCCTCTACTCCTACTCATGGTACCTCTACTCCTACTCATGGTGCCTCTACTCCTACTCATGGTACCTCTACTCCTACTCATGGTATCTCTACTCCTACTCATGGTACCTCTACTCCTACTCATGGTACCTCTACTCCTACTCATGGTACCTCTCATGGTACCTCTACTCCTACTCATGGTACCTCTACTCATGGTACCTCTACTCCTACTCATGGTACCTCTACTCCTACTCATGGTGCCTCTACACCTACTCATGGTACATCTACTCCTACTCATGGTGCCTCTACTCCTACTCATGGTGCCTCTACTCCTACTCATGGTACCTCTACTCCTACTCATGGTGCCTCTACTCCTACTCATGGTACCTCTACTCCTACTCATGGTACCTCTACATATGGTACCTCTACTCCTACTCATGGTACCTCTACTCCTACTCATGGTACCTCTACTCCTACTCATGGTACCTCTACTCCTATTCATGGTACCTCTACTCATGGTACCTCTACTCCTACTCATGGTACCTCTACTCCTACTCATGGTACCTCTACTCCTACTCATGGTACCTCTACTCCTACTCATGGTACCTCTACTCATGGTACCTCTACTCCTACTCATGGTACCTCTACTCCTACTCATGGTACCTCTACTCCTACTCATGGTACCTCTACTCCTACTCATGGTACCTCTACTCATGGTACCTCTACTCCTACTCATGGTACCTCTACTCCTACTCATGGTACCTCTACACATGGTACCTCTACTCCTACTCATGGTACCTCTACTCATGGTACCTCTACTCCTACTCATGGTACCTCTACTCATGGTACCTCTACTCCTATTCATGGTGCCTCTACTCCTACTCATGGAGCCTCTACTCCTTCTTATGGTGCCTCTACTCCTACTCATGGTACCTCTACTCCTACTCATGGTACCTCTACTCATGGTACCTCTACTCCTACTCATGGTACCTCTACTCCTACTCATGGTACCTCTACTCCTACTCATGGTGTCTCTACTCATGGTACCTCTACTCCTACTCATGGTACCTCTACTCATGGTACCTCTACTCCTACTCATGGTACCTCTACTCATGGTACCTCTACTCATGGTACTTCTACTCATGGTACCTCTACTCCTACTCATGGTACCTCTACTCATGGTACCGCTACTCCTACTCATGGTGCCTCTACTCCTATTCATGGTACCTCTACTCCTACTCATGGTACCTCTACTCCTAATAATGGTACCTCTACTCATGGTACCTCTACTCATGGTACCTCTACTCCTACTCATGGTACCTCTACTCCTACTCATGGTACCTCTACTCCTACTCATGGTACCTCTACTCATGGTACCTCTACTCCTACTCATGGTACCTCTACTCATGGTACCGCTACTCCTACTCATGGTGCCTCTACTCCTATTCATGGTACCTCTACTCCTACTCATGGTACCTCTACTCCTAATAATGGTACCTCTACTCATGGTACCTCTACTCATGGTACCTCTACTCCTACTCATGGTACCTCTACTCCTACTCATGGTACCTCTACTCCTACTCATGGTACCTCTACTCATGGTACCTCTACTCCTACTCATGGTACCTCTACTCCTACTCATGGTACCTCTACTCATGGTACCTCTACTCCTACTCATGGTACCTCTACTCCTACTCATGGTACCTCTACTCATGGTACCTCTACTCCTACTCATGGTACCTCTACTCATGGTACCTCTACTCCTACTCATGGTACCTCTACTCATGGTACCTCTACTCCTACTCATGGTGCCTCTACTCCTACTCATGGTGCCTCTACTCCTACTTATGGTGCCTCTACTCCTACTCATGGTACCTCTACTCCTACTCATGGTACCTCTACTCATGGTACATCTACTCTTACTCATGGTACCTCTACTCATGGTTCCTCTACTCCTACTCATGGTACCTCTACTCCTACTCATGGTACCTCTACTCCTACTCATGGTACCTCTACTCCTACTCATGGTACCTCTACTCATGGTACCTCTACTCATGGTACCTCTACTCATGGTACCTCTACTCCTACTCATGGTACCTCTACTCCTACTCATGGTACCTCTACTCATGGTACCTCTACTCCTACTCATGGTACCTCTACTCCTACTCTTGGTACCTCTACTCCTACTCACGGTACCACTACTCCTACAAATGGTGCCTCTACTCCTATTCATGGTACCTCTACTCCTACTCATGGTACCTCTACTCCTAATAATGGTACCTCTACTCATGGTACCTCTACTCATGGTACCTCTACTCCTACTCATGGTACCTCTACTCCTACTCATGGTACCTCTACTCATGGTACCTCTACTCCTACTCATGGTACCTCTACTCATGGTACCTCTACTCCTACTCATGGTGCCGCTCCTACTCATGGTACCTCTACTCCTACTCATGGTACCTCTACTCATGGTACCTCTACTCCTACTCATGGTACCTCTACTCCTACTCATGGTACCTCTACTCATGGTGCCTCTACTCCTACTCATGGTGCCTCTACTCCTACTCATGGTGCCTCTACTCCTACTCATGGTACCTCTACTCCTACTCATGGTACCTCTACTCCTACTCATGGTACCTCTACTCCTACTCTTGGTACCTTTACTCCTACTCATGGTACCTCTACTCATGGTACCTCTACTCCTACTCATGGTACCTCTGCTCATGGTACCTCTACTCCTACTCATGGTACCTCTGCTCATGGTACCTCTACTCCTACTCATGGTGCCTCTACTCCTACTCATGGTGCCTCTACTCCTACTCATGGTACCTCTTCTCCTACTCATGGTACCTCTACTCCTACTCATGGTACCTCTACTCATGGTACCTCTACTCATGGTACCTCTACTCCTACTCATGGTACCTCTACTCCTACTCATGGTACCTCTGCTCATGGTGCCTCTACTCCTACTCATGGTACCTCTACTCCTACTCATGGTACCTCTACTCATGGTGCCTCTACTCCTACTCATGGTACCTCTACTCCTACTCATGGTACCTCTACTCATGGTACCTCTACTCCTACTCATGGTACCTCTACTCATGGTACCTCTAATCATGGTACCTCTACTCCTACTCATGGTACCTCTACTCATGGTATCTCTACTCCTACTCATGGTACCTCTACTCCTACTCATGGTACCGCTACTCCTACTCATGGTACCTCCACTCCTATTCATGGTACCTCTACTCCTACTCATGGTACCTCTACTCCTAATAATGGTACCTCTACTCATGGTACCTCTACTCCTACTCATGGTACCTCTACTCATGGTACCTCTACTCCTACTCATGGTACCTCTACTCCTACTCATGCTACCTCTACTCCTACTCATGGTACCTCTACTCCTACTCATGGTACCTCTACTCCTACTCATGGTACCTCTGCTCCTACTCATGGTACTGCTACTCCTACTCATGGTACCTCTACTCCTACTCATGGTACCTCTACTCCTACTCATGGTACCTCTACTCATGGTACCTCTACTCCTACTCATGGTACCACTACTCCTACTCATGGTACCTCTACTCCTACTCATGGTACCTCTACTCCTACTCATGGTACCTCTACTCCTACTCATGGTACCTCTACTCATGGTGCCTCTACTCCTACTCATGGTACCTCTACTCCTACTCATGGTACCTCTACTCCTACTCATGGTACCTCTACTCCTACTCATGGTACCTCTACTCCTACTCATGGTACCTCTACTCATGGTACCTCTACTCCTACTCATGGTACCTCTACTCATGGTACCTCTACTCCTACTCATGGTACCTCTACTCCTACTCATGGTACCTCTACTCCTACTCATGGTACCTCTTCTCATGGTTTATGAATGTAGCCTACTACCCCAAGCATTAGATCCATCCTGACCTTTTCCTTTTTGGTGCTCACAATACAAAGGTCTATGCATTTTTACCGACAAGGCAGATCAAGAGAAAACAATAAACTGTACATAAAGTTAAAATTACAGTTATGATAGTGAACATATATTTTCCATAATTGCTGACACCAGCTTGACATTCTGATGAGCTACTGGCTCAATCCTGAAGAACTGGCAAGCTGCTCTAGAACTGGTATCAGAGAAGAAGGGAAGCTGCTCTAGAACTGGTATCAGAGAAGAAGGGAAGCTGCTCTAGAACTGGTATCAGAGAAGAAGGGAAGCTGCTCTAGAACTGGTATCAGAGAAGAAGGGAAGCTGCTCTAGAACTGGTATCAGAGAAGAAGGCAAGCTGCTCTAGAACTGGTATCAGAGAAGAAGGCAAGCTGCTCTAGAACTGGTATCAGAGAAGAAGGCAAGCTGCTCTAGAACTGGTATCAGAGAAGAAGGGAAGCTGCTCTAGAACTGGTATCAGAGAAGAAGGGAAGCTGCTCTAGAACTGGTATCAGAGAAGAAGGGAAGCTGCTCTAGAACTGGTATCAGAGAAGAAGGGAAGCTGCTCTAGAACTGGTATCAGAGAAGAAGGCAAGCTGCTCTAGAACTGGTATCAGAGAGAAGGGAAGCTGCTCTAGAACTGGTATCAGAGAAGAAGGCAAGCTGCTCTAGAACTGGTATCAGAGAAGAAGGCAAGCTGCTCTAGAACTGGTATCAGAGAGAAGGGAAGCTGCTCTAGAACTGGTATCAGAGAAGAAGGCAAGCTGCTCTAGAACTGGTATCAGAGAAGAAGGGAAGCTGCTCTAGAACTGGTATCAGAGAAGAAGGCAAGCTGCTCTAGAACTGGTATCAGAGAAGAAGGGAAGCTGCTCTAGAACTGGTATCAGAGAACTGGCAAGCTGCTCTAGAACTGGTATCAGAGAGAAGGGAAGCTGCTCTAGAACTGGTATCAGAGAAGAAGGCAAGCTGCTCTAGAACTGGTATCAGAGAGAAGGGAAGCTGCTCTAGAACTGGTATCAGAGAAGAAGGCAAGCTGCTCTAGAACTGGTATCAGAGAAGAAGGGAAGCTGCTCTAGAACTGGTATCAGAGAAGAAGGGAAGCTGCTCTAGAACTGGTATCAGAGAAGAAGGCAAGCTGCTCTAGAACTGGTATCAGAGAAGAAGGCAAGCTGCTCTAAAACTGGTATCAGAGAAGAAGGCAAGCTGCTCTAGAACTGGTATCAGAGAAGAAGGGAAGCTGCTCTAGAACTGGTATCAGAGCAGAAGGGAAGCTGCTCTAGAACTGGTATCAGAGAAGAAGGCAAGCTGCTCTAGAACTGGTATCAGAGAAGAAGGCAAGCTGCTCTAGAACTGGTATCAGAGAAGAAGGCAAGCTGCTCTAGAACTGGTATCAGAGAAGAAGGCAAGCTGCTCTAGAACTGGTATCAGAGAAGAAGGCAAGCTGCTCTAGAACTGGTATCAGAGAAGAAGGGAAGCTGCTCTAGAACTGGTATCAGAGAAGAAGGCAAGCTGCTCTAGAACTGGTATCAGAGAAGAAGGGAAGCTGCTCTAGAACTGGTATCAGAGAAGAAGGCAAGCTGCTCTAGAACTGGTATCAGAGAAGAAGGCAAGCTGCTCTAGAACTGGTATCAGAGAAGAAGGGAAGCTGCTCTAGAACTGGTATCAGAGAAGAAGGCAAGCTGCTCTAGAACTGGTATCAGAGAAGAAGGCAAGCTGCTCTAGAACTGGTATCAGAGAAGAAGGCAAGCTGCTCTAGAACTGGTATCAGAGAAGAAGGCAAGCTGCTCTAGAACTGGTATCAGAGAAGAAGGCAAGCTGCTCTAGAACTGGTATCAGAGAAGAAGGCAAGCTGCTCTAGAACTGGTATCAGAGAAGAAGGCAAGCTGCTCTAGAACTGGTATCAGAGAGAAGGGAAGCTGCTCTAGAACTGGTATCAGAGAAGAAGGCAAGCTGCTCTAGAACTGGTATCAGAGAAGAAGGGAAGCTGCTCTAGAACTGGTATCAGAGAAGAAGGCAAGCTGCTCTAGAACTGGTATCAGAGAAGAAGGGAAGCTGCTCTAGAACTGGTATCAGAGAACTGGCAAGCTGCTCTAGAACTGGTATCAGAGAGAAGGGAAGCTGCTCTAGAACTGGTATCAGAGAAGAAGGCAAGCTGCTCTAGAACTGGTATCAGAGAGAAGGGAAGCTGCTCTAGAACTGGTATCAGAGAAGAAGGCAAGCTGCTCTAGAACTGGTATCAGAGAAGAAGGGAAGCTGCTCTAGAACTGGTATCAGAGAAGAAGGGAAGCTGCTCTAGAACTGGTATCAGAGAAGAAGGCAAGCTGCTCTAGAACTGGTATCAGAGAAGAAGGCAAGCTGCTCTAAAACTGGTATCAGAGAAGAAGGCAAGCTGCTCTAGAACTGGTATCAGAGAAGAAGGGAAGCTGCTCTAAAACTGGTATCAGAGCAGAAGGGAAGCTGCTCTAGAACTGGTATCAGAGAAGAAGGCAAGCTGCTCTAGAACTGGTATCAGAGAAGAAGGCAAG
This sequence comes from Coregonus lavaretus, assembly GCF_964263955.1. Classification (NCBI taxonomy): domain Eukaryota; kingdom Metazoa; phylum Chordata; class Actinopteri; order Salmoniformes; family Salmonidae; genus Coregonus; species Coregonus lavaretus. Next base: position 65,730,728 of record NC_139993.1, read on the forward strand.
CTGCTCTAGAACTGGTATCAGAGAAGAAGGCAAGCTGCTCTAGAACTGGTATCAGAGAAGAAGGCAAGCTGCTCTAGAACTGGTATCAGAGAAGAAGGCAAGCTGCTCTAGAACTGGTATCAGAGAAGAAGGGAAGCTGCTCTAGAACTGGTATCAGAGAAGAAGGGAAGCTGCTCTAGAACTGGTATCAGAGAAGAAGGCAAGCTGCTCTAGAACTGGTATCAGAGAAGAAGGGAAGCTGCTCTAGAACTGGTATCAGAGAAGAAGGCAAGCTGCTCTAGAACTGGTATCAGAGAAGAAGGCAAGCTGCTCTAGAACTGGTATCAGAGAAGAAGGGAAGCTGCTCTAGAACTGGTATCAGAGAAGAAGGCAAGCTGCTCTAGAACTGGTATCAGAGAAGAAGGCAAGCTGCTCTAGAACTGGTATCAGAGAAGAAGGCAAGCTGCTCTAGAACTGGTATCAGAGAAGAAGGCAAGCTGCTCTAGAACTGGTATCAGAGAAGAAGGCAAGCTGCTCTAGAACTGGTATCAGAGAAGAAGGCAAGCTGCTCTAGAACTGGTATCAGAGAAGAAGGCAAGCTGCTCTAGAACTGGTATCAGAGAAGAAGGCAAGCTGCTCTAGAACTGGTATCAGAGAAGAAGGCAAGCTGCTCTAGAACTGGTATCAGAGAAGAAGGGAAGCTGCTCTAGAACTGGTATCAGAGAAGAAGGGAAGCTGCTCTAGAACTGGTATCAGAGAAGAAGGGAAGCTGCTCTAGAACTGGTATCAGAGAAGAAGGGAAGCTGCTCTAGAACTGGTATCAGAGAAGAAGGGAAGCTGCTCTAGAACTGGTATCAGAGAAGAAGGCAAGCTGCTCTAGAACTGGTATCAGAGAAGAAGGGAAGCTGCTCTAGAACTGGTATCAGAGAAGAAGGCAAGCTGCTCTAGAACTGGTATCAGAGAAGAAGGGAAGCTGCTCTAGAACTGGTATCAGAGAAGAAGGGAAGCTGCTCTAGTTCCTCTTCTATTTCATCCTTTTCCGCTTCAGTTCCACCTCCTCTTCCTCACCTCTTCTTCATCATTATTCTCTTCCTCCTCTGCTTCCATCACTCCACCTTGCAGCTGGCTGGGATTACCTGTTGATAAAGGGCTCAATTCAATCAGATCCGCTTTAGCCAACATCCGCATAGACCGGGCTGGATTAAAGCAGGTGTTTACCGTTTATATACACTACCGTTCAAAGGTTTAGGGTCACTTACAAATGTCCTTGTTTTCGAAAGAAAAGCTAATTTTTTTGTCCATTAAAATAACATCAAATTGATCAGAAATACAGTGTTAATGTTGTAAATGGCTATTGTAGCTTGAAACAGCTGATTTTTTATGGAATATCTACATAGGCGTACAGAGGCCCATTATCAGCAACCATCAGTCCTGTGTTCCAATGGCACGTTGTCACGGATTTTGCCGAGGCTGCTCCTACTCCTTGCTCAGGCAGGCTTCGGCATTCGTCGTCCCCGGAGTACTAGCTACTGCCGATCGATGTTTTCGGTGTTTGTCTTGTGTTGTCTAGTTAGTACACCTGTTGCATATTAGTGTTGATTGTGTAGCATATAAGTTCCCTTGTTTTACGTTTGGGCTTTGTGTGTTATTGTTCATTGTCTTGTTGATGTTCGGCCTAGCTACTACTTCGGATTACGCATATGGTGTTTTTCCCTCCAGTGTTGGAGACGTTTGTTTTGTGCGTAACGCTCAGTAAAGTAGTCAACCTGATTCTCTGTGTCCTGCGTCTGACTTCACTCGCCGCGTACACATCACCTCCTGACAGAATAACACACCACCATGGAGTCAGCAGGACCAGCGGTACCAACGGAGTCTTTAGAGGAGCGCATCAGCAGCCAAGACGCCATGATCCGAAGACTCGGCACCGCCATGCAGGATGTGATGGACACTTTGAGCCGATGGGAAAGAGGAGGTTTGCCCACACCTCCTCCTACAATACCACCACCATCGGCCAGACCCATCGTTCCATCTCCGGAGTCCAGTGGGATTCGGCTCTCGCTCCCGAGGGCTTATGATGGCACCGCAGCCGGGTGTCAGGGTTTCCTGCTTCAAGTAGAACTCTACCTGGCAACCATTCACCCGGCGCCCTCGGGATACGAGAGCGTTTCCGCCCTCATCTCCTGTCTATCCGGCAAGGCATTGGAGTGGGCCAATGCCGAATGGAGGGGAATAGACGCCGCCACCATCAGTTATGTGGAGTTCTCCCGCCGCTTCAGGGCGGTTTTCGATCATCCCCCAGAGGGGAAAGCGGCGGGGGAGCGTCTGTTCCACCTCCGACAGAGGAAGAGGAGCGCGCAAGATTTCGCCCTGGATTTCCGGACTCTGGTGGCCAATGCGGGATGGAATGAGAGGGCCCTCATCGACCACTATAGGTGCAGCCTACGGGAGGACGTTCGCCGAGAGTTGGCCTGCAGGGACACCAACTTGAGCTTCGATCAGTTGGTGGACATGTCGATCCGTCTGGATACCCTGCTGGCTACCCGCGGACGTCCGGAGTTGGGGCCGTCCATTCCATCCCCCAGCACCTCCGAGCCGAGCACTATGGTGCTAGAGAGAGGAGGAGAGAGACCCGGAGAGAGGCCGTCCCCTGCACCAGCTGTGGCCGTAGAGGACACACTGCGGTTCGGTGCTGGGGAGGGTCTCCTAGGAATCGAGGCAACAGGTCACGCACTGATGAGTCATTTCAGGTGAGTAGGCGCCCAACTCACCCAGAGCTCTCTGTTGTCCACTTGTGTATTCAAGTTGAATTTCCCCAGGTTTCATCTCATTCCCAGCATAAGGCGCTAGTCGATTCAGGCGCAGCTGGGAATTTTATTGATCGTAATTTCTGTGTTAAGTTAGGGATTCCCCTCCTACCAGTAGATGTGCCTTTCCCTATCCATGCCCTAGACAGCCATCCTTTGGGGTCAGGATTGATTAGGGAGGTCACGGCGCCACTTAAGATGAAGACGCAGGGGGGTCATGAGGAAATTATACAGTTGTATCTGATCGACTCTCCTGCGTTTCCCGTGGTGCTGGGGCTTCCTTGGTTAATATCTCATGACCCCAACATTTCGTGGCAACAGAGGGCTCTCAGGGAGTGGTCTGATCAATGTGTCGGGCGGTGTGTAGGTCTTTCCATAGGGGCGACAACGGTGGAGAGACCGAACCAAGTGCCCGCACTGCACATTCCTCCTGAGTATAATGATTTGGCACTCGTCTTCAGTAAGAAGAGGGCGACTCAATTACCACCGCATAGAGAGGGGGATTATGCAATAGACCTCCAGGCAGGCGCTGCACTTCCACGTAGTCATGTGTATCCTCTGTCTCAAGAGGAGACGGCGGCTATGGAAACATACATCGCCGAATCTCTGGGACAGGGATACATACGGCCCTCCACTTCTCCTGTGTCCTCGAGTTTCTTTTTTGTGAAGAAGAAGGATGGAGGGTTGCGCCCGTTTATAGATTACCGTAGTCTCAATCAGATTACTATTAAATACAGTTATCCTCTCCCTCTGATTGCGAGTATGACGGAGTCATTACACGGAGCGCGATTCTTCACAAAATTGGATCTCAGGAGCGCTTACAACCTGGTGCGCATTAGGGAGGGAGATGAATGGAAAACAGCATTTAGTACCACCTCGGGTCACTATGAGTATCTCGTCATGCCATACGGGTTAATGAATGCTCCTTCAGTCTTCCAATCATTTGTGGACGAGATTTTCCGGGATTTGCATGGGCAGGGTGTAGTGGTGTATATTGACGATATTCTAATATACTCTGCTACACGAGCCGAGCATGTGGCCCTGGTGCATCGTGTGTTGGGTAGGCTGTTGGAGCATGACTTGTATGTGAAGGCTGAGAAATGCCTGTTTTTCCAGGAGTCCATCTCCTTCCTGGGACATCGGTTGTCCGCGTCAGGGGTGGAGATGGAGATTGACCGCGTTTCAGCCGTGCGTAATTGGCAGACTCCCACCACGGTTAAGGAGGTGCAGCGGTTTTTGGGTTTTGCCAATTACTACCGGAGGTTTATCCGGGGTTTTGGACAGGTAGCAGCTCCCATCACCTCCCTGCTAAAGGGGGGCCCGGTGCGTTTGCAGTGGTCGGCCGAGGCGGACAGGGCGTTTAGACATCTGAAGGACCTGTTCACCTCGGTTCCGGTGCTGGCACATCCGGACCCCTCTTTGGCGTTCCAAGTGGAGGTGGACGCGTCAGAGGCGGGTATTGGGGCTGTACTGTCTCAACGCTCGGGCACGCCTCCTAAACTCCGTCCCTGTGCCTTTTACTCTAAGAAGCTCAGCCCGGCGGAACGTAATTACGACGTGGGGGACAGGGAGCTGCTAGCTGTGGTCCAAGCCCTAAAGGTGTGGAGGCATTGGCTTGAGGGGGCTCAACACCCTTTTCTCATTCTGACTGACCATCGTAACCTAGAGTACATCCGGGCAGCTAGGAGACTGAACCCTCGTCAGGCTAGGTGGGCCATGTTTCTGGCTCGGTTTGTCTTTAAGCTCACCTATATACCAGGGTCACAGAACGTTAAGGCAGACGCCCTGTCCCGGCGATATGACACAGAGGAGAGGTCCATTGAGCCCACTCCCATACTTCCGGAGTCTTGTCTGGTGGCACCGGTGGTGTGGGAGGTCGATGCGGAGATCGAGCGGGCGTTACGTACCGACCCTACTCCTCCAGAGTGTCCGGAGGGGCGGAAGTACGTGCCGCTCGAGATCCGTGATCGACTGATTTATTGGGCTCACACGTCACCCTCCTCTGGTCATCCTGGTATTGGCCGGACAGTGCACTGCCTTAGTGAAAAGTACTGGTGGCCAACATTGGCAAAGGGACATGAGGGTTTATGTCTCCTCCTGCTCGGTGTGCGCTCAGAGTAAGGCGCCTAGACACCTGCCCAGGGGGAAGTTACAACCCCTACCCGTTCCACAACGGCCGTGGTCTCACCTATCGGTGGACTTTGTCACGGACTTTCCCCCCTCCCAGGGGAATACCACTATTTTGGTCGTTGTGAATCGGTTTTCTAAGGCCTGCCGTCTCATTCCAATGCCGGGTCTCCCTACTGCCCTACAAACTGCTGAGGCCCTGTTTACTCACGTCTTCCGGCACTACGGGGTACCTGAGGATATAGTGTCTGATCGGGGTCCCCAGTTCACCTCTAGAGTCTGGAGGGCGTTTATGGAACGCTTGGGGGTCTCGATTAGCCTTACCTCGGGTTTCCACCCTGAGAGTAATGGGCAGGTGGAGAGAGTAAACCAGGATGTGGGTAGGTTTCTGAGGTCCTATTGCCAGGACCGGCAGGAGGAGTGGTCTGGGTATATCCCCTGGGCAGAGATTGCCCAGAACTCACTTCGCCACTCCTCTACTAACCTGACCCCTTTTCAGTGTGTGTTAGGGTATCAGCCGGTTCTGGCACCCTGGCATCAGAGCCAGATCGAGGCTCCTGCGGTGGATGAATGGTTTCGGCGCTCGGAGGAAACATGGAACGCTGCGCATGTCCATCTGCAGCGGGCTATCCGTAAGGCGAGCGCCGATCGCCACCGCAGTGAGGGTCCAGTGTATGCACCTGGAGATCGAGTCTGGCTCTCGACTCGAAACCTACCCCTTCGCCTGCCCTACCGGAAGCTGGTTCGGCGGTTTGTGGGGCCATTTAAAGTCCTGAGGAGATTGAACGAGGTATGTTATAGGTTACAACTGCCCAATGATTATCGCATTAACCCCTCGTTCCATGTGTCTCTCCTCAGGCCGGTGGTAGCTGGTCCACTCCAGGAGAATGAGATACGAGAGGCTCCTCCGCCCCCACTGGACATCGAGGGGGCTCCGGCGTACTCAGTCCGGTCCATCGTGGATTCGAGACGTTGGATGGGGGGTCTGCAGTATCTCGTGGAGTGGGAGGGGTACGGTCCGGAGGAACGGTGCTGGGTGCCTAGGACGGACATCTTAGATCCCTCCCTCTTGACGGAGTTCCACCGGAGTCATCCCACTTGCCCTTCTCCGCGTCCTCCTGGCCGTCCCTGAGGCCGGGGTCGGCGCACGGCTGAAGCCGCGCATCAAGGGGGGGTACTGTCACGGATTCTGCCGAGGCTGTTCCTCCTCCTTGCTCGGGCAGGCTTCGGCGTTCGTCGTCCCCGGAGTACTAGCTACTGCCGATCGATGTTTTCGGTGTTTGTCTTGTGTTGTCTAGTTAGTACACCTGTTGCATATTAGTGTTGATTGTGTAGCATATAAATTCCCTTGTTTTACGTTTGGGCTTTGTGTGTTATTGTTCATTGTCTTGTTGATGTTCGGCCTAGCTACTACTTCGGATTACGCATATGGTGTTTTTCCCTCCAGTGTTGGAGACGTTTGTTTTGTGCGTAACGCTCAGTAAAGTAGTCAACCTGATTCTCTGTGTCCTGCGTCTGACTTCACTCGCCGCGTACACATCACCTCCTGAAAACTGTTGTGCTGATTAAAGAAACAATAAAACTGGTCTTCTTGAGACTAGTATCTGGAGCGTCAGCAATTGTGGGTTCGATTACAGAATCAAAATGTCCAGAAACAAATAACTTTATATATACACTACCGTTCAAAAGTTTGGGGTCACTTAGAAATGTCCTTGTTTTCCATGAAAACATACATAAAATTAGTTTGAAAAGGAAATATAGCAAAACGAGTAGGAAATGTAGTCATTGACAAGGTTAGAAATAATTATTTTTAATTGAAATAATAATTGTGTCCTTCAAATTTTGCTTTCGTCAAAGAATCCTCCATTTGCAGCAATTACAGCCTTGCAGACCTTTGGCATTCTAGTTGTCAATTTGTTGAGGTAATCTGAAGAGATTTCACCCCATGCTTCCTGAAGCACCTCCCACAAGTTGGATTGGCTTGATGGGCACTTCTTACGTACCATACGTTCAAGCTGCTCCCACAACAGATCAATAGGGTTGAGATCCGGTGACTGTGCTGGCCACTCCATTATAGACAGAATACCAGCTGACTGCTTCTTCCCTAAATAGTTATTGCATAGTTTCAAATCAAATCAAATCAAATGTTATTTGCCACATGCACCAAATACAACAGGTGTAGACATTACAGTGAAATGCTTACTTACAACAATGCAGTTTTTTAAATAAAAAGTAAAATAAAAAAAGTGTTAAGTAAAAAAATAAAAGCAAAAAAATAAAGAGCAGCAGTAAAATACAATAACAGTAGGCAGGCTATATACAGGGGGGTACTGGTACAGAGTAAATGTGCGGGGGCACCAGTTAGTCGAGGTAATTTAGGTAATATGTACATGTGTGTAGAGTTAAAGTGACTATGCATAAATGATAAACAGGGAGTAGCAGCAGCGTAAAAGAGGAGAATGGGGTTGGGTGGGGAGGCAGTGCAAATAGTCCAGGTAGCCATGATTAGCTGTTCAGGAGTCTTATGGCTTGGGGGTAGAAGGTGTTGAGAAGCCTTTTGGACCTAGACTTGGAGCTCAGGTACCGCTTGCCGTGCGGTAGCAGAGAGAACAGTCTATGACTAGGGTGGCTGGAGTCTTTGACAATTTTTAGGGCCTTCCTCTGACACCGCCTGGTTTAGAGGTCCTGGATGGCAGGAAGCTTGGCCCCAGTGATGTACTGGGCCGTACGCACTACCCTCTGTAGTGCCTTGCGGTCGGAGGCCGAGCAGTTGCCATACCAGGCGGTGATGCAACCAGTCAGGATGCTCTCGATGGTGCAGCTGTATAACTTTTTGAGGATCTGAGGACCCATGCCAAATCTTTTCAGTCTCCTGAGGGGAAATAGGCTTTGTCGTGCCCTCTTCACGACTGTCATGGTGTGTTTGGACCACAAAAGTTTGTTGGTGATGTGAACACCAAGGAACTTGAAGCTCTCAACCTGTTCCACTACAGCCCCGTCAATGAGAATGGGGCCGTGCTCAGTCCTCTTTTTTTTTCCTGTAGTCCACAATCATCTCCTTTGTCTTGACCACGTTGAGGGAGAGGTTGTTATCCTGGCACCACACGGCCAGGTCTCTGACCTCCCTATAGGCTGTCTCATCGTTGTCGGTGATCAGGCCTACCGCTATTGTGTCGTCGGCAAACCTAATGATGGTGTTGGAGTCGTGCCTGGCCATACAGTCATGGGTGAACAGGGAGTACAGGAGAGGGCTGAGCACACACCCCTGAGGGGCCCCCGTGTTGAGGATCAGCGTGGCAGATGTGTTGTTACCTACCCTTACCACCTGGGGAAGGCCCGTCAGGAAGTCCAGGATCCAGTTGCAGAGGGAGGTGTTTAGTCCCAGGATCCTTAGCTTAGTGATGAGCTTTGAGGGCACTATGGTGTTGAACGCTGAGCTGTAGTCAATGAATAGCATTCTCACGTAAGTGTTCCTCTTGACCAGGTGGGAAAGGGCAGTGTGGAGTGCAATAGAGATTGCATCATCTGTGGATCTGTTGGGGGCGGTATGCAAATATTGGTGGGTCTAGGGTTTCTGGGATAATGGTGTTGATGTGAGCCATGACCAGCCTTTCAAAGAACTTCATGGCTACAGATGTGAGTGCTACAGGTCAGTAGTCATTTAGGCAGGTTATCTTAGTGTCCTTGGGCACAGGGACTATGGTGGTCTGCTTGAAACATGTTGGTATTACAGACTCAGTCAGGGACATGTTGAAAATGTCAGTTAAAACACTTGCCAGTTGGTCAGCGCATGCTCTGAGTACACGTCCTGGCAATCTGTCTGGCTCTGCGGAATGTTGACCTGCTTAAAAGTCTTACTCGCATCGGCTACGGAGAGCGTGATCACATAGTCATCCAGAACAGCTGATGCTCTCATGCATGCTTCAGTGTTGCTTGCCTCGAAGCGAGCATAGAAGTGATTTAGCTCGTCTGGTAGGCTTGTGTAACTGGGCAGCTCGCGGCTGTGCTTCCCTTTGTAGTCTGTAATAGTTTTCAAACCCTGCCACATCCGACGAGCATCAGAGCAAGTTTAGTAGGATTCAATCTTAGTCCTATATTGACGCTTTGCCTGTTTGATGGTTCGTCTGAGGGCATAGCGGGATTTCTTATAAGCGTCCGGGTTAGAGTCCCACTCCTATGGCCTTATACAGCTCATTGAGTGCGGTCTTAGTGCCAGCATCAGTTTGTGGTGGTAGATAAACAGCTATGAAAAATATAGATGAAAACTCTCTAGGTAAATAGTGTGGTCTACAGCTTATCGTGAGATACTCTACCTCAGGCGAGCAAAACCTTGAGACTTCCTTAGTATTCGATTTTATGCACCAGCTGTTGTTTACAAATATACACAGACCGCCACCCCTTGTCTTACCGGAGTCAGCCGTTGTATCCTGCCGATGTAGCGTATATTCCGCCAGCTGTATGTTATCCATGTCGTTGTCCAGCCACGACTCGGTGAATCATAAGAAATTACAGTTTTTAATGTCCCATTGGTAGGATAACCGTAATATTAGGTAATCTAATTTGTTTTCAAATGATTAAACATTGGCTAATAGGATTGATGGAAGTCGTTGAAGAAAAAATCTTTGTCCAATACATGGTGAGTAATCACTGTCCTGATATCCAGAAGCTCTTTTTGGTCATAAGAGACGGTGGCAGAAACATTATGTACAGAATAAATGACAAATAATGCGAAAAAACACACATAATAATACAATTGGTTAGAGGGCTGTAAAACGGCAGCCATCTTCTCTGGCGCCATTTGGAGCTATGCTTTGGGTCATTGTCCTGTTGTAGGAGGAAATTGGCTCCAATCAAGTGCCGTCCACAGGGTATGGCATGGCGTTGCAAAATGGAGTGATAGCCTTCCTTCTTCAAGATCCCTTTTACCCTGTACAAATCTCCCACTTTACCACCACCAAAGCACCCCCAGACCATCACATTGCCTCCACCATGCTTGACAGATGGCATCAAGCACTCCTCCAGCATCTTTTGCGTCTCGCAAATGTTCTTCTTTGTGATCCGAACACCTCAAACTTCGATTTGTCTGTCCATAACTTTTTTCCAATCTTCCTCTGTCCAGTGTCTGTGTTCTTTTGCCCATCTTAATCTTTTATTTTTATTGGCCAGTCTGAGATATGGCTTTTTCTTTGAAACTCTGCCTAGAAGATCAGCATCGCGGAGTCGCCTCTTCACTGTTGACGTTGAGACTGGAGTTTTGCGGGTACTATTTAATGAAGCTGCCAGTTGAGGACCTGTGAGGCGTCTTTTTCTCAAACTAGACACTCTAATGTATTTGTCCTCTTGCTCAGTTGTGCACCAGGGCCTCCCTCTCCTCTTTCTATTCTGGTTACATTGACATTTTAGTCATTTAGCAAACGCTCTTATCCAGAGCGACTTACAGTTAGTGAGTGCATACATTTTCATACTGGCCCCCCCGGGGGAAACGAACCCACAACCCTGGCGTTGCAAGCTACAGGGGACTAGAGCCAGTTTGCGCTGATCTGTGAAATGGAAAGAATGTGGCACCACAACAAACCTGCCAAGACAGGGCCGCCCACCAAAACTCAATGACCAGGCAAGGAGGGCATTAATCAGAGAGGCAACAAAGAGACCACAAATAACCCTGAAGGAGCTGCAAAGCTCCACAGCGGAGATTGGAGTATCTGTCCATAGGACCACTTTAAGCCGTACACTCCACAGAGCTGGGCTTTATGGAAGAGTGGCCAGAAAAAAGCCATTGCTTACAGAGAAAAATAAGCAAACACGTTTGGTGTTCGCCAAAAGGCATGTGGGAGACTCCCCAAACATATGGAAGAAGGTACTCTGGTCAGATGAGACTAAAATTGAGCTTTTTGGCTATCAAGGAAAACGCTATGTCTGGCACAAACCCAACACCTCTCATCACCCCGAGAACACCATTCACACAGTGAAGCATGGTGGTGGCAGCATCATGCTGTGGGGATGTTTTTCATTGGCAGGGACTGGGAAACTGATCAGAATTGAAGGAATGATGGATGGCGCAAAATACAGGGCATTCTTGAGGGAAACCTGTTTCAGTCTTCCAGAGATTTGAGACTGGGACAGAGGTTCACCTTCCAGCAGGACAATGACCCTAAGCATACTGCTAAAGCAACACTCGAGTGGTTTAACAGGAAACATTTAAATGTCTTGAAATGGCCTAGTCAAAGCCCAGACCTCAATCCAATTGAGAATCTGTGGTATGACTTAAAGATTGCTGTACACCAGCGGAACCCATCTAACTTGAAGGAGCTGGAGCAGTTTTGCCTTGAAGAATGGGCAAGAATCCCAGTGGCTAGATGTGCCAAGCTTATAAATACATACCCGAAGAGACTTGCAGCTGTAATTGCTGCAAAAGGTGGCTTTACAAATTATTGACTTTGGGGGGTGAGTAGTTATGCACGCTCAAGTTTTCTGTTTTTTTTTTCTTATTTCTTGTTTGTTTCACAAAAAATTGTATTTTGCATCTTCAAAGTGGTAGGCATGTTGTGTAAATCAAATGATACAAACCCCCCAAAAATCCATTTTAATTCCAGGTTGTAAGGCAACAAAATAGGAAAAATGCCAAGGGGGGTGAATACTTTCGCAAGCCACTGTAATTCGTACCTTTTCCGTGTACCCCAGCGAATGAAACGGGTTCTTCAACAAAAAGTAAACAACATTTGTGGTAGCATTGGCGGCGAAAGGTGCACACTCGAACTTGTAGCTAGCTAGCTATTGACTACTTGCTACTGACGTTAGCAAGGCAAATTGAAATAAATCGCACTAACTGGACACAAAAAGAAGAAAACAATTTATAACCTACATCCTCCTCCTGTAATTTGAAGAAACTAATTTGAATGTATAATATCCAAAACATGCTCAACTATCACTTTTCAATCTCTATCCAATAATGTCACCAACTCACCAAGCTTCAAAACACATAGAACCCCCCCATAATGCTCTGCGGCACAACCCCGATACAACACACTAGGTTAATTCTCTGATCCTAATCCTATGATTGGATGGACAACATGTCAGTTCATACTGAAAAAGCTTCGATTTGGTTGGAGGACATCCTCCGTAAGTGGTCATATTTACCATGTAGGTCTATGGAAGGGGGTGAGGCCTACGAGCCTCCTAGGTTTTGTATTGAAGTCAATGTACCCAGAGGAGGACAGAAGCTAGCTGTCCTCCAGTCACACCATGGTGCTACCCTACAGTGTGCTGTACACAGAGAGTGCTGTTGAAGTTGCTATAGACCTTCAATGCAAAACAGTGTGTTTTAATCAATTATTTGGTGACATATGAATATATTTAGTATAGTTTTATCTAAAATTGATAACTTTTTTAGTGTTTCACTATTTTTATGTTCATGAAATTTCACTGAGGAGGATGGTCCTCCCCTTCCTCCTCTGAGGAGCCTCCACTGATTTGTACCCAATGATTCATATAAACACTGAATATGTATGCGCTGTAAAAAAAAAAAAAAAAAAAAAAAGCCTACTTAACCAATTGCTTAATCAGAGTTATTCTGTGAGTTGAGTGGACTTCAAAAGGACAAGAATTTGAACTAATATGTTTATTAAATATTTTTATTCTGTACAGGCTTTCTTCTTTTCACTCTGTCAATTAGGTCAGTGTTGTTGAGTAACTACTTATCCAGGTTGTCTCATTGAGATAAAATCTTATGCAAATAGGGTAGAATAAATTCTCGAGTTGAATTATATGTTCACTCAACCTACAATTCAAAGTTGAGACTGTACAGTATGTAAGCTATAATGTTGAGCAGTCACAATCCTATTGCAGCTGGTTGCCTTACAATTGTACATTGAAGCAACATATTTTTTACAGTGTGTCTATGGATGTAACCAATTAATCTGATCACGGGTTGTAGGCATTGCGGCTTATAGGCAATTGAAGGCAATTAGGCAATTTCCGATTGAGCCGGCATATGCATTGTTTACCGTCAATTGGATCTCTGTGAACACGGCGCGGCAGGTAGCTTAGTGGTTAAGAGCGTTGTGCCAGTAAACGAAAGGTCGCTGTTTCTAATCCCCGAGCCGACTAGGTGAAAAATCTGTCGATGTGCCCTTGAGCAAGACACTTAACCCTAATTTCTGCTAAATGACATATAACTAAAAAAATTCACTAAAAAAAATAAAACACACGGGAACATTGCCTTTAAAAACCAGACAGGAGCCAGGAGCTAGGCTCCTCCAGTGTGGCAGTACCTGTGACATAAATCCTATAGGGACAGCAGCAATGTGCCAGAGGTACTGATTGAGACAATACAACCTCAGAAAGTGGAGAACAGCCAGGAAACCTCAACTACAACAAAACAGTTAGGATGAAAGGGTTTAAGGGCTCGATTCGATTTGTATCGCGGAAGTTTAGCGCTATCCGGGATTTAAATGTAAAGGTCATTTCTGATTGAGATATGCAGAGTTTACCGTGAATGCAGTCTCTGTGAACGAGGGAACATTGCCTTTCAATTTCAATCTCGTTATAGTGCTGAACTTCCGCAATACAGATTGAATTGAGCCCTAAATCTCTTGAAATGATTTTACGGCAGTTTTCAAATACATAAGTAAACAGCATCTAATATCTCACTTTTTAGGTAGATAATGAACTCTGTCAACTGGGGGCCAGTAAACATAATGTAGGCACTCACTAACTGTAAGTCGCTCTGGATAAGAGCGTCTGCTAAATGACTAAAATGTAAATGTAAAATATCCATGTAACTATCACAAGACTTCTGGGTTGGAAGCCTGATATTTGCTGAGCCAGCAATCCAGGTGATTAGGACACACCGGTTCCCAAGGCCTGGTTCCCAAGGCCTGGTTCCCAAGGCCTGGTTCCCAAGGTTCCCAAAGTATCACCTGTCCTGACATCAGCCCAGCACCCCCAGTCAGCTGTGAGAGGCCAGAGAAATCCCCGGGCAATCTGCAGATACAGCGGCCCTGTTAATCCCAGATTAGGCACCGAGCACCATCTGAGCCTCCTAATCAGGGCTCAAAATTAAGTTATTTTAAAAACTAATTTAAAATATTACATTACATTATTTCCCCTGGCGTCGATCAGATATGTCTGGGACGGTTCAGAACAGACTCTGGGACAGTTCTGGGACAATAGATCTAAAATTCTTACAACCACTGTTACATCCAAAACGTTTTAAACCGTAATAAGGCTAATGGAATAGATCAGAATGTTTAGCTTAAAATGTTCATAAACTATTAGCCTATTTCTTCACATTTTAAGCGCAGCAATGTGCACAGTGGTAGGCCTATGCGCAAATGTTCCATAAACCAACTTGCGGGAACCCACTGCTCTAAAATGCGCACCACACATGCGAGCGGTTTCATGGAAAGAGATGGAAATATCCATTACAACTTTAGAAAGAGGGGAGATCTAAAGATGCTATCATGGGTTGCTAATATGACTAGGATAATGCCTTGAATGACCATTAAAACCAATAGAAAAGGAGAGCGCATATGAGTAAGTGTTTATAAAATATTCATTGTAGATGGAAAGGCTTTCCCCCAAAAAAAGTGTGACAAAGTGAAAACCTGACAAAAATGATACAATCAGAAACCTGTGAATTTCTAACTCAGATGAAAGCCTAATTTATCTAGTTCAATAGTAGACCTACTAATAGCCTACTTTTAAATCACTGGCAATTCCTTGACCCATATTGGCATATCAAAACATAAAATAAAATAAAGTATTTTAATTTGGGACGTTTGGGATGGCTAAAATGTTCCGTTTGGGATGGCTAAAATGTTCCGTTTGGGATGGCTAAAATGTTCCGTTTGGGATGGCTAAAATGTTCAGTTTGGGATGGCTAAAATTGCACTTTGGAACGATTCTGTCACAGTGATGAAAAAAGTTAGTCTCGAGCTCCTGCCGCTGCTTGGACCGAGCCACTTAGAGAGGCGTACCCATTACTAACCTCAGAGATGGACTGGAGAGCTCTTAGAGAGGCGTACCCATTACTAACCTCAGAGAGGGACTGGAGAGCCACTTAGAGAGGCGTACCCATTACTAACCTCAGAGATGGACTGGAGAGCCACTTAGAGAGGCGTACCCATTACTAACCTCAGAGATGGACTGGAGAGCTCTTAGAGAGGCGTACCCATTACTAACCTCAGAGAGGGACTGGAGAGCCACTTAGAGAGGCGTACCCATTACTAACCTCAGAGATGGACTGGAGAGCCACTTAGAGAGGCGTACCCATTACTAACCTCAGAGATGGACTGGAGAACTCTTAGAGAGGCGTACCCATTACTAACCTCAGAGATGGACTGGAGAGCTCTTAGAGAGGCGTACCCATTACTAACTTCAGAGATGGACTGGAGAGCTCTTAGAGAGGCGTACCCATTACTAACCTCAGAGATGGACTGGAGAGCCACTTAGAGAGGCGTACCCATTACTAACCTCAGAGATGGACTGGAGAGCCACTTAGAGAGGCGTACCCATTACTAACCTCAGAGATGGACTGGAGAGCTCTTAGAGAGGCGTACCCATTACTAACCTCAGAGATGGACTGGAGAGCCACTTAGAGAGGCGTACCCATTACTAACCTCAGAGATGGACTGGAGAGCTATTAGAGAGGCGTACCCATTACTAACCTCAGAGATGGACTGGAGAGCTCTTAGAGAGGCGTACCAATTACTAACCTCAGAGATGGACTGGAGAGCCACTTAGAGAGGCGTACCCATTACTAACCTCAGAGATGGACTGGAGAGCACTTAGAGAGGCGTGCCCATTACTAACCTCAGAGATGGACTGGAGAGCCACTTAGAGAGGCGTACCCATTACTAACCTCAGAGATGGACTGGAGAGCCACTTAGAGAGGCGTACCCATTACTAACCTCAGAGATGGACTGGAGAGCTCTTAGAGAGGCGTACCCATTACTAACCTCAGAGATTGACTGGAGAGCTCTTAGAGAGGCGTACCCATTACTAACCTCAGAGATGGACTGGAGAGCTCTTAGAGAGGCGTACCCATTACTAACCTCAGAGATGGACTGGAGAGCCACTTAGAGAGGCGTACCCATTACTAACCTCAGAGATGGACTGGAGAGCACCTAGAGAGGCGTACCCATTACTAACTTCAGAGATGGACTGGAGAGCTCTTAGAGAGGCGTACCCATTACTAACCTCAGAGATGGACTGGAGAGCCACTTAGAGAGGCGTACCCATTACTAACCTCAGAGATGGACTGGAGAGCCACTTAGAGAGGCGTACCCATTACTAACCTCAGAGATGGACTGGAGAGCTCTTAGAGAGGCGTACCCATTACTAACCTCAGAGATGGACTGGAGAGCCACTTAGAGAGGCGTACCCATTACTAACCTCAGAGATGGACTGGAGAGCTATTAGAGAGGCGTACCCATTACTAACCTCAGAGATGGACTGGAGAGCTCTTAGAGAGGCGTACCAATTACTAACCTCAGAGATGGACTGGAGAGCCACTTAGAGAGGCGTACCCATTACTAACCTCAGAGATGGACTGGAGAGCACTTAGAGAGGCGTGCCCATTACTAACCTCAGAGATGGACTGGAGAGCCACTTAGAGAGGCGTACCCATTACTAACCTCAGAGATGGACTGGAGAGCCACTTAGAGAGGCGTACCCATTACTAACCTCAGAGATGGACTGGAGAGCTCTTAGAGAGGCGTACCCATTACTAACCTCAGAGATTGACTGGAGAGCTCTTAGAGAGGCGTACCCATTACTAACCTCAGAGATGGACTGGAGAGCCTCTTAGAGAGGCGTACCCATTACTAACCTCAGAGATGGACTGGAGAGCCACTTAGAGAGGCGTACCCATTACTAACCTCAGAGATGGACTGGAGAGCACCTAGAGAGGCGTACCCATTACTAACCTCAGAGATGGACTGGAGAGCCACTTAGAGAGGCGTACCCATTACTAACCTCAGAGATGGACTGGAGAGCTCTTAGAGAGGCGTACCCATTACTAACCTCAGAGATGGACTGGAGAGCTCTTAGAGAGGCGTACCCATTACTAACCTCAGAGATGGACTGGAGAGCTCTTAGAGAGGCGTACCCATTACTAACCTCAGAGATGGACTGGAGAGCCACTTAGAGAGGCGTACCCATTACTAACCTCAGAGATGGACTGGAGAGCCACTTAGAGAGGCGTACCCATTACTAACCTCAGAGATGGACTGGAGATCCACTTAGAGAGGCGTACCCATTACTAACCTCAGAGATGGACTGGAGAGCTCTTAGAGAGGCGTACCCATTACTAACCTCAGAGATGGAGTGGAGAGCTCTTAGAGAGGCGTACCCATTACTAAACTCAGAGATGGACTGGAGAGCCACTTAGAGAGGCGTACCCATTACTAACCTCAGAGATGGACTGGAGAGCCACTTAGAGAGGCGTACCCATTACTAACCTCAGAGATGGACTGGAGAGCTCTTAGAGAGGCGTACCCATTACTAACCTCAGAGATGGACTGGAGAGCTCTTAGAGAGACGTACCCATTACTAACCTCAGAGATGGACTGGAGAGCCACTTAGAGAGGCGTACCCATTACTAACCTCAGAGATGGACTGGAGAGCCACTTAGAGAGGCGTACCCATTACTAACCTCAGAGATGGACTGGAGAGCCACTTAGAGAGGCGTACCCATTACTAACCTCAGAGATGGACTGGAGAGCTCTTAGAGAGGCGTACCCATTACTAACCTCAGAGATGGACTGGAGAGCTCTTAGAGAGGCGTACCCATTACTAACCTCAGAGATGGACTGGAGAGCCACTTAGAGAGGCGTACCCATTACTAACCTCAGAGATGGACTGGAGAGCCACTTAGAGAGGCGTACCCATTACTAACCTCAGAGATGGACTGGAGAGCTCTTAGAGAGGCGTACCCATTACTAACCTCAGAGATGGACTGGAGAGCTCTTAGAGAGGCGTACCCATTACTAACCTCAGAGATGGACTGGAGAGCTCTTAGAGAGGCGTACCCATTACTAAACTCAGAGATGGACTGGAGAGCAACTTAGAGCGGCGTACCCATTACTAACCTCAGAGATGGACTGGAGAGCTCTTCTCCTATCTTTGTAATTGCCGTTTCTGTGATCCTTACCCTAACCCATAGCAAGTCCCACCCAGTTGACTACTTGTGGATGTCTCAACAGGTCTACCTTCCAGAGTGTATAGGGGGTTGATTCAACAGGTCTACCTTCCAGAGTTTATAGGGGGTTGATTCAACAGGTCTACCTTCCAGAGTGTATAGGGGGTTGATTCAACAGGTCTACCTTCCAGAGTTTATAGGGGGTTGATTCAACAGGTCTACCTTCCAGATTGTATAGGGGGTTGATTCAACAGGTCTACCTTCCAGAGTGTATAGGGGGTTGATTCAACAGGTCTACCTTCCGGAGTGTATAGGGGGTTGATTCAACAGGTCTACCTTCCAGAGTGTATAGGGGGTTGATTCAACAGGTCTACCTTCCAGAGTGTATAGGGGGTTGTCAGGTTGTAGAAGAAGTGCTTACCACGTAGTTACTAGGTTATTGATGGAGAACGTATTGATATATTCCACCCTGTTTGGTCCATAAGGCTGTCTAGTCTCAGTCACATTGCTAATACATGTAGATTGTTACAGGAGTGGGGTCGCAGTTCTGGAGCGACCCACTAGGTGTCATCCTCCGACAACCCATAGGCACCTCCTCACTCATAGTCGGGACTAATTATCTGCCTATTGGTGTCACCTGTGTCTATCTGATTCACCTGTGTATTAATGCCATCACTTCCTTGTGTTCCCTTGCTCAGTTTTCTCTGCTAGTTCCTTTATGTCAAGCGGTACGTATCAGTGTCTGATCACGAGACGGTAGTACAGGTACTTGAGAAGTGTTCTCCCTGGGTCTTTGTGGTTTTCTGTAAGAGTTAGTATTTCGAATTGTTTACTGTCAGCCTTTTTTTTTTTGCTCCTCATTTGTTTTCGTGAATAGTCTGTTGTTTTGTATCCTGGCTTTAGGGACCACCAGTAAAGATCCTTGTTTCACCATCCTTGCCTACTGCCTACTGTCTATCCTGCATCGCACCTGGGTCACACCTCACACCAACCCTTACAGAAAACTGAGCCAATATGGACCCAGCAGAGGCAGCACAGTATCATAGCGCATTGGCAACGCAGGGAGCCATGCTGAATCAGCACGACCGCAGCCTGCAGCAGATCATCGATAATCTCCGCCAGCTGACGATCGCAGTGCAGAGCTGGGTGGACACCCGACCAGCCCCGGCAGCGGCGTCTCCAGTCTCGCCTGCGACATCGCGGGAACCCCGTCTACCACCTCCGGAGAGGTACGACGGACGTCCAGATGGCTGCAGGGAATTCCTCACCCATTCCTCACCTACAACCCTCCTCCGTCCCGACAGAGCAGGGCCGGGTGGCCTACATTATCACTCTGTTGACGGGTCGGGCCCTTTCCTGGGCTACCGCGGAATGGGAGAGCGAAACTCCAGCGTGCTCCGATTCCTACCTATTCACCTGGGAGCTACGCAAGGTGTTTGACACCTCTCGGGTGGTGTCGGGGCACGAGGCCCAGAGGCGGCTCGCTCACGGCCTGTCGGCAGGGTGACCGTTTGGTGGCGGACTACTCCGTGGAGTTCCGGACCCGGGCTCGAGAGGCAGGATGGGAGGAGGCTGCCCTGGTCGTCCTTTACGCTCAGGGGCTATCGGAGGGGATGAAGGACGAACTCTCCTTCAGGAAGCTGCCTGAGCGACTGGATGGCCTCGTCAACCTCTCGGTGCGGGTGGACAATCGGCGTCATGAGAGGGCGTACAAGAGAGGCATGATGCAAGGCTTGCCTCCGCGTCTCCCTATCAGCCCGGAGGCTTTCCGCCGATTCAGGGAGGAGACGCCTCAGGAGGAGGCTATGCAGCTGGGTGCAGCGCGCTTGTCCAGGATGGAGAGGCAGAGGTGTCTGCCCCAGGGACGTTGCCTGTACTGCGGCCACACAGGTCACCACTGTGACTCATGCCCGGAGAAGCCGGGAAAACGGGAGGGCTCGCTAGTATCGGGAGGGGTGCTTGCGAGCCGGAACCGAAACCCCAACTCCAAAGACTCCCGTACCTTTCTCCCCGTCAGGGTTCAGTGGGCCCATGCTGCGCGTCAGGCGCACGCACTGGTGGATTCTGGGGCCACGGGAAACCTAATGGATGCCTGAATGGCCCAAGGGTGGAGCGTTCCGTTGCTATCTCTCTCCGAGACGGTTCCGGACATGGGCCTGGACGGCTGGCCGTTGGGGTCGGGCTGCATGACCCGGTGCACTGTCCCCGTGCGTGTCCGGTTGGCGGGGGGAGGGGGGGCTATGGGAGTATATCCAGTTTTTCATTGTGGACCACTGTCTATCCTGCACCACACCTGGGTCACACCTCACACCAACCGTTACAGCAGATAGTTAGTCAGCAATAACGTGACATTAATTGTAAGGTTCTCATTTGACACAAAACGGGGCATCACAGCATTCACTGCATTTACATCTATTTTGGTTTTATGTCAATATTTTTCTGGGATTTCATGGACTTGCCAATCATAATCATCTGAATTTAAAATAGATTCTGCCCCAAAGCTATTAAGCCCCTTAACCCCTGACCATCTGCCAGCAGACTTGTCTTTTGTCCCTAGGTCGTCTCATCCTCTAGTCTTCTCCATGTGTTCTGAGAGAGTGGCGATTTTTAATCCCAGAATGTATTGCTTCCCTTATCTATGGGGATAAACTAAGCATCAGGCAGCAATTAGATTGGTGTTAATCTAAATGGGTATGGCACAGCAGCTGTCTGGACCAGGATGGGATGGGCAGACTATAACCTGATCACAGAACTGTTTGTGCAGTCTTGGGGCGTGAAAATGACCAAAGGAGTCACAAATCTGGGACCAGGCTAGGCAGTCAGCATGGCAACATAGAAACCAGCAGAACACCGCAAGCCAGCAGCCTTCCATTTTACACTCTTACATATTATGTACTCCTCCATATTACACGCTTCTTCCATATTACACTCTTCTTCCATATTACATTCTTCTTCCATATTATACTCTTCTTCCATATTATACTCTTCTTACATATTATACTCTTCTTCCATATTATACTCTTCTTCCATATTACACTCTACTTCCATATTATACTCTACTTCCATATTATACTCTTCTTCCATATTATACTCTTCTTCCATATTATACTCTACTTCCATATTATACTCTTCTTCAATATTATACTCTTCCATATTATACTCTTCTTCCATATTATACTCTTCTTCCTTATTACACTCTACTTCCATATTATACTCTACTTCCATATTATACTCTTCTTCCATATTATACTCTTCTTCCATATTATACTCTTCTTCCATATTATACTACACTTCCATATTATACTCTTCTTCCATATTATACTCTTCTTCCATATTATACTCTACTTCCATATTATACTCTACTTCCATATTATACTCTTCTTCCATATTATACTCTTCTTCCATATTATACTCTTCTTCCATATTATACTCTACTTCCATATTATACTCTACTTCCATATTATACTCTTCTTCCATATTACACTCTACTTCCATATTATACTCTTCTTCCATATTATACTCTACTTCCATATTATACTCTTCTTCCATATTACACTCTTCTTCCATATTATACTCTTCTTCCATATTATACTCTTCTTCCATATTACACTCTTCTTCCATATTACACTCTTCTTCCATATTACACTCTTCTTCCATATTACACTCTTCTTCCATATTACACTCTTCTTCCATATTATACTCTTCTTCCATATTACACTCTACTTCCATATTATACTCTTCCATATTATACTCTTCTTCCATATTATACTCTACTTCCATATTATACTCTACTTCCATATTATACACTTCTTCCATATTATAGTCTTCCATATTATACTCTTCCATATTATACTCTTCTTCCATATTATACTCTACTTCCATATTATACTCTTCTTCCATATTACACTCTTCTTCCATATTACACTCTTCTTCCATATTATACTCTTCTTCCATATTATACTCCACTTCCATATTATACTCTACTTCCATATTATACTCTTCTTCCATATTATACTCTTCTTCCAAATTACACTCTTCCATATTATACTCTTCTCCCATATTATACACTTCTTCCATATTATAGTCTTCCATATTATACTCTACTTCCAAATTATACTCTACTTCCATATTATACTCTTCTTCCATATTATACTCTTCTTCCAAATTACACTCTTCCATATTATACTCTACTTCCATATTATACTCTTCCATATACACTACTTCCATATTATACTCTACTTCCATATAATACTCTTCTTCCATATTATACTCTTCTTCCATATTACACTACTTCCATATTATACTTCCATATTATACTCTTCTTCCATATACACTACTTCCATATTATACCCTTCTTCCATATTATACTCTTCTTCCATATTATACTCTTCTTCCATATTATACTCTATTATACTCTTCTTCCATATTATACACTTCTTCCATATTATACTCTACTTCCATATTATACTCTACTTCCATATTACACTCTTCTTCCATATACACTACTTCCATATTATACTCTTCTTCCATATTATACTCTTCTTCCATTTTATACTCTTCTTCCATATTATACTCTACTTCCATATTATACTCTTCTTCCATATTATACTCTTCTTCCATATTATACTCTTCTTCCATATTATACTCCTCTTCCATTTTATACTCTTCTTCCATATTATACTCTACTTCCATATTATACTCTTCTTCCATATTATACTCTTCTTCCATATTATACTCTACTTCCATATTATACTCTACTTCCATATTATACTCTTCTTCCATATTACACTCTTCCATATTATACTCTACTTCCATATTACACTCTTCCATATACTCTAATTCCATATTATACTCTACTTCCATATTATACTCTTCCATATTACACTCTACTTCCATATTATACTCTTCTTCCATATTATACTCTACTTCCATATTATACTCTTCTTCCATATTACACTCTTCTTCCATATTACACTCTTCTTCCATATTATACTCTTCTTCCATATTATACTCTACTTCCATATTATACCCTTCCATATTATACTCTTCTTCCATATTATACTCTACTTCCATATTATACTCTTCTTCCATATTATACTCTTCTTCCATATTATACTACACTTCCATATTATACTCTTCTTCCATATTATACTCTTCTTCCATATTATACTCTACTTCCATATTATACTCTACTTCCATATTATACTCTTCTTCCATATTATACTCTTCTTCCATATTATACTCTTCTTCCATATTATACTCTACTTCCATATTATACTCTACTTCCATATTATACTCTTCTTCCATATTACACTCTACTTCCATATTATACTCTTCTTCCATATTATACTCTACTTCCATATTATACTCTTCTTCCATATTACACTCTTCTTCCATATTATACTCTTCTTCCATATTATACTCTTCTTCCATATTACACTCTTCTTCCATATTACACTCTTCTTCCATATTACACTCTTCTTCCATATTACACTCTTCTTCCATATTACACTCTTCTTCCATATTATACTCTTCTTCCATATTACACTCTACTTCCATATTATACTCTTCCATATTATACTCTTCTTCCATATTATACTCTACTTCCATATTATACTCTACTTCCATATTATACACTTCTTCCATATTATAGTCTTCCATATTATACTCTTCCATATTATACTCTTCTTCCATATTATACTCTACTTCCATATTATACTCTTCTTCCATATTACACTCTTCTTCCATATTACACTCTTCTTCCATATTATACTCTTCTTCCATATTATACTCCACTTCCATATTATACTCTACTTCCATATTATACTCTTCTTCCATATTATACTCTTCCATATTATACTCTTCTTCCATATTATACTCTACTTCCATATTATACTCTTCTTCCATATTACACTCTTCTTCCATATTACACTCTTCTTCCATATTATACTCTTCTTCCATATTATACTCTACTTCCATAATATACTCTACTTCCATATTATACTCTTCTTCCATATTATACTCTTCTTCCATATTATACTCTTCTTCCATATTATACTCTACTTCCATATTTTACTCTTCCATATTATACTCTTCTTCCATATTATACTCTACTTCCATATTATACTCTTCTTCCATATTATAGTCTTCCATATTATACTCTTCCATATTATACTCTTCTTCCATATTATACTCTACTTCCATATTATACTCTTCTTCCATATTACACTCTTCTTCCATATTATACTCTTCTTCCATATTATACTCTACTTCCATATTATACTCTTCTTCCATATTACACTCTTCTTCCATATTACACTCTTCTTCCATATTATACTCTTCTTCCATATTATACTCCACTTCCATATTATACTCTACTTCCATATTATACTCTTCTTCCATATTATACTCTTCTTCCAAATTACACTCTTCCATATTATACTCTTCTCCCATATTATACACTTCTTCCATATTATAGTCTTCCATATTATACTCTACTTCCAAATTATACTCTACTTCCATATTATACTCTTCTTCCATATTATACTCTTCTTCCAAATTACACTCTTCCATATTATACTCTACTTCCATATTATACTCTTCCATATACACTACTTCCATATTATACTCTACTTCCATATAATACTCTTCTTCCATATTATACTCTTCTTCCATATTACACTACTTCCATATTATACTTCCATATTATACTCTTCTTCCATATACACTACTTCCATATTATACCCTTCTTCCATATTATACTCTTCTTCCATATTATACTCTTCTTCCATATTATACTCTATTATACTCTTCTTCCATATTATACACTTCTTCCATATTATACTCTACTTCCATATTATACTCTACTTCCATATTACACTCTTCTTCCATATACACTACTTCCATATTATACTCTTCTTCCATATTATACTCTTCTTCCATTTTATACTCTTCTTCCATATTATACTCTACTTCCATATTATACTCTTCTTCCATATTATACTCTTCTTCCATATTATACTCTTCTTCCATATTATACTCCTCTTCCATTTTATACTCTTCTTCCATATTATACTCTACTTCCATATTATACTCTTCTTCCATATTATACTCTTCTTCCATATTATACTCTACTTCCATATTATACTCTACTTCCATATTATACTCTTCTTCCATATTACACTCTTCCATATTATACTCTACTTCCATATTACACTCTTCCATATACTCTAATTCCATATTATACTCTACTTCCATATTATACTCTTCCATATTACACTCTACTTCCATATTATACTCTTCTTCCATATTATACTCTACTTCCATATTATACTCTTCTTCCATATTACACTCTTCTTCCATATTACACTCTTCTTCCATATTATACTCTTCTTCCATATTATACTCTACTTCCATATTATACCCTTCCATATTATACTCTTCTTCCATATTATACTCTACTTCCATATTATACTCTTCTTCCATATTATACTCTTCTTCCATATTATACTACACTTCCATATTATACTCTTCTTCCATATTATACTCTTCTTCCATATTATACTCTACTTCCATATTATACTCTACTTCCATATTATACTCTTCTTCCATATTATACTCTTCTTCCATATTATACTCTTCTTCCATATTATACTCTACTTCCATATTATACTCTACTTCCATATTATACTCTTCTTCCATATTACACTCTACTTCCATATTATACTCTTCTTCCATATTATACTCTACTTCCATATTATACTCTTCTTCCATATTACACTCTTCTTCCATATTATACTCTTCTTCCATATTATACTCTTCTTCCATATTACACTCTTCTTCCATATTACACTCTTCTTCCATATTACACTCTTCTTCCATATTACACTCTTCTTCCATATTACACTCTTCTTCCATATTATACTCTTCTTCCATATTACACTCTACTTCCATATTATACTCTTCCATATTATACTCTTCTTCCATATTATACTCTACTTCCATATTATACTCTACTTCCATATTATACACTTCTTCCATATTATAGTCTTCCATATTATACTCTTCCATATTATACTCTTCTTCCATATTATACTCTACTTCCATATTATACTCTTCTTCCATATTACACTCTTCTTCCATATTACACTCTTCTTCCATATTATACTCTTCTTCCATATTATACTCCACTTCCATATTATACTCTACTTCCATATTATACTCTTCTTCCATATTATACTCTTCCATATTATACTCTTCTTCCATATTATACTCTACTTCCATATTATACTCTTCTTCCATATTACACTCTTCTTCCATATTACACTCTTCTTCCATATTATACTCTTCTTCCATATTATACTCTACTTCCATATTATACTCTACTTCCATATTATACTCTTCTTCCATATTATACTCTTCTTCCATATTATACTCTTCTTCCATATTATACTCTACTTCCATATTTTACTCTTCCATATTATACTCTTCTTCCATATTATACTCTACTTCCATATTATACTCTTCTTCCATATTACACTCTTCTTCCATATTACACTCTTCTTCCATATTATACTCTTCTTCCATATTATACTCTACTTCCATATTATACTCTACTTCCATATTACACTCTTCTTCCATATTATACACTTCTTCCATATTATACTCTACTTCCATATTATACTCTACTTCCATATTATACACTTCTTCCATATTGTAGTCTTCCATATTATACTCTTCCATAATATACTCTTCTTCCATATTATACTCTACTTCCATATTATACTCTTCCATATTATACTCTTCTTCCATATTATACTCTACTTCCATATTATACTCTACTTCCATATTATACTCTTCTTCCATATTATACTCTTCTTCCAAATTACACTCTTCCATATTATACTCTTCTTCCATATTATACACTTCTTCCATATTATAGTCTTCCATATTATACTCTACTTCCATATTATACTCTACTTCCATATTATACTCTTCTTCCATATTATACTCTTCTTCCAAATTACACTCTTCCATACTATACTCTACTTCCATATTATACTCTTCCATATACACTACTTCCATATTATACTCTACTTCCATATAATACTCTTCTTCCATATTATACTCTACTTCCATATTATACTCTTCCATATACACTACTTCCATATTATACTCTTCTTCCATATTATACTCTTCTTCCATATTATACTCTTCTTCCATATTATACTCTTCTTCCATATTATACTCTACTTCCATATTATACTCTACTTCCATATTACACTCTTCTTCCATATACACTACTTCCATATTATACTCTTCTTCCATATTATACTCTTCTTCCATTTTATACTCTTCTTCCATATTATACTCTACTTCCATATTATACTCTTCTTCCTTTTTATACTCTTCTTCCATATTATACTCTTCTTCCATATTATACTCTTCTTCCATTTTATACTCTTCTTCCATATTATACTCTACTTCCATATTATACTCTTCTTGCATATTATACTCTTCTTCCATATTATACTCTACTTCCATATTATACTCTACTTCCATATTATACTCTTCTTCCATATTACACTCTTCCATATTATACTCTACTTCCATATTATACTCTTCCATATACTCTAATTCCATATTATACTCTACTTCCATATTATACTCTTCCATATTACACTCTACTTCCATATTATACTCTTCTTCCATATTATACTCTACTTCCATATTATACTCTTCTTCCATATTACACTCCTCTTCCATATTACACTCTTCTTCCATATTATACTCTTCTTCCATATTATACTCTACTTCCATATTATACTCTTCCATATTATACTCTTCTTCCATATTATACTCTACTTCCATATTATACTCTACTTCCATATTATACACTTCTTCCATATTGTAGTCTTCCATATTATACTCTTCCATATTATACTCTTCTTCCATATTATACTCTACTTCCATATTATACTATTCCATATTATACTCTTCTTCCATATTATACTCTAGTTCCATATTATACTCTTCTTCCATATTACACTCTTCTTCCATATTACACTCTTCTTCCATATTATACTCTTCTTCCATATTATACTCTACTTCCATATTATACTCTACTTCCAAATTATACTCTTCTTCCATATTATACTCTTCTTCCATATTATACTCTTCTTCCATATTATACTCTACTTCCATATTATACTCTTCCATATTATACTCTTCTACCATATTATACTCTACTTCCATATTATACTCTTCTTCCATATTACACTCTTCTTCCATATTACACTCTTCTTCCATATTATACTCTTCTTCCATATTATACTCTACTTCCATATTATACTCTTCCATATTATACTCTTCTTCCATATTATACTCTACTTCCATATGATACTCTTCTTCCATATTATACTCTTCTTCCAAATTACACTCTTCCATATTATACTCTTCTTCCATATTATACACTTCTTCCATATTATAGTCTTCCATATTATACTCTACTTCCATATTATACTCTACTTCCATATTATACTCTTCTTCCATATTATACTCTTCTTCCAAATTACACTCTTCCATATTATACTCTACTTCCATATTATACTCTTCCATATACACTACTTCCATATTATACTCTACTTCCATATAATACTCTTCTTCCATATTATACTCTACTTCCATATTATACTCTTCCATATACACTACTTCCATATTATACTCTACTTCCATATTATACTATACTTCCATATTATACTCTTCTTCCATATACACTACTTCCATATTATACTCTTCTTCCATATTATACTCTTCTTCCATATTATACTCTACTTCCATATTATACTCTTCTTCCATATTATACCCTTCTTCCATATTATACTCTTCTTCCATATTATACTCTACTTCCATATTATACTCTTCTTCCATATTATACTCTTCTTCCATATTATACTCTACTTCCATATTATACTCTACTTCCATATTACACTCTTCTTCCATATACACTACTTCCATATTATACTCTTCTTCCATATTATACTCTTCTTCCATTTTATACTCTTCTTCCATATTATACTCTTCTTCCATATTATACTCTTCTTCCATATTATACTCTTCTTCCATATTATACTCTACTTCCATATTATACTCTACTTCCATATTATACTCTTCTTCCATATTATACTCTACTTCCATATTATACTCTTCTTCCATATTATACTCTTCTTCCATATTATACTCTTCTTCCATATTATACTCTTCTTCCATATTATACTCTACTTCCATATTATACTCTTCCATATTATACTCTTCTTCCATATTATACTCTTCTTCCATATTATACTCTACTTCCATATTATACTCTACTTCCATATTATACTCTTCTTCCATATTACACTCTTCCATATTATACTCTACTTCCATATTATACTCTTCCATATTATACTCTTCTTCCATATTATACTCTTCTTCCATATTATACTCTACTTCCATATTACACTCTTCTTCCATATTATACTTTTCTTCCATATTATACTCTTTTTCCATATTATACTCTTCTTCCATATTATACTCTTCCATATTATATTCTTCTTCCACATTATACTCTTCTTCCATATTATACTCTTCTTCCATATTATACTCTACTTCCATATTATACTCTTCTTCCATATTATACTCTACTTCCATATTATACTCTTCCATATTATACACTTCCATATTATATTCTTTTTCCACATTATACCCTTCTTCCATATTATACTCTACTTCCATATTATACTATTCTTCCATATTATACTCTACTTCCATATTATACTCTACTTCCATATTATACTCGTCTTCCATATTATACTCTACTTCCATATTATACTCTTCCATATTATACTCTTCTTCCATATTATACTCTTCTTCCATATTATACTCTTCTTCCATATTATACTCTTCTTCCATATTATACTCTTCTTCCATATTATACTCTACTTCCATATTATACTCTACTTCCATATTATACTCTTCTTCCATATTACACTCTACTTCCATATTATACTCTTCTTCCATATTATACTCTACTTCCATATTATACTCTACTTCCATATTATACTCTTCTTCCATATTATACTCTACTTCCATATTATACTCTTCCATATTATACTCTTCTTCCATATTATACTCTTCTTCCATTTTATACTCTTCTTCCATATTATACTCTATTTCCATATTATACTCTTCTTCCATATTATACTCTTCTTCCATATTATACTCTTCTTCCATATTATACTATTCTTCCATTTTATACTCTTCTTCCATATTATACTCTACTTCCATATTATACTTCCATATTATACTCTTCTTCCATATTACACTCTTCCATATTATACTCTACTTCCATATTACACTCTTCCATATACTCTACTTCCATATTATACTCTACTTCCATATTATACTCTTCCATATTACACTCTACTTCCATATTATACTCTTCTTCCATATTATACTCTACTTCCATATTATACTCTTCTTCCATATTACACTCTTCTTCCATATTACACTCTTCCATATTATACTCTTCTTCCATATTATACTCTACTTCCATATTATACTCTTCCATATTATACTCTTCTTCCATATTATACTCTACTTCCATATTATACACTTCTTCCATATTGTAGTCTTCCATATTATACTCTTCCATATTATACTCTTCTTCCATATTATACTCTACTTCAATATTATACTCTTCCATATTATACTCTTCTTCCATATTATACTCTACTTCCATATTATACTCTTCTTCCATATTACACTCTTCTTCCATATTACACTCTTCTTCCATATTATACTCTTCTTCCATATTATACTCTACTTCCATATTATACTCTACTTCCATATTATACTCTACTTCCATATTACACTCTTCTTCCATATACACTACTTCCATATTATACTCTTCTTCCATATTATACTCTTCTTCCATTTTATACTCTACTTCCATATTATACTCTACTTCCATATTATACCCTTCTTCCATATTACACTCTTCTTCCATATTACACTCTTCCATATTATACTCTTCTTCCATATTATACTCTTCTTCCATATTATACTCTTCCATATTATACTCTTCTTCCATATTATACTCTACTTCCATATTATACACTTCTTCCATATTGTAGTCTTCCATATTATACTCTTCCATATTATACTCTTCTTCCATATTATACTCTACTTCCATATTATACTCTTCCATATTATACTCTTCTTCCATATTATACTCTACTTCCATATTATACTCTTCTTCCATATTACACTCTTCTTCCATATTACAATCTTCTTCCATATTAAACTCTTCTTCCATAATATACTCTACTTCCATATTATACTCTACTTCCATATTATACTCTACTTCCATATTACACTCTTCTTCCATATACACTACTTCCATATTATACTCTTCTTCCATATTATACTCTTCTTCCATTTTATACTCTTCTTCCATATTATACTCTACTTCCATATTATACTCTTCTTCCATATTATACTCTTCTTCCATATTATACTCTTCTTCCATATTATACTCTCTTCCATATTATACTCTTCTTCCATATTATACTCTACTTCCATATTATACTCTTCTTCCATATTATACTCTTCTTCCATATTATACTCTTCTTCCATATTATACTCTACTTCCATATTATACTCTACTTCCATATTATACTCTTCTTCCATATTACACTCTACTTCCATATTATACTCTTCTTCCATATTATACTCTACTTCCATTTTATACTCTTCTTCCATATTACACTCTTCTTCCATATTACACTCTTCTTCCATATTATACTCTTCTTCCATATTATACTCTTCTTCCATATTACACTCTTCTTCCATATTACACTCTTCTTCCATATTACACTCTTCTTCCATATTACACTCTTCTTCCATATTATACTCTTCTTCCATATTACACTCTACTTCCATATTATACTCTTCCATATTATACTCTTCTTCCATATTATACTCTACTTCCATATTATACTCTACTTCCATATTATACACTTCTTCCATATTATAGTCTTCCATATTATACTCTTCCATATTATACTCTTCTACCATATTATACTCTACTTCCATATTATACTCTTCTTCCATATTACACTCTTCTTCCATATTACACTCTTCTTCCATATTATACTCTTCTTCCATATTATACTCCACTTCCATATTATACTCTACTTCCATATTATACTCTTCTTCCAAATTACACTCTTCCATATTATACTCTTCTTCCATATTATACACTTCTTCCATATTATAGTCTTCCATATTATACTCTACTTCCATATTATACTCTTCTTCCATATTATACTCTTCTTCCAAATTACACTCTTCCATATTATACTCTACTTCCATATTATACTCTTCCATATACACTACTTCCATATTATACTCTACTTCCATATAATACTCTTCTTCCATATTATACTCTTCTTCCATATTACACTACTTCCATATTATACTTCCATTTTATACTCTTCTTCCATATACACTACTTCCATATTATACCCTTCTTCCATATTATACTCTTCTTCCATATTATACTCTACTTCCATATTATACTCTTCTTCCATATTATTCTCTTCTTCCATATTATACTCTTCTTCCATATTATACTCTTCTTCCATATTATACTCTACTTCCATATTATACTCTACTTCCATATTACACTCTTCTTCCATATACACTACTTCCATATTATACTCTTCTTCCATATTATACTCTTCTTCCATTTTATACTCTTCTTCCATATTATACTCTACTTCCATATTATACTCTTCTTCCATATTATACTCTTCTTCCATATTATACTCTTCTTCCATATTATACTCTTCTTCCATTTTATACTCTTCTTCCATATTATACTCTTCTTCCATATTATACTCTTCTTCCATATTATACTCTACTTCCATATTATACTCTACTTCCATATTATACTCTTCTTCCATATTACACTCTTCCATATTATACTCTACTTCCATATTACACTCTTCCATATACTCTTATTCCATATTATACTCTACTTCCATATTATACTCTTCCATATTACACTCTACTTCCATATTATACTCTTCTTCCATATTATACTCTACTTCCATATTATACTCTTCTTCCATATTACACTCTTCTTCCATATTACACTCTTCTTCCATATTATACTCTTCTTCCATATTATACTCTACTTCCATATTACACTATTCTTCCATATTATACTCTTCTTCCATATTATACTCTACTTCCATATTATACTCTTCTTCCATATTACACTCTTCTTCCATATTACACTCTTCTTCCATATTATACTCTTCTTCCATATTATACTCTACTTCCATATTATACTCTACTTCAATATTATACTCTTCCATGTTATACTCTTCTTCAATATTATACTCTACTTCCATATTATACTCTACTTCCATATTATACACTTCTTCCATATTATACTCTTATTCCAAATTACACTCTTCCATATTGTACTCTTCTTCCATATTATACACTTCTTCCATATTATAGTCTTCCATATTATACTCTACTTCCATATTATACTCTACTTCCATATTATACTCTTCTTCCATATTATACTCTTCTTCCAAATTACACTCTTCCATATTATACTCTACTTCCATATTATACTCTTCCATATACACTACTTCCATATTATACTCTACTTCCATATAATACTCTTCTTCCATATTATACTCTACTTCCATATTATACTCTTCCATATACACTACTTCCATATTATACTCTACTTCCATATTATACTATACTTCCATATTATACTCTTCTTCCATATACACTACTTCCATATTATACTCTTCTTCCATATTATACTCTTCTTCCATATTATACTCTACTTCCATATTGTACTCTTCTTCCATATTATACTCTTCTTCCATATTATACTCTTCTTCCATATTATACTCTTCTTCCATATTATACTCTTCTTCCATATTATACTCTACTTCCATATTATACTCTACTTCCATATTACACTCTTCTTCCATATACACTACTTCCATATTATACTCTTCTTCCATATTATACTCTTCTTCCATGTTATACTCTTCTTCCATATTATACTCTACTTCCATATTATACTCTTCTTCCATATTATACTCTTCTTCCATATTATACTCTTCTTCCATTTTATACTCTTCTTCCATATTATACTCTACTTCCATATTATACTCTTCTTCCATATTATACTCTTCTTCCATATTATACTCTTCTTCCATATTATACTCTTCTTCCATATTATACTCTACTTCCATATTATACTCTTCCATATTATACTCTTCTTCCATATTATACTCTTCTTCCATATTATACTCTACTTCCATATTATACTCTACTTCCATATTATACTCTTCTTCCATATTACACTCTTCCATATTATACTCTACTTCCATATTATACTCTTCCATATTATACTCTTCTTCCATATTATACTCTTCTTCCATATTATACTCTACTTCCATATTACACTCTTCTTCCATATTATACTTTTCTTCCATATTATACTCTTTTTCCATATTATACTCTTCTTCCATATTATACTCTTCCATATTATATTCTTCTTCCACATTATACTCTTCTTCCATATTATACTCTTCTTCCATATTATACTCTACTTCCATATTATACTCTTCTTCCATATTATACTCTACTTCCATATTATACTCTACTTCCATATTACACTCTTCTTCCATATACACTACTTCCATATTATACTCTTCTTCCATATTATACTCTTCTTCCATTTTATACTCTTCTTCCATATTATACTCTACTTCCATATTATACTCTTCTTCCATATTATACTCTTCTTCCATATTATACTCTTCTTCCATATTATACTCTTCTTCCATTTTATACTCTTCTTCCATATTATACTTTTCTTCCATATTATACTCTTCTTCCATATTATACTCTACTTCCATATTATACTCTACTTCCATATTATACTCTTCTTCCATATTACATTCTTCCATATTATACTCTACTTCCATATTACACTCTTCCATATACTCTTATTCCATATTATACTCTACTTCCATATTATACTCTTCCATATTACACTCTACTTCCATATTATACTCTTCTTCCATATTATACTCTACTTCCATATTATACTCTTCTTCCATATTACACTCTTCTTCCATATTACACTCGTCTTCCATATTATACTCTTCTTCCATATTATACTCTACTTCCATATTACACTATTCTTCCATATTATACTCTTCTTCCATATTATACTCTACTTCCATATTATACTCTTCTTCCATATTACACTCTTCTTCCATATTACACTCTTCTTCCATATTATACTCTTCTTCCATATTATACTCTACTTCCATATTATACTCTCTTCCATATTATACTCTTCTTCCATATTATACTCTACTTCCATATTATACTCTTCTTCCATATTATACTCTTCTTCCATATTATACTCTTCTTCCATATTATACTCTACTTCCATATTATACTCTACTTCCATATTATACTCTTCTTCCATATTACACTCTACTTCCATATTATACTCTTCTTCCATATTATACTCTACTTCCATTTTATACTCTTCTTCCATATTACACTCTTCTTCCATATTACACTCTTCTTC
Source organism: Coregonus lavaretus (assembly GCF_964263955.1). NCBI lineage: Eukaryota > Metazoa > Chordata > Actinopteri > Salmoniformes > Salmonidae > Coregonus > Coregonus lavaretus. The sequence goes on from NC_139993.1 coordinate 65,766,465, forward strand.
CATATTATACTCTTCTTCCATATTATACTCTTCTTCCATATTACACTCTTCTTCCATATTACACTCTTCTTCCATATTACACTCTTCTTCCATATTACACTCTTCTTCCATATTATACTCTTCTTCCATATTACACTCTACTTCCATATTATACTCTTCCATATTATACTCTTCTTCCATATTATACTCTACTTCCATATTATACTCTACTTCCATATTATACACTTCTTCCATATTATAGTCTTCCATATTATACTCTTCCATATTATACTCTTCTACCATATTATACTCTACTTCCATATTATACTCTTCTTCCATATTACACTCTTCTTCCATATTACACTCTTCTTCCATATTATACTCTTCTTCCATATTATACTCCACTTCCATATTATACTCTACTTCCATATTATACTCTTCTTCCAAATTACACTCTTCCATATTATACTCTTCTTCCATATTATACACTTCTTCCATATTATAGTCTTCCATATTATACTCTACTTCCATATTATACTCTTCTTCCATATTATACTCTTCTTCCAAATTACACTCTTCCATATTATACTCTACTTCCATATTATACTCTTCCATATACACTACTTCCATATTATACTCTACTTCCATATAATACTCTTCTTCCATATTATACTCTTCTTCCATATTACACTACTTCCATATTATACTTCCATTTTATACTCTTCTTCCATATACACTACTTCCATATTATACCCTTCTTCCATATTATACTCTTCTTCCATATTATACTCTACTTCCATATTATACTCTTCTTCCATATTATTCTCTTCTTCCATATTATACTCTTCTTCCATATTATACTCTTCTTCCATATTATACTCTACTTCCATATTATACTCTACTTCCATATTACACTCTTCTTCCATATACACTACTTCCATATTATACTCTTCTTCCATATTATACTCTTCTTCCATTTTATACTCTTCTTCCATATTATACTCTACTTCCATATTATACTCTTCTTCCATATTATACTCTTCTTCCATATTATACTCTTCTTCCATATTATACTCTTCTTCCATTTTATACTCTTCTTCCATATTATACTCTTCTTCCATATTATACTCTTCTTCCATATTATACTCTACTTCCATATTATACTCTACTTCCATATTATACTCTTCTTCCATATTACACTCTTCCATATTATACTCTACTTCCATATTACACTCTTCCATATACTCTTATTCCATATTATACTCTACTTCCATATTATACTCTTCCATATTACACTCTACTTCCATATTATACTCTTCTTCCATATTATACTCTACTTCCATATTATACTCTTCTTCCATATTACACTCTTCTTCCATATTACACTCTTCTTCCATATTATACTCTTCTTCCATATTATACTCTACTTCCATATTACACTATTCTTCCATATTATACTCTTCTTCCATATTATACTCTACTTCCATATTATACTCTTCTTCCATATTACACTCTTCTTCCATATTACACTCTTCTTCCATATTATACTCTTCTTCCATATTATACTCTACTTCCATATTATACTCTACTTCAATATTATACTCTTCCATGTTATACTCTTCTTCAATATTATACTCTACTTCCATATTATACTCTACTTCCATATTATACACTTCTTCCATATTATACTCTTATTCCAAATTACACTCTTCCATATTGTACTCTTCTTCCATATTATACACTTCTTCCATATTATAGTCTTCCATATTATACTCTACTTCCATATTATACTCTACTTCCATATTATACTCTTCTTCCATATTATACTCTTCTTCCAAATTACACTCTTCCATATTATACTCTACTTCCATATTATACTCTTCCATATACACTACTTCCATATTATACTCTACTTCCATATAATACTCTTCTTCCATATTATACTCTACTTCCATATTATACTCTTCCATATACACTACTTCCATATTATACTCTACTTCCATATTATACTATACTTCCATATTATACTCTTCTTCCATATACACTACTTCCATATTATACTCTTCTTCCATATTATACTCTTCTTCCATATTATACTCTACTTCCATATTGTACTCTTCTTCCATATTATACTCTTCTTCCATATTATACTCTTCTTCCATATTATACTCTTCTTCCATATTATACTCTTCTTCCATATTATACTCTACTTCCATATTATACTCTACTTCCATATTACACTCTTCTTCCATATACACTACTTCCATATTATACTCTTCTTCCATATTATACTCTTCTTCCATGTTATACTCTTCTTCCATATTATACTCTACTTCCATATTATACTCTTCTTCCATATTATACTCTTCTTCCATATTATACTCTTCTTCCATTTTATACTCTTCTTCCATATTATACTCTACTTCCATATTATACTCTTCTTCCATATTATACTCTTCTTCCATATTATACTCTTCTTCCATATTATACTCTTCTTCCATATTATACTCTACTTCCATATTATACTCTTCCATATTATACTCTTCTTCCATATTATACTCTTCTTCCATATTATACTCTACTTCCATATTATACTCTACTTCCATATTATACTCTTCTTCCATATTACACTCTTCCATATTATACTCTACTTCCATATTATACTCTTCCATATTATACTCTTCTTCCATATTATACTCTTCTTCCATATTATACTCTACTTCCATATTACACTCTTCTTCCATATTATACTTTTCTTCCATATTATACTCTTTTTCCATATTATACTCTTCTTCCATATTATACTCTTCCATATTATATTCTTCTTCCACATTATACTCTTCTTCCATATTATACTCTTCTTCCATATTATACTCTACTTCCATATTATACTCTTCTTCCATATTATACTCTACTTCCATATTATACTCTACTTCCATATTACACTCTTCTTCCATATACACTACTTCCATATTATACTCTTCTTCCATATTATACTCTTCTTCCATTTTATACTCTTCTTCCATATTATACTCTACTTCCATATTATACTCTTCTTCCATATTATACTCTTCTTCCATATTATACTCTTCTTCCATATTATACTCTTCTTCCATTTTATACTCTTCTTCCATATTATACTTTTCTTCCATATTATACTCTTCTTCCATATTATACTCTACTTCCATATTATACTCTACTTCCATATTATACTCTTCTTCCATATTACATTCTTCCATATTATACTCTACTTCCATATTACACTCTTCCATATACTCTTATTCCATATTATACTCTACTTCCATATTATACTCTTCCATATTACACTCTACTTCCATATTATACTCTTCTTCCATATTATACTCTACTTCCATATTATACTCTTCTTCCATATTACACTCTTCTTCCATATTACACTCGTCTTCCATATTATACTCTTCTTCCATATTATACTCTACTTCCATATTACACTATTCTTCCATATTATACTCTTCTTCCATATTATACTCTACTTCCATATTATACTCTTCTTCCATATTACACTCTTCTTCCATATTACACTCTTCTTCCATATTATACTCTTCTTCCATATTATACTCTACTTCCATATTATACTCTACTTCCATATTACACTCTTCTTCCATATTATACACTTCTTCCATATTATACTCTACTTCCATATTATACTCTACTTCCATATTATACACTTCTTCCATATTGTAGTCTTCCATATTATACTCTTCCATATTATACTCTTCTTCCATATTATACTCTACTTCCATATTATACTCTTCCATGTTATACTCTTCTTCCATATTATACTCTACTTCCATATTATACTCTACTTCCATATTATACACTTCTTCCATATTATACTCTTCTTCCAAATTACACTCTTCCATATTATACTCTTCTTCCATATTATACACTTCTTCCATATTATAGTCTTCCATATTATACTCTACTTCCATATTATACTCTATTTCCATATTATACTCTTCTTCCATATTATACTCTTCTTCCAAATTACACTCTTCCATATTATACTCTACTTCCATATTATACTCTTCCATATACACTACTTCCATATTATACTCTACTTCCATATAATACTCTTCTTCCATATTATACTCTACTTCCATATTATACTCTTCCATATACACTACTTCCATATTATACTCTACTTCCATATTATACTATACTTCCATATTATACTCTTCTTCCATATACACTACTTCCATATTATACTCTTCTTCCATATTATACTCTTCTTCCATATTATACTCTACTTCCATATTATACTCTTCTTCCATATTATACTCTTCTTCCATATTATACTCTTGTTCCATATTATACTCTTCTTCCATATTATACTCTACTTCCATATTATACTCTACTTCCATATTACACTCTTCTTCCATATACACTACTTCCATATTATACTCTTCTTCCATATTATACTCTTCTTCCATGTTATACTCTTCTTCCATATTATACTCTACTTCCATATTATACTCTTCTTCCATATTATACTCTTCTTCCATATTATACTCTTCTTCCATATTATACTCTTCTTCCATTTTATACTCTTCTTCCATATTATACTCTACTTCCATATTATACTCTTCTTCCATATTATACTCTTCTTCCATATTATACTCTTCTTCCATATTATACTCTTCTTCCATATTATACTCTACTTCCATATTATACTCTTCCATATTATACTCTTCTTCCATATTATACTCTTCTTCAATATTATACTCTACTTCCATATTATACTCTACTTCCATATTATACTCTTCTTCCATATTACACTCTTCCATATTATACTCTACTTCCATATTATACTCTTCCATATTATACTCTTCTTCCATATTATACTCTTCTTCCATATTATACTCTACTTCCATATTACACTCTTCTTCCATATTATACTTTTCTTCCATATTATACTCTTTTTCCATATTATACTCTTCTTCCATATTATACTCTTCCATATTATATTCTTCTTCCACATTACACTCTTCTTCCATATTATACTCTTCTTCCATATTATACTCTACTTCCATATTATACTCTTCTTCCATATTATACTCTACTTCCATATTATACTCTTCCATATTATACACTTCCATATTATATTCTTCTTCCACATTATACTATTCTTCCATATTATACTCTACTTCCATATTATACTCTTCTTCCATATTATACTCTACTTCCATATTATACTCTACTTCCATATTATACTCTTCTTCCATATTATACTCTACTTCCATATTATACTCTTCCATATTATACTCTTCCATATTATACTCTTCTTCCATATTATACTCTTCTTCCATATTATACTCTTCTTCCATATTATACTCTACTTCCATATTATACTCTACTTCCATATTATACTCTTCTTCCATATTATACTCTTCTTCCATTTTATACTCTTCTTCCATATTATACTCTACTTCCATATTATACTCTTCTTCCATATTATACTCTTCTTCCATATTATACTCTTCTTCCATATTATACTATTCTTCCATTTTATACTCTTCTTCCATATTATACTCTACTTCCATATTATACTCTACTTCCATATTATACTCTTCTTCCATATTACACTCTTCCATATTATACTCTACTTCCATATTACACTCTTCCATATACTCTACTTCCATATTATACTCTACTTCCATATTATACTCTTCCATATTACACTCTACTTCCATATTATACTCTTCTTCCATATTATACTCTACTTCCATATTATACTCTTCCATATTATACTCTTCTTCCATATTATACTCTTCTTCCATATTATACTCTTCTTCCATATTATACTCTTCTTCCATATTATACTCTACTTCCATATTATACTCTACTTCCATATTATACTCTTCTTCCATATTATACTCTTCTTCCATTTTATACTCTTCTTCCATATTATACTCTACTTCCATATTATACTCTTCTTCCATATTATACTCTTCTTCCATATTATACTCTTCTTCCATATTATACTATTCTTCCATTTTATACTCTTCTTCCATATTATACTCTACTTCCATATTATACTCTACTTCCATATTATACTCTTCTTCCATATTACACTCTTCCATATTATACTCTACTTCCATATTATACTCTTCTTCCATATTATACTCTACTTCCATATTATACTCTTCTTCCATATTACACTCTTCCATATTATACTCTACTTCCATATTACACTCTTCCATATACTCTACTTCCATATTATACTCTACTTCCATATTATACTCTTCCATATTACACTCTACTTCCATATTATACTCTTCTTCCATATTATACTCTACTTCCATATTATACTCTTCTTCCATATTACACTCTTCTTCCATATTACACTCTTCTTCCATATTATACTCTTCTTCCATATTATACTCTACTTCCATATTATACTCTTCCATATTATACTCTTCTTCCATATTATACTCTACTTCCATATTATACTCTACTTCCATATTATACACTTCTTCCATATTGTAGTCTTCCATATTATACTCTTCCATATTATACTCTTCTTCCATATTATACTCTACTTCCATATTATACTCTTCCATATTATACTCTTCTTCCATATTATACTCTACTTCCATATTATACTCTTCTTCCATATTACACTCTTCTTCCATATTACACTCTTCTTCCATATTATACTCTTCTTCCATATTATACTCTACTTCCATATTATACTCTACTTCCATATTATACTCTTCTTCCATATTATACTCTTCTTCCATATTATACTCTACTTCCATATTATACTCTTCCATATTATACTCTTCTTCCATATTATACTCTACTTCCATATTATACTCTTCTTCCATATTACACTCTTCTTCCATATTACACTCTTCTTCCATATTATACTCTTCTTCCATATTATACTCTACTTCCATATTATACTCTACTTCCATTGTCACGATCGTCCAATGAGGGAGACCAAAGCGCAGCGCGTTGAGCGAACATGACTTTATTTAATTAAAGCCTAACACGAAAACCACAAAACAAATGACGATACGTGAAGTCCACAGGGACAATGACTGTACAGGAACAAAAACCCACAAACACAAGGTGAAAACACACAGTTTAAATATGGCTCCCAATCAGAGATAACGAGCCGACAGCTGACACTCGTTACCACTGATTGGGAGTCACACGACCAAACAAGGAAACAACCACATAGACAACCCAACCAAACAGAACACAACGAAACGAACACACCCTGGCTCAACATACAAAGTCCCGGAGCCAGAGCGTGACAGTACCCCCCCCTAAAGGCGCGGACTGCGACCGCGCCTCAAAGAACCCAAATAGGGGAGGGCTGGGTGGGTGTTGCTCCTCGGAGGCGGCTCCGGCTCTGGCTCCGGGCTTGACCACCATCCTACATCCATCCCCCCGTAATGGCCCCGGTCCGATCCAACCCAGCTGGCTGGATCCGGACTGATGTTGCGCATCCCTAACTTGGCGCGTGAGGCAGGGACGGACCGGACCTGGCTGACGATACGCATCCTCGGCTTGGTGCGTGGAGCCAGAACGGACCTCCTCAGGCTGACGACTCGCCTCCCTGGCTTGGTGCGCGTAGCAGGCATAGGCTGAACCATGTTGACGACTCGCCCCCTTGGTTTGGTGAGCGTAGCCGGAACGAGCTGACCCAGGTTGACGACTCGCACCCTTAGCCTGGTGCGAGTGGCAGGAACAGTCCGGGTTGGGCCGGCGACGCACACCGTAGTTTTGATGCGTGGAGCAGGAACCGGCCGGGCTGGGCTGGCGACGCACCCCTTTGGCTTGGTGCGTAGAGCAGGGACAGGCCGGGCTGGGCTGGCGACGCACCCCTTTGGCTTGGTGCGTAGAGCAGGCACGGGCCGTGCCGGACTGACGACGCACACCACTGGCTTGGTGCGGGAAGCTTGGATGGACCGGACTGTACTAGGGACACACACCACTGGCCCTACACCGGGATCTGGAACGGGCCGGACCGGACTGGCAACACACGCCAGTACCTCTCGCCGTGCCTCTACTTCCTCCATCCCCTCTTCGACCAGTGGCCCCCGTAACCCGGCGGCCTTCTCCAGCAACCCACTGGGCCGCTCTATCGCGGCCTCCTGCTGGTCCGACGTCGTGAGCCCCCCCCTAAAAAATTTCGGGGCGTCTCTCCTACCCGTGGACCAGGTCTCCATATCCCTCGCCAGCCTCTCGCCCTTCTGCCATAGTGTCAAGCCCTTCTCCTCCTCACTCGGCTTGACCCAGTCCAGGAGGCGAAGGAGATCTGTGAGGGATCTCCCTGGCGACGGCTCCTGGACACGCTGCTTGGTCCCATCTTGGTGGGTTTTTCTGTCACGATCGTCCAATGAGGGAGACCAAAGCGCAGCGCGTTGAGCGAACATGACTTTATTTAATTAAAGCCTAACACGAAAACCACAAAACAAATGACGATACGTGAAGTCCACAGTGACAATGACTGTACAGGAACAAAAACCCACAAACACAAGGTGAAAACACACAGTTTAAATATGGCTCCCAATCAGAGATAACGAGCCGACAGCTGACACTCGTTACCACTGATTGGGAGTCACACGACCAAACAAGGAAACAACCACATAGACAACCCAACCAAACAGAACACAACGAAACGAACACACCCTGGCTCAACATACAAAATCACGGAGCCAGAGCGTGACATCCATATTATACTCTACTTCCATATTATACACTTCTTCCATATTATACTCTACTTCCATATTATACTCTACTTCCATATTACACTCTTCCATATACTCTACTTCCATATTATACTCTACTTCCATATTATACTCTTCCATATTACACTCTACTTCCATATTATACTCTTCTTCCATATTATACTCTACTTCCATATTATACTCTACTTCCATATTACACTCTTCTTCCATATTATACTTTTCTTCCATATTATACTCTTTTTCCATATTATACTCTTCTTCCATATTATACTCTTCCATATTATATTCTTCTTCCACATTATACTCTTCTTCCATATTATACTATTCTTCCATATTATACTCTACTTCCATATTATACTCTTCTTCCATATTATACTCTACATCCATATTATACTCTTCCATATTATACACTTCCATATTCTATTCTTCTTCCACATTATACTCTTCTTCCATATTATACTCTACTTCCATATTATACTCTTCTTCCATATTATACTCTACTTCCATATTATACTCTACTTCCATATTATACTCTTCTTCCATATTATACTCTACTTCCATATTATACTCTTCCATATTATACTCTTCCATATTATACTCTTCTTCCATATTATACTCTTCTTCCATATTATACTCTTCTTCCATATTATACTCTTCTTCCATATTATACTCTACTTCCATATTATACTCTACTTCCCTATTACACTCTTCTTCCATATACACTACTTCCATATTATACTCTTCTTCCATATTATACTCTTCTTCCATTTTATACTCTTCTTCCATATTATACTCTACTTCCATATTATACTCTTCTTCCATATTATACTCTTCTTCCATATTATACTATTCTTCCATTTTATACTCTTCTTCCATATTATACTCTACTTCCATATTATACTCTTCTTCCATATTATACTCTACTTCCATATTATACTCTACTTCCATATTATACTCTTCTTCCATATTACACTCTTCCATATTATACTCTACTTCCATATTACACTCTTCCATATACTCTACTTCCATATTATACTCTACTTCCATATTATACTCTTCCATATTACACTCTACTTCCATATTATACTCTTCTTCCATATTATACTCTACTTCCATATTATACTCTTCTTCCATATTACACTCTTCTTCCATATTACACTCTTCTTCCATATTATACTCTTCTTCCATATTATACTCTACTTCCATATTATACTCTTCCATATTATACTCTTCTTCCATATTATACTCTACTTCCATATTATACTCTACTTCCATATTATACTCTACTTCCATATTATACTCTACTTCCATATTATACACTTCTTCCATATTATACTCTACTTCCATATTATAATCTTCCATATTATACTCTTCTTCCATATTATACTCTACTTCCATATTACACTCTTCTTCCATATTATACACTTCTTCCATATTATACTCTACTTCCATATTATACTCTACTTCCATATTATACACTTCTTCCATATTGTAGTCTTCCATATTATACTCTTCCATATTATACTCTTCTTCCATATTATACTCTACTTCCATATTATACTCTTCTTCCATATTACACTTTTCTTCCATATTACACTCTTCTTCCATATTATACTCTTCTTCCATATTATACTCTACTTCCATATTATACTCTACTTCCATATTACACTCTTCTTCCATATTATACTCTTCTTCCATATTATACTCTACTTCCATATTATACTCTACTTCCATATTACACTCTTCTTCCATATTATACTCTTCTTCCATATTATACTTTTCTTCCATATTATACTCTACTTCCATATTATACTCTTCCATATTATACTCTTCTTCCATATTATACTCTACTTCCATATTACACTCTTCTTCCATATTATACTCTTCTTCCATATTATACTCTTCTTCCATATTATACTCTACTTCCATATTATACTCTACTTCCATATTATACTCTACTTCCATATTATACTCTACTTCCATATTATACTCTTCTTCCATATTACACTCTTCTTCCATATTACACTCTTCTTCCATATTATATTCTTCTTCCATATTATACTCTACTTCCATATTATACTCTACTTCCATATTATAATCTACTTCCATATTATACACTTCTTCCATATTATACTCTACTTCCATATTATAATCTTCCATATTATACTCTTCTTCCATATTATACTCTACTTCCATATTATACTCTACTTCCATATTATACACTTCTTCCATATTGTAGTCTTCCATATTATACTCTTCCATATTATACTCTTCTTCCATATTATACTCTACTTCCATATTATACTCTTCCATATTATACTCTTCTTCCATATTATACTCTACTTCCATATTATACTCTACTTCCATATTATACTCTTCTTCCATATTATACTCTTCTTCCAAATTACACTCTTCCATATTATACTCTTCTTCCATATTATACACTTCTTCCATATTATAGTCTTCCATATTATACTCTACTTCCATATTATACTCTACTTCCATATTATACTCTTCTTCCATATTATACTCTTCTTCCAAATTACACTCTTCCATATTATACTCTACTTCCATATTATACTCTTCCATATACACTACTTCCATATTATACTCTACTTCCATATAATACTCTTCTTCCATATTATACTCTTCTTCCATATTACACTACTTCCATATTATACTATACTTCCATATTATACTCTTCTTCCATATACACTACTTCCATATTATACTCTTCTTCCATATTATACTCTTCTTCCATATTATACTCTACTTCCATATTATACTCTTCTTCCATATTATACTCTTCTTCCATATTATACTCTTCTTCCATATTATACTCTTCTTCCATATTATACTATTCTTCCATATTATACTCTTCTTCCATTTTATACTCTTCTTCCATATTATACTCTACTTCCATATTATACTCTTCTTCCATATTATACTCTTCTTCCATATTATACTCTTCTTCCATATTATACTCTTCTTCCATTTTATACTCTTCTTCCATATTATACTCTACTTCCATATTATACTCTTCTTCCATATTATACTCTTCTTCCATATTATACTCTTCTTCCATATTATACTCTTCTTCCATATTATACTCTACTTCCATATTATACTCTTCTTCCATATTATACACTTCTTCCATATTATACTCTACTTCCATATTATACTCTACTTCCATATTATACACTTCTTCCATATTGTAGTCTTCCATATTATACTCTTCCATATTATACTCTTCTTCCATATTATACTCTACTTCCATATTATACTCTTCCATATTATACTCTTCTTCCATATTATACTCTACTTCCATATTATACTCTTCTTCCATATTACACTTTTCTTCCATATTACACTCTTCTTCCATATTATACTCTTCTTCCATATTATACTCTACTTCCATATTATACTCTACTTCCATATTACACTCTTCTTCCATATTATACTCTTCTTCCATATTATACTCTACTTCCATATTATACTCTACTTCCATATTACACTCTTCTTCCATATTATACTCTTCTTCCATATTATACTTTTCTTCCATATTATACTCTACTTCCATATTATACTCTTCCATATTATACTCTTCTTCCATATTATACTCTACTTCCATATTACACTCTTCTTCCATATTATATTCTTCTTCCATATTATACTCTTCTTCCATATTATACTCTACTTCCATATTATACTCTACTTCCATATTATACTCTACTTCCATATTATACTCTACTTCCATATTATACTCTTCTTCCATATTACACTCTTCTTCCATATTACACTCTTCTTCCATATTATACTCTTCTTCCATATTATACTCTACTTCCATATTATACTCTACTTCCATATTATACTCTACTTCCATATTATACTCTACTTCCATATTATACACTTCTTCCATATTATACTCTAAATCCATATTATAATCTTCCATATTATACTCTTCTTCCATATTATACTCTACTTCCATATTACACTCTTCTTCCATATTATACACTTCTTCCATATTATACTCTACTTCCATATTATACTCTACTTCCATATTATACACTTCTTCCATATTGTAGTCTTCCATATTATACTCTTCCATATTATACTCTTCTTCCATATTATACTCTACTTCCATATTATACTCTTCCATATTATACTCTTCTTCCATATTATACTCTACTTCCATATTATACTCTACTTCCATATTATACTCTTCTTCCATATTATACTCTTCTTCCAAATTACACTCTTCCATATTATACTCTTCTTCCATATTATACACTTCTTCCATATTATAGTCTTCCATATTATACTCTACTTCCATATTATACTCTACTTCCATATTATACTCTTCTTCCATATTATACTCTTCTTCCAAATTACACTCTTCCATATTATACTCTACTTCCATATTATACTCTTCCATATACACTACTTCCATATTATACTCTACTTCCATATAATACTCTTCTTCCATATTATACTCTTCTTCCATATTACACTACTTCCATATTATACTATACTTCCATATTATACTCTTCTTCCATATACACTACTTCCATATTATACTCTTCTTCCATATTATACTCTTCTTCCATATTATACTCTACTTCCATATTATACTCTTCTTCCATATTATACTCTTCTTCCATATTATACTCTTCTTCCATATTATACTCTTCTTCCATATTATACTCTTCTTCCATATTATACTCTTCTTCCATTTTATACTCTTCTTCCATATTATACTCTACTTCCATATTATACTCTTCTTCCATATTATACTCTTCTTCCATATTATACTCTTCTTCCATATTATACTCTTCTTCCATATTATACTCTACTTCCATATTATACTCTACTTCCATATTATACTCTTCTTCCATATTATACTCTTCTTCCATATTATACTCTTCTTCCATATTATACTCTTCTTCCATATTATACTCTACTTCCATATTATACTCTTCCATATTATACTCTTCTTCCATATTATACTCTTCTTCCATATTATACTCTACTTCCATATTATACTCTACTTCCATATTATACTCTACTTCCATATTATACTCTACTTCCATATTACACTCTTCTTCCATATTATACTCTTCTTCCATATTATACTCTACTTCCATATTATACTCTACTTCCATATTACACTCTTCTTCCATATTATACTCTTCTTCCATATTATACTTTTCTTCCATATTATACTCTACTTCCATATTATACTCTTCCATATTATACTCTTCTTCCATATTATACTCTACTTCCATATTACACTCTTCTTCCATATTATACTCTTCTTCCATATTATACTCTTCTTCCATATTATACTCTACTTCCATATTATACTCTACTTCCATATTATACTCTACTTCCATATTATACTCTACTTCCATATTATACTCTTCTTCCATATTACACTCTTCTTCCATATTACACTCTTCTTCCATATTATACTCTTCTTCCATATTATACTCTACTTCCATATTATACTCTACTTCCATATTATACTCTACTTCCATATTATACACTTCTTCCATATTATACTCTACTTCCATATTATAATCTTCCATATTATACTCTTCTTCCATATTATACTCTACTTCCATATTACACTCTTCTTCCATATTATACACTTCTTCCATATTATACTCTACTTCCATATTATACTCTACTTCCATATTATACACTTCTTCCATATTGTAGTCTTCCATATTATACTCTTCCATATTATACTCTTCTTCCATATTATACTCTACTTCCATATTATACTCTTCCATATTATACTCTTCTTCCATATTATACTCTTCTTCCAAATTACACTCTTCCATATTATACTCTTCTTCCATATTATACACTTCTTCCATATTATAGTCTTCCATATTATACTCTACTTCCATATTATACTCTACTTCCATATTATACTCTTCTTCCATATTATACTCTTCTTCCAAATTACACTCTTCCATATTATACTCTACTTCCATATTATACTCTTCCATATACACTACTTCCATATTATACTCTACTTCCATATAATACTCTTCTTCCATATTATACTCTTCTTCCATATTACACTACTTCCATATTATACTATACTTCCATATTATACTCTTCTTCCATATACACTACTTCCATATTATACTCTTCTTCCATATTATACTCTTCTTCCATATTATACTCTACTTCCATATTATACTCTTCTTCCATATTATACTCTTCTTCCATATTATACTCTTCTTCCATATTATACTCTTCTTCCATATTATACTCTTCTTCCATATTATACTCTTCTTCCATTTTATACTCTTCTTCCATATTATACTCTACTTCCATATTATACTCTTCTTCCATATTATACTCTTCTTCCATATTATACTCTTCTTCCATATTATACTCTTCTTCCATTTTATACTCTTCTTCCATATTATACTCTACTTCCATATTATACTCTTCTTCCATATTATACTCTTCTTCCATATTATACTCTTCTTCCATATTATACTCTTCTTCCATATTATACTCTACTTCCATATTATACTCTTCTTCCATATTATACACTTCTTCCATATTATACTCTACTTCCATATTATACTCTACTTCCATATTATACACTTCTTCCATATTGTAGTCTTCCATATTATACTCTTCCATATTATACTCTTCTTCCATATTATACTCTACTTCCATATTATACTCTTCCATATTATACTCTTCTTCCATATTATACTCTACTTCCATATTATACTCTACTTCCATATTATACTCTTCTTCCATATTATACTCTTCTTCCAAATTACACTCTTCCATATTATACTCTTCTTCCATATTATACACTTCTTCCATATTATAGTCTTCCATATTATACTCTACTTCCATATTATACTCTACTTCCATATTATACTCTTCTTCCATATTATACTCTTCTTCCAAATTACACTCTTCCATATTATACTCTACTTCCATATTATACTCTTCCATATACACTACTTCCATATTATACTCTACTTCCATATAATACTCTTCTTCCATATTATACTCTTCTTCCATATTACACTACTTCCATATTATACTATACTTCCATATTATACTCTTCTTCCATATACACTACTTCCATATTATACTCTTCTTCCATATTATACTCTTCTTCCATATTATACTCTACTTCCATATTATACTCTTCTTCCATATTATACTCTTCTTCCATATTATACTCTTCTTCCATATTATACTCTTCTTCCATATTATACTCTTCTTCCATTTTATACTCTTCTTCCATATTATACTCTACTTCCATATTATACTCTTCTTCCATATTATACTCTTCTTCCATATTATACTCTTCTTCCATATTATACTCTTCTTCCATATTATACTCTACTTCCATATTATACTCTACTTCCATATTATACTCTTCTTCCATATTATACTCTTCTTCCATATTATACTCTTCTTCCATATTATACTCTTCTTCCATATTATACTCTACTTCCATATTATACTCTTCCATATTATACTCTTCTTCCATATTATACTCTTCTTCCATATTATACTCTACTTCCATATTATACTCTACTTCCATATTATACTCTACTTCCATATTATACTCTACTTCCATATTACACTCTTCTTCCATATTATACTCTTCTTCCATATTATACTCTACTTCCATATTATACTCTACTTCCATATTACACTCTTCTTCCATATTATACTCTTCTTCCATATTATACTTTTCTTCCATATTATACTCTACTTCCATATTATACTCTTCCATATTATACTCTTCTTCCATATTATACTCTACTTCCATATTACACTCTTCTTCCATATTATACTCTTCTTCCATATTATACTCTTCTTCCATATTATACTCTACTTCCATATTATACTCTACTTCCATATTATACTCTACTTCCATATTATACTCTACTTCCATATTATACTCTTCTTCCATATTACACTCTTCTTCCATATTACACTCTTCTTCCATATTATACTCTTCTTCCATATTATACTCTACTTCCATATTATACTCTACTTCCATATTATACTCTACTGCCATATTATACACTTCTTCCATATTATACTCTACTTCCATATTATAATCTTCCATATTATACTCTTCTTCCATATTATACTCTACTTCCATATTACACTCTTCTTCCATATTATACACTTCTTCCATATTATACTCTACTTCCATATTATACTCTACTTCCATATTATACACTTCTTCCATATTGTAGTCTTCCATATTATACTCTTCCATATTATACTCTTCTTCCATATTATACTCTACTTCCATATTATACTCTTCCATATTATACTCTTCTTCCATATTATACTCTACTTCCATATTATACTCTACTTCCATATTATACTCTTCTTCCATATTATACTCTTCTTCCAAATTACACTCTTCCATATTATACTCTTCTTCCATATTATACACTTCTTCCATATTATAGTCTTCCATATTATACTCTACTTCCATATTATACTCTACTTCCATATTATACTCTTCTTCCATATTATACTCTTCTTCCAAATTACACTCTTCCATATTATACTCTACTTCCATATTATACTCTTCCATATACACTACTTCCATATTATACTCTACTTCCATATAATACTCTTCTTCCATATTATACTCTTCTTCCATATTACACTACTTCCATATTATACTATACTTCCATATTATACTCTTCTTCCATATACACTACTTCCATATTATACTCTTCTTCCATATTATACTCTTCTTCCATATTATACTCTACTTCCATATTATACTCTTCTTCCATATTATACTCTTCTTCCATATTATACTCTTCTTCCATATTATACTCTTCTTCCATATTATACTCTTCTTCCATATTATACTCTTCTTCCATTTTATACTCTTCTTCCATATTATACTCTACTTCCATATTATACTCTTCTTCCATATTATACTCTTCTTCCATATTATACTCTTCTTCCATATTATACTCTTCTTCCATTTTATACTCTTCTTCCATATTATACTCTACTTCCATATTATACTCTTCTTCCATATTATACTCTTCTTCCATATTATACTCTTCTTCCATATTATACTCTTCTTCCATATTATACTCTACTTCCATATTATACTCTTCTTCCATATTATACACTTCTTCCATATTATACTCTACTTCCATATTATACTCTACTTCCATATTATACACTTCTTCCATATTGTAGTCTTCCATATTATACTCTTCCATATTATACTCTTCTTCCATATTATACTCTACTTCCATATTATACTCTTCCATATTATACTCTTCTTCCATATTATACTCTACTTCCATATTATACTCTTCTTCCATATTACACTTTTCTTCCATATTACACTCTTCTTCCATATTATACTCTTCTTCCATATTATACTCTACTTCCATATTATACTCTACTTCCATATTACACTCTTCTTCCATATTATACTCTTCTTCCATATTATACTCTACTTCCATATTATACTCTACTTCCATATTACACCCTTCTTCCATATTATACTCTTCTTCCATTTTATACTTTTCTTCCATATTATACTCTACTTCCATATTATACTCTTCCATATTATACTCTTCTTCCATATTATACTCTACTTCCATATTACACTCTTCTTCCATATTATACTCTTCTTCCATATTATACTCTTCTTCCATATTATACTCTACTTCCATATTATACTCTACTTCCATATTATACTCTACTTCCATATTATACTCTACTTCCATATTATACTCTTCTTCCATATTACACTCTTCTTCCATATTACACTCTTCTTCCATATTATACTCTTCTTCCATATTATACTCTACTTCCATATTATACTCTACTTCCATATTATACTCTACTTCCATATTATACTCTACTTCCATATTATACACTTCTTCCATATTATACTCTACTTCCATATTATAATCTTCCATATTATACTCTTCTTCCATATTATATTCTACTTCCATATTACACTCTTCTTCCATATTATACACTTCTTCCATATTATACTCTACTTCCATATTATACACTTTTTCCATATTGTAGTCTTCCATATTATACTCTTCCATATTATACTCTTCTTCCATATTATACTCTACTTCCATATTATACTCTTCCATATTATACTCTTCTTCCATATTATACTCTACTTCCATATTATACTCTACTTCCATATTATACTCTTCTTCCATATTATACTCTTCTTCCAAATTACACTCTTCCATATTATACTCTTCTTCCATATTATACACTTCTTCCATATTATAGTCTTCCATATTATACTCTACTTCCATATTATACTCTACTTCCATATTATACTCTTCTTCCATATTATACTCTTCTTCCAAATTACACTCTTCCATATTATACTCTACTTCCATATTATACTCTTCCATATACACTACTTCCATATTATACTCTACTTCCATATAATACTCTTCTTCCATATTATAATCTTCTTCCATATTACACTACTTCCATATTATACTATACTTCCATATTATACTCTTCTTCCATATACACTACTTCCATATTATACTCTTCTTCCATATTATACTCTTCTTCCATATTATACTCTACTTCCATATTATACTCTTCTTCCATATTATACTCTTCTTCCATATTATACTCTTCTTCCATATTATACTCTTCTTCCATATTATACTCTTCTTCCATATTATACTCTTCTTCCATTTTATACTCTTCTTCCATATTATACTCTACTTCCATATTATACTCTACTTCCATATTACACTCTTCTTCCATATTATACACTTCTTCCATATTATACTCTACTTCCATATTATACTCTACTTCCATATTATACACTTCTTCCATATTGTAGTCTTCCATATTATACTCTTCCATATTATACTCTTCTTCCATATTATACTCTACTTCCATATTATACTCTTCCATATTATACTCTTCTTCCATATTATACTCTACTTCCATATTATACTCTACTTCCATATTATACTCTTCTTCCATATTATACTCTTCTTCCAAATTACACTCTTCCATATTATACTCTTCTTCCATATTATACACTTCTTCCATATTATAGTCTTCCATATTATACTCTACTTCCATATTATACTCTACTTCCATATTATACTCTTCTTCCATATTATACTCTTCTTCCAAATTACACTCTTCCATATTATACTCTACTTCCATATTATACTCTTCCATATACACTACTTCCATATTATACTCTACTTCCATATAATACTCTTCTTCCATATTATACTCTTCTTCCATATTACACTACTTCCATATTATACTATACTTCCATATTATACTCTTCTTCCATATACACTACTTCCATATTATACTCTTCTTCCATATTATACTCTTCTTCCATATTATACTCTACTTCCATATTATACTCTTCTTCCATATTATACTCTTCTTCCATATTATACTCTTCTTCCATATTATACTCTTCTTCCATATTATACTCTTCTTCCATATTATACTCTTCTTCCATTTTATACTCTTCTTCCATATTATACTCTACTTCCATATTATACTCTTCTTCCATATTATACTCTTCTTCCATATTATACTCTTCTTCCATATTATACTCTTCTTCCATTTTATACTCTTCTTCCATATTATACTCTACTTCCATATTATACTCTTCTTCCATATTATACTCTTCTTCCATATTATACTCTTCTTCCATATTATACTCTTCTTCCATATTATACTCTACTTCCATATTATACTCTTCTTCCATATTATACACTTCTTCCATATTATACTCTACTTCCATATTATACTCTACTTCCATATTATACACTTCTTCCATATTGTAGTCTTCCATATTATACTCTTCCATATTATACTCTTCTTCCATATTATACTCTACTTCCATATTATACTCTTCCATATTATACTCTTCTTCCATATTATACTCTACTTCCATATTATACTCTTCTTCCATATTACACTTTTCTTCCATATTACACTCTTCTTCCATATTATACTCTTCTTCCATATTATACTCTACTTCCATATTATACTCTACTTCCATATTACACTCTTCTTCCATATTATACTCTTCTTCCATATTATACTCTACTTCCATATTATACTCTACTTCCATATTACACCCTTCTTCCATATTATACTCTTCTTCCATTTTATACTTTTCTTCCATATTATACTCTACTTCCATATTATACTCTTCCATATTATACTCTTCTTCCATATTATACTCTACTTCCATATTACACTCTTCTTCCATATTATACTCTTCTTCCATATTATACTCTTCTTCCATATTATACTCTACTTCCATATTATACTCTACTTCCATATTATACTCTACTTCCATATTATACTCTACTTCCATATTATACTCTTCTTCCATATTACACTCTTCTTCCATATTACACTCTTCTTCCATATTATACTCTTCTTCCATATTATACTCTACTTCCATATTATACTCTACTTCCATATTATACTCTACTTCCATATTATACTCTACTTCCATATTATACACTTCTTCCATATTATACTCTACTTCCATATTATAATCTTCCATATTATACTCTTCTTCCATATTATATTCTACTTCCATATTACACTCTTCTTCCATATTATACACTTCTTCCATATTATACTCTACTTCCATATTATACACTTTTTCCATATTGTAGTCTTCCATATTATACTCTTCCATATTATACTCTTCTTCCATATTATACTCTACTTCCATATTATACTCTTCCATATTATACTCTTCTTCCATATTATACTCTACTTCCATATTATACTCTACTTCCATATTATACTCTTCTTCCATATTATACTCTTCTTCCAAATTACACTCTTCCATATTATACTCTTCTTCCATATTATACACTTCTTCCATATTATAGTCTTCCATATTATACTCTACTTCCATATTATACTCTACTTCCATATTATACTCTTCTTCCATATTATACTCTTCTTCCAAATTACACTCTTCCATATTATACTCTACTTCCATATTATACTCTTCCATATACACTACTTCCATATTATACTCTACTTCCATATAATACTCTTCTTCCATATTATAATCTTCTTCCATATTACACTACTTCCATATTATACTATACTTCCATATTATACTCTTCTTCCATATACACTACTTCCATATTATACTCTTCTTCCATATTATACTCTTCTTCCATATTATACTCTACTTCCATATTATACTCTTCTTCCATATTATACTCTTCTTCCATATTATACTCTTCTTCCATATTATACTCTTCTTCCATATTATACTCTTCTTCCATATTATACTCTTCTTCCATTTTATACTCTTCTTCCATATTATACTCTACTTCCATATTATACTCTACTTCCATATTACACTCTTCTTCCATATTATACTCTTCTTCCATATTATACTTTTCTTCCATATTATACTCTACTTCCATATTATACTCTTCCATATTATACTCTTCTTCCATATTATACTCTACTTCCATATTACACTCTTCTTCCATATTATACTCTTCTTCCATATTATACTCTTCTTCCATATTATACTCTACTTCCATATTATACTCTACTTCCATATTATACTCTACTTCCATATTATACTCTACTTCCATATTATACTCTTCTTCCATATTACACTCTTCTTCCATATTACACTCTTCTTCCATATTATACTCTACTTCCATATTATACTCTACTTCCATATTATACTCTACTTCCATATTATACTCTACTTCCATATTATAATCTTCCATATTATACTCTTCTTCCATATTATACTCTACTTCCATATTACACTCTTCTTCCATATTATACACTTCTTCCATATTATACTCTACTTCCATATTATACTCTACTTCCATATTATACACTTCTTCCATATTGTAGTCTTCCATATTATACTCTTCCATATTATACTCTTCTTCCATATTATACTCTACTTCCATATTACACTCTTCTTCCATATTATACTCTTCTTCCATATTATACTCTTCTTCCATATTATACTCTACTTCCATATTATACTCTACTTCCATATTATACTCTACTTCCATATTATACTCTACTTCCATATTATACTCTTCTTCCATATTACACTCTTCTTCCATATTACACTCTTCTTCCATATTATACTCTTCTTCCATATTATACTCTACTTCCATATTATACTCTACTTCCATATTATACTCTACTTCCATATTATACTCTACTTCCATATTATACACTTCTTCCATATTATACTCTAAATCCATATTATAATCTTCCATATTATACTCTTCTTCCATATTATACTCTACTTCCATATTACACTCTTCTTCCATATTATACACTTCTTCCATATTATACTCTACTTCCATATTATACTCTACTTCCATATTATACACTTCTTCCATATTGTAGTCTTCCATATTATACTCTTCCATATTATACTCTTCTTCCATATTATACTCTACTTCCATATTATACTCTTCCATATTATACTCTTCTTCCATATTATACTCTACTTCCATATTATACTCTACTTCCATATTATACTCTTCTTCCATATTATACTCTTCTTCCAAATTACACTCTTCCATATTATACTCTTCTTCCATATTATACACTTCTTCCATATTATAGTATTCCATATTATACTCTACTTCCATATTATACTCTACTTCCATATTATACTCTTCTTCCATATTATACTCTTCTTCCAAATTACACTCTTCCATATTATACTCTACTTCCATATTATACTCTTCCATATACACTACTTCCATATTATACTCTACTTCCATATAATACTCTTCTTCCATATTATACTCTTCTTCCATATTACACTACTTCCATATTATACTATACTTCCATATTATACTCTTCTTCCATATACACTACTTCCATATTATACTCTTCTTCCATATTATACTCTTCTTCCATATTATACTCTACTTCCATATTATACTCTTCTTCCATATTATACTCTTCTTCCATATTATACTCTTCTTCCATATTATACTCTTCTTCCATATTATACTCTTCTTCCATATTATACTCTTCTTCCATTTTATACTCTTCTTCCATATTATACTCTACTTCCATATTATACTCTTCTTCCATATTATACTCTTCTTCCATATTATACTCTTCTTCCATATTATACTCTTCTTCCATTTTATACTCTTCTTCCATATTATACTCTACTTCCATATTATACTCTTCTTCCATATTATACTCTTCTTCCATATTATACTCTTCTTCCATATTATACTCTTCTTCCATATTATACTCTACTTCCATATTATACTCTTCCATATTATACTCTTCTTCCATATTATACTCTTCTTCCATATTATACTCTACTTCCATATTATACTCTACTTCCATATTATACTCTACTTCCATATTATACTCTACTTCCATATTACACTCTTCTTCCATATTATACTCTTCTTCCATATTATACTCTACTTCCATATTATACTCTACTTCCATATTACACTCTTCTTCCATATTATACTCTTCTTCCATATTATACTTTTCTTCCATATTATACTCTACTTCCATATTATACTCTTCCATATTATACTCTTCTTCCATATTATACTCTACTTCCATATTACACTCTTCTTCCATATTATACTCTTCTTCCATATTATACTCTTCTTCCATATTATACTCTACTTCCATATTATACTCTACTTCCATATTATACTCTACTTCCATATTATACTCTACTTCCATATTATACTCTTCTTCCATATTACACTCTTCTTCCATATTACACTCTTCTTCCATATTATACTCTTCTTCCATATTATACTCTACTTACATATTATACTCTACTTACATATTATACTCTACTTCCATATTATACACTTCTTCCATATTATACTCTACTTCCATATTATAATCTTCCATATTATACTCTTCTTCCATATTATACTCTACTTCCATATTACACTCTTCTTCCATATTATACACTTCTTCCATATTATACTCTACTTCCATATTATACTCTACTTCCATATTATACACTTCTTCCATATTGTAGTCTTCCATATTATACTCTTCCATATTATACTCTTCTTCCATATTATACTCTACTTCCATATTATACTCTTCCATATTATACTCTTCTTCCATATTATACTCTACTTCCATATTATACTCTACTTCCATATTATACTCTTCTACCATATTATACTCTTCTTCCAAATTACACTCTTCCATATTATACTCTTCTTCCATACTATACACTTCTTCCATATTATAGTCTTCCATATTATACTCTACTTCCATATTATACTCTACTTCCATATTATACTCTTCTTCCATATTATACTCTTCTTCCAAATTACACTCTTCCATATTATACTCTACTTCCATATTATACTCTTCCATATACACTACTTCCATATTATACTCTACTTCCATATAATACTCTTCTTCCATATTATACTCTTCTTCCATATTACACTACTTCCATATTATACTATACTTCCATATTATACTCTTCTTCCATATACACTACTTCCATATTATACTCTTCTTCCATATTATACTCTTCTTCCATATTATACTCTTCCATATTATACTCTTCTTCCATATTATACTCTACTTCCATATTATACTCTTCTTCCATATTACACTTTTCTTCCATATTACACTCTTCTTCCATATTATACTCTTCTTCCATATTATACTCTACTTCCATATTATACTCTACTTCCATATTACACTCTTCTTCCATATTATACTCTTCTTCCATATTATACTCTACTTCCATATTATACTCTACTTCCATATTACACTCTTCTTCCATATTATACTCTTCTTCCATATTATACTTTTCTTCCATATTATACTCTACTTCCATATTATACTCTTCCATATTATACTCTTCTTCCATATTATACTCTACTTCCATATTACACTCTTCTTCCATATTATACTCTTCTTCCATATTATACTCTTCTTCCATATTATACTCTTCTTCCATATTATACTCTACTTCCATATTATAGTCTACTTCCATATTACACTCTACTTCCATATTATACTCTTCTTTCATATTACACTCTTCTTCCATATTACACTCTTCTTCCATATTATACTCTTCTTCCATATTATACTCTACTTCCATATTATACTCTACTTCCATATTATACTCTACTTCCATATTATACTCTACTTCCATATTATACACTTCTTCCATATTATACTCTACTTCCATATTATAATCTTCCATATTATACTCTTCTTCCATATTATACTCTACTTCCATATTATACTCTACTTCCATATTATACACTTCTTCCATATTATACTCTACTTCCATATTATAATCTTCCATATTATACACTTCTTCCATATTATACTCTACTTCCATATTATACTCTACTTCCATATTATACACTTCTTCCATATTGTAGTCTTCCATATTATACTCTTCCATATTATACTCTTCTTCCATATTATACTCTACTTCCATATTATACTCTTCCATATTATACTCTTCTTCCATATTATACTCTACTTCCATATTATACTCTACTTCCATATTATACTCTTCTTCCATATTATACTCTTCTTCCAAATTACACTCTTCCATATTATACTCTTCTTCCATATTATACACTTCTTCCATATTATAGTCTTCCATATTATACTCTACTTCCATATTATACTCTACTTCCATATTATACTCTTCTTCCATATTATACTCTTCTTCCAAATTACACTCTTCCATATTATACTCTACTTCCATATTATACTCTTCCATATACACTACTTCCATATTATACTCTACTTCCATATAATACTATTCTTCCATATTATACTCTTCTTCCATATTACACTACTTCCATATTATACTATACTTCCATATTATACTCTTCTTCCATATACACTACTTCCATATTATACTCTTCTTCCATATTATACTCTTCTTCCATATTATACTCTACTTCCATATTATACTCTTCTTCCATATTATACTCTTCTTCCATATTATACTCTTCTTCCATATTATACTCTTCTTCCATATTATACTCTTCTTCCATTTTATACTCTTCTTCCATATTATACTCTACTTCCATATTATACTCTTCTTCCATATTATACTCTTCTTCCATATTATACTCTTCTTCCATATTATACTCTTCTTCCATTTTATACTCTTCTTCCATATTATACTCTACTTCCATATTATACTCTTCTTCCATATTATACTCTTCTTCCATATTATACTCTTCTTCCATATTATACTCTTCTTCCATATTATACTCTACTTCCATATTATACTCTTCCATATTATACTCTTCTTCCATATTATACTCTTCTTCCATATTATACTCTACTTCCATATTATACTCTACTTCCATATTATACTCTTCTTCCATATTACACTCTTCCATATTATACTCTACTTCCATATTATACTCTTCCATATTATACTCTTCCATATTATACTCTTCTTCCATATTATACTCTACTTCCATATTATACTCTTCTTCCATATTATACTCTTCTTCCATATTATACTCTTCTTCCATATTATACTCTTCTTCCATATTATACTCTTCTTCCATATTATACTCTTCTTCCATATTATACTCTTCTTCCATATTATACTCTTCTTCCAAATTACACTCTTCCATATTATACTCTACTTCCATATTATACTCTTCCATATACACTACTTCCATATTATACTCTACTTCCATATAATACTATTCTTCCATATTATACTCTTCTTCCATATTACACTACTTCCATATTATACTATACTTCCATATTATACTCTTCTTCCATATACACTACTTCCATATTATACTCTTCTTCCATATTATACTCTTCTTCCATATTATACTCTACTTCCATATTATACTCTTCTTCCATATTATACTCTTCTTCCATATTATACTCTTCTTCCATATTATACTCTTCTTCCATATTATACTCTTCTTCCATTTTATACTCTTCTTCCATATTATACTCTACTTCCATATTATACTCTTCTTCCATATTATACTCTTCTTCCATATTATACTCTTCTTCCATATTATACTCTTCTTCCATTTTATACTCTTCTTCCATATTATACTCTACTTCCATATTATACTCTTCTTCCATATTATACTCTTCTTCCATATTATACTCTTCTTCCATATTATACTCTTCTTCCATATTATACTCTACTTCCATATTATACTCTTCCATATTATACTCTTCTTCCATATTATACTCTTCTTCCATATTATACTCTACTTCCATATTATACTCTACTTCCATATTATACTCTTCTTCCATATTACACTCTTCCATATTATACTCTACTTCCATATTATACTCTTCCATATTATACTCTTCCATATTATACTCTTCTTCCATATTATACTCTACTTCCATATTATACTCTTCTTCCATATTATACTCTTCTTCCATATTATACTCTTCTTCCATATTATACTCTTCTTCCATATTATACTCTTCTTCCATATTATACTCTTCTTCCATATTATACTCTTCTTCCATATTATACTCTTCTTCCATATTATACTCTTCTTCCATATTATACTCTACTTCCATATTATACTCTTCTTCCATATTATACTCTTCTTCCATATTATACTCTACTTCCATATTATACTCTTCTTCCATATTATACTCTTCTTCCATATTATACTCTTCTTCCATATTATACTCTACTTCCATATTATACTCTTCTTCCATATTATACTCTTCTTCCATATTATACTCTTCTTCCATATTATACTCTTCTTCCATATTATACTCTTCTTCCATATTATACTCTACTTCCATATTATACTCTTCTTCCATATTATACTCTTCTTCCATATTATACTCTTCTTCCATATTATACTCTTCTTCCATATTATACTCTTCTTCCATATTATACTCTTCTTCCATATTATACTCTTCTTCCATATTATACTCTTCTTCCATATTATACTCTTCTTCCATATTATACTCTTCTTCCATATTATACTCTACTTCCATATTATACTCTTCTTCCATATTATACTCTTCTTCCATATTATACTCTACTTCCATATTACACTCTTACATATACTCTACTTCCATATTATACTCTACTTCCATATTATACTCTTCCATATTACACTCTTCTTCCATATTATACTTTTCTTCCATATTATACTCTTTTTCCATATTATACTCTTCTTCCATATTATACTCTTCCATATTATATTCTTCTTCCACATTATACTCTTCTTCCATATTATACTCTACTTCCATATTATACTCTACTTCCATATTATACTCTTCTTCCATATTATACTCTACTTCCATATTATACTCTTCTTCCATATTATACTCTACTGAAATGTCTGAAATGAACTCAGCGTTCTTGACCACAGATCGGCAGTTCCAAACGCTGCCAGAAACCCGGAATTCAACATGGGTTGTTCGCGCAGGGAACACTAAATTAGAAGGGTTGTAGCCAAGGGGTTGGGGAGCGTCTGTAAAGCCAAGGGGTGGGGAGCGTCTGTAAAGCCAAGGGGTTGGGGAGCGTCTGTAAAGCCAAGGGGTTGGGGAGCGTCTGTAAAGCCAAGGGGTTGGGAAGCGTCTGTAAAGCCAAGGAGTTGGGGAGCGTCTGTAAAGCCAAGGGGTTGGGGAGCGTCTGTAAAGCCAAGGGGTTGGGGAGCGTCTGTAAAGCCAAGGGGTGAGGAGCGTCTGTAAAGCCAAGGGGTTGGGGAGCGTCTGTAAAGCCAAGGGGTGGGGAGCGTCTGTAAAGACAAGGGGTGGGGAGCGTCTGTAAAGCCAAGGGGTGGGGAGCGTCTGTAAAGCCAAGGGGTTGGGGAGCATCTGTAAAGCCAAGGGGTTGGGGAGCGTCTGTAAAGCCAAGGGGTGGGGAGCGTCTGTAAAGCCAAGGGGTGGGGAGCGTCTGTAAAGCCAAGGGGTGGGGAGCGTCTGTAAAGCCAAGGGGTTGGGGAGCGTCTGTAAAGCCAAGGGGTGGGGAGCGTCTGTAAAGCCAAGGGGTGGAGAGCGTCTGTAAAGCCAAGGGGTTGGGGAGCGTCTGTAAAGCCAAGGGGTTGGGGAGCGTCTGTAAAGCCAAGGGGTTGGGGAGCGTCTGTAAAGCCAAGGGGTTGGGGAGCGTCTGTAAAGCCAAGGGGTGGGGAGCGTCTGTAAAGCCAAGGGGTTGGGGAGCGTCTGTAAAGCCAAGGGGTTGGGGAGCGTCTGTAAAGCCAAGGGGTTGGGGAGCGTCTGTAAAGCCAAGGGGTTGGGGAGCGTC